>NC_141331.1:13555143-13960143 GCF_037954235.1 Aulostomus chinensis | reverse complement strand
CAACAGATGTGTGTGTGTGCGCATATAAATGCAAATCACATGTGCAGGTGATGCTTGAGTGGCTTCCTATGTGATGAGAAGCCAACAACCCAAGCAGTAAACTTGGGACTTGCCCAGACAAGTCAAACGTGTATTAGTGTGTGTGTGTGTGTGTGTGTGTGTGTGTGTGTGTGTGTGCGTGCGCGCACACTGTCCTCTTGTTGAACGGATGTGCTGGGGCAACAGAGGCTCTCACTTAATCTCACACTGACACTGACACACACGTGAGCTTTTAGCTTATGAATAAAGACACAAGAATGGATAATCACAGCTCCTGTGTATAGAAGACGTTGACAATAAATACCTCCAGTCTCAGCCAGGAAACTGCTCTGCATATTAATCATAATCAGCTTAGCTAGACTGAAGCAAATGATCAACAAAACAGGCCTAATTTAATTTGGGGGGTAGAGCGGTCACTGGCTGTTTGGTGCCTGGTCATACCAGAGAGAGGCATTCCATAGTTCATTTGCATGTCCTTGCAAATATGCGACGTACGAGGCTTGAGGACATAGTGGTTGTTTGAATGGCGAGCCAGCAAGATAACGACAATAAGTGCGACAAACTATGGAATTTAATTAGCTAGATTGCCAACAGTAGAATACTAGCTGACAGGAGTGACTGCGCATCATCTACTTTAACTCATCTTTTGGAGGGTTAAGGTTGCGTATATCTGAAGGTATAAATGATGACAGAATGGTTTTGATGTAGTGGCCACAGATCATCAAGCATTAGGCAAAAAAACCTCCCACCCAACCTCTGAACCAATCAACACATTTTATTCTTAAGTTTTTACACGACAGTTTAGCCCATTATGGCTCAGAAAGTCTCATCAGTCAACCAAATTACAGTCAGGTCAGCCTGCAAGAGGCTTGTTGAAGACAAACTCGTGACCATGGGCCCAAAAACGCTGCAGGCTGCAGCCCAATGGAGCGCCTCTGTGAACTGCAGTCTGTTTAACATTGCGTTGGAAAACATGAGTTGTGTTGGCTTTGCTGACACCTCTGGCCAAAAGCGGCAGTGATTCTCATGAGCACCAGCACCAGCGCCTCCCATCGTAAATGTCTCGATCTGCCATGCTCGGGCTGGCTTGTTTAGGAGGCCGGTGACAGACGGGTGTAACATATTCTGTTTGCAAAATGTGTAGCAATGTCATGCATGCTAATTATACATCTTGTTTGAGATGAGATAAATAACTAAAATGACAGGTAAACATGGATTTGGTGTAGTTAAATTACATGTACAGCAACTTAAAACAAGTAACCCTAGCGCGGGAAAACAAACCAAAAACAGTCTTTTCAAAGACTTGCATAGAAAAAAAATATATAATGATCCGAGCGAGCCTTTATTCTTTATTGCCAATGCGGTTCTTACGGAGGCATCAGTATTAAATTGATATGGCAACATAATCAGTTAAAAAGTCCTAGAAGCTGCTTTAATATAATTGCAGGCCCTAAAGGTCAGCACTGTCAAGATGCGTTACTATCTGTCAGTGGCGCCACTTTGGGTGTCAAAGCTCACCCAGGTTAAACTCTACAAGAAAGGTCACCACAAATGTACTTAAAAGCCAATACACTGATTGCAGAAACTGTATAGTTTTGAGATCACAAATGCTGCTCTAATTGGGTACTTAAAATGCAATCCAGTTCTTCCCTTTTCCCGGATCACACACTGGTTTGAGAAGGAAAATCAGAAGTGATTCATGTGAGAAGAATAAATGACAGATTGCACCTTTATCCAAGCTTTCTATGGGCAGAACTGAGGGGCCCCGAGCCCGGCACGAGAGGGAGAAGGATGAAGACATCCGCAGAATCTCTCCTCATTACCATTTCAAATGCTCCGAGAGTCAGACGAGAGGGAGCGAGAGAAAAAGAGGAAGAGAGGAAGGGAAAGAGAAAAAAAAGAGAGAGAGTGGGCTTTCATGTGCAGAGGCACGGATCGCAAAACTAAACGAACATGAAATATGCACAGTGTCGACCGGGCATCGGGAACAGCAAAGACGAGTGTGCATGTTTTAAATTACAGGCGTGTGTGTGTGTGTCTGTAGGTACATGAGATGATTCACATGAGCAGGTCTGTACAGGGAAGGATGCCTGTGCGTGTGCTTACAGGGTAACAACGGGCGTTTCTGTGCACGCTGTTCAGTGTGTATTCACACAATGGAAGGTAAAACTGTGTGTGCATGAGGTGATTATAAATTTGCATGCGCAGGTCTGCGTGGGTGTGCGACAGCAGCAAGTGTTTCGAGTCGTGGCTCGGTGCAGCCTGGAGAGGAGCACGTCGGGATGTCTGTATGTGTGCTTATTAGGTCATAACTGCTGCTTGCGTGTGCGTGTGTGCGTGTGCGCGTGTGTATTTCTAATCAGCATGTGAGCCGCATGTGCGTGCCTCTGTCTCTCAGGCCCTCATATCTCGCTGCCTGTGTGTGATAAGCCCAGAGCTTGCGGCGGTAAAACACCAGCGTGAGACAAGCACTCTGCATCTACATGCTTGTATGCGAGTGTGTGTGATGCATAAATTGGTGTGTCTCTCCTTGCACGATTGTGTGTGTGTGTGTGTGTGTGTGTGTGTGTGTGCGTGTGGGAGCCCCAGGGGTCTGCCCCGGGCTTATCACACACAGGCAGTGAGAGACGAGCTTCCTGAGAGGGAGAGAAAGAAAGGGAGGGAGGGAGGGATGAGGGGAAGGCGGGGGTGTTGTTTGCGCAGCGGTCAGTGCCTTGTTTGTGTAGTCTCAGGTTTTCTCCTCCCTCCTCCCTCTTTCCCCCCTCCACACGCCGAGCGCAGGAAGGGAAAAATGCAAAGGGGAATGAAAAAAAAAGGAGAGGGGAGGGAAAAAAACGTTTGAGAGAGACACATAAATCACAGAGACGAGCCAGCTTCTCTCCGGCACGGCTGACTGAACCCTGCTGCTGCTGCCGCGCTGCGCTCTGTGTTTGTGTGTGAGCGAGGAAGGAAAAACAGCCGCCGCCACTGCTAACCACAGTCACCACGGCACATTAGAGGGCCATTAGAACGCGATTATACTCCCAGTGCTTACCTCTCATTCACACCCCCCCCACACACACACACGCACACACACACACTCTCTCTCTCTCACACACACACACACACACACACACACATAATGACGGACACACACCTCATCATCATAAATAAGTGTAACAAACACACAACCATAAAGTAACCGGTTAATGAGCAAACACAAGATACACACAACTACTTATGGCTGTGTGAAGATACCTTTGCTGGTGATAAAAATGAGCACGTGCGCATACATGCACGCACGCGAAGTGCGAGAGAACGCAAAGGTGAGCGAAAGAACGGACATAACACGAAGCTCCAGCCGCATAAAACCCACTTGGATCAATAAATCAATTAACAAGCGTTTAGTTGCACGAACACACACACACCCCCAGAGGACAAGTAGCAGAGAGAGACGACGGCCGTACACCCTTATTCTGAAAGGCCGTTTTCCAACGCAGGACCTTGGAACCAGCACATTCGTACATGCTACAACTGCAAGAACCGTACATTAGAACCTTTTTCCATGGTTTCAGAAAGGGAGGTAAGAACCTTCTGAGGCGCTCAAATGGCAGCTGCACCTGCCCAATGAGTTCTTTTTTTCCTGGCAAATTCACCCTCAAAATGACCAAAACTTGAACAAAATAGCGTCGCACCATCTGGTACTTCTATTTAAAAGTATCTAAACTACTTTAGCATCTAAAGTATCAAAATATTGACAGAAGACGAGAAGAAAATCAGCAACCAAAAATTTAATTACATTTCCTTCTTAGAGTGAAAATTTGTAATTTGCGATATTTTGACAACCCCCCCCCCGCGCGCGTGCGCACACACACACACACACACACACTCAATCACTCCGTATCAAATCGTAAGCATATTTAAGCTTGTTTAAATAGTTTAGTTGAATTTACCTCATAGGTAATGGCATAGCCTAATGTACCCCTACTTCAAATGTTGTGTTCCAGACCACAACAGGGCAACTACTTACTCACATAGGACCACATTTCCACAAGCTCTTTTCTCTGTTGTCTCTGTTAATATCGCTGTTGATTTATTAGCTCCAATTCCAAAACCAGTTGCTCCGTTTCAGCTACCATTGTTTGACATAAATAAAGAAAATCAACAAGGTAACATAAGACGCTAACCACGCCGTAAACTCCAGTGGCAAGTGTAGCTCTGGCTAGCTCAAAAAAGTGAAAAGCAGCACAAATCGGTACAAAGTTTTTTGGGGAAACTGAAGGAATAAGATTGGGAATGCCATCATTTCCATTAAGCTTTTTTTTACAGCGATACGTCAAAATTAAAACATGTCTGTGGAAATATGGTTAGCGTTCCTTTGTGTAGCTAGTGAGTCAGCAATGCAACACTAGCCAAGAGGCTCAACGGGCAAATTAGTTCCTGTAAACGTTCAGGCCACCTTGTGATTCCCCAAAGTTCCATCGGTGGAAAACTGCCAAAAATATTCGGAGCAACAGGATTTAAGAGATTCCGTAGAAAACACACCAGTCTCGGAGAATGAGACGATCTGGTTTAGGAGCGAATGACAGAAAGAAAAGGAACACAGAGAAAAGAGCTCCTGATGCTAGAGAGAGACAGCGAGCATCCGTCTCCGTATAATGATTCCAACGATCCCTCATGCTGTCTGCGCACACACGCACGTCTGTGTGTATGTGTGTGTGTCCGTGTGTGTGTGTCACACTTCGCCTCGCAGAAAATTAATGAGATGTGAGAGCAGAGCGAGGCAAGAGGAGGAGGGGGGTGTGTATATGCGCTCGCGGGGAGGAGGGGTGCCAACGACAATCTGAGTCACAAAGAGAGGAAGAGAAAGAGAGCGCCGAGAGGAAAGAAGGGGGGAGGGAAAGAGCGGAAACCTGAGAGAGAAAAAGAGTAGCAGGCAAGTAGAGGGAAAACGATGGAGAATGACGAGAAGAAAGCACGAGCACGGGTGAAATAGAAGGAAATGAGACAAGAGCAAAAGAGGGATCTAGAAAGAGGAAGAATAGGAACAGGAAGAAGACAATTTTGAGAATAATAGTTGAGTTGCCAGAGTCACAGGCAAGAAAATGAGCTCAGTTTAAGAGCAGAGGAAGCAGAGATTTGAATGTGATGATGAAGTGTAAAATGCGAGGGGAGAGAGAGAGAGAGAGAGAACGAGACAGAGCGCGATGAGAAGGGAGGATGACTGAGTGAAGGCTATTACCTCGTAGCCCAGCCGCGCTGCTCTCTGGAGAAGAGTCTCTCCGGCGTTTTTGTTCACGATCAGCCGACGGGCCTCAGGCGGGATCGGACGCACCACAGGGGGCTCGGCAGGGGGTGTCCTGTGCACCCCTGCTGCCTCTGGTGGGACACTGCCCACTCTGCCATTTGCCTGGGGCTGCAGGGAGGGCGGACAGAGCGCGGCAGGGGAGCAGGGCTTGACTGGAGAGCAGGGATAATGATTAGGAGAGGCAGCTCTCTTCCTCGGAGCGCCTCGCTGCTCACTCAGCTGTGGAGAGAGTGAGAGAGAGGGAGAGTGTTACAGCCGCTGTCACATAGCAGACGGGACACACACACACACACACACACACCGAAACTCAAGGGCACATGCGTGAGACTAGCTGCACATGTACACACCAAAAACGCAGGTGTGCACATACACATGCATGAACACACAAATGTATTTTTGGTTAAAAAAAAAAATAGGAAAAAGGTATTTTACCCTAACATGACTTTGACACACTTAAGTGAAGATGTTTTTTGTTTCTTTTGAACACATCTGTGTTTATGTATTATTAGCGGGGATGTAAGACACTACGTAACAAGGAAAACACACATGCCCAGAGGCTTCGCACCAACTGTTCACGACCCAAACACTGCAGGTTGGCATGCCACTTTTCTTTAACCACTAAACCAACAGAGCCCTCTGAGCGCAACACACAAGAGAGGGAGTGCCTGTGCGTATGTGTGTGTGTGTGTGCGCGCGCGCGCAAAGTACGTGCCCTCTCAGTGGAATTCCATGTCGAAGCAGCTGTCAGACTGAGGAGGAGCAGGGGAGGAGAGCAGTGCGGGTGGAAAACAACTAGCCTTCTTTTTTTTTCTCCCCCCCTCAATTTTCCCCGTGTTCATTTTTTTCCCTCTTCTTTTGAACTCCAGCGCTTCATACGCTCGACCGTGGCTGACACATTCCTCACTCTGTGTGTGTGTCTGTGTGTGTGTGTGTGTGTGTGTGCGCGCGCGTGCGTATGTTTAGCCTTGTGTTCAACGCTGAGTACAATGTATAATTGCTTCGGGGTTTTGTTGTTATGTCAGGAATGCTCACAAACACGCAGACACTCAGCCCTGGCACGTATCTACACACAAAACAGCGCCGATGACACACGTTCGACAATTAAGGCCAGAGACAAACACACATGCATGCAGGCACTCCGCGGGGAGTCACAAAGGGCACAGAGAGGTCAAAGCTCCAGCAGCCCTCTAAACATTGTAAACATACTTCCTTCCTCCCTCCCTCTCACAGCTGCATAATCAGAGGCGCCGACGGGCATATTGAAAGAGACTCCGGTGTTGCAAACATCCAGACGCCACTGCCGCAGCCAGACACCATATCAGCACTCACCTTCTCATCTTCAGCAACTCCCAGATCAGCCGCGAAACGCTGGCCCGGGCTGTAAGGTGCGGCCTCCTTTTTCTTCTCGCGCTCCCTCTGACTAGTGTGTTTGGTCTTGCACGGCCGCTTGCCCTTGGGTTTGTCAGTGTCACTATGGCGACGGGGCTTGTAGGGAGGGGTGCCTCCCACGGCTGACTCTGGGGCCGGGGAGGGAGGGCCCCTCCAAGGCTCCTTGAGGCCACGGTCACCTGAGAAGGGGCCCAGCGGTTGCGCTCTGTCCTTCAGCTGGCCAGGGGGAAGGGGCGAAGCAGCTACTCCTGTTGGAGGAGAGGGAACAAGGGTTGAGTGGCTGATAGTGTGAGAGCTCGGTGCAAAGTGGAGGATGGGAAGGTATTGCAAGGCCATCTCTCACCCTCTGTTGGTTTATTAATGAGCAGACAGAGCTGTCTGGGAGCGCAGCATGCCTGCTCGATCAGGAAAAAACACGCCTCATATAAACACCCCCTATACTGACTCTAGCTTTCACAGTAGCAAGGACACTGCTGTGAATAATCTCCTTACATGTGCCGCTGTCTCGCTTTCACTTCTTATGGTACAAGAAAAATAAAAACAGGCCCTTGAAACCACAAGGTCAAAACGGTGTTTAATAGCTTAATAGAAACCCATTTCCTCGTAAGGGTCAATGCAAAGTATTTCACACTATTCAAGAACGTGGTCTTCAGTCGTGTTACAATTATTAAATCAATTCAAGGCTGGGAACCAATGAGAAGCAAAGTGACATTCTATGTCCTGGTAATGCTTAAAAACCCTTCTATGTAATGTATGTAGTGGAAAGACACTGCTATCTAGTTGAAAGAAGAAGAGGGAGTGTTTGCAGCCCTGACAGACACACACTCAGTGGAATAACAGCATTCATTGTAACAACACGGCTGTTACCAGGGTGATGTTATCTGAAAAGGTGATAGAAAAAAAAATCAGGGTCCAATCAAGGCCTGTGGTTTCTGCAGGGAACATAAAACCAAAATCTCCTCTGATTTATTCAGGTCCTTTAATCTCTCTCCTGCTCTTTTATTTTCTCCTCTTCGTCTGTGCGTCCCTCTGCTTCAGTCCAGGCACATGAATAAGGGAAAGCCTGGTTTTAATAAGTTACCCCCCACCCCTCCCCTCCCCTTCCCTTCCCTTCCCTTCTCTCACACACACACACACACACACACACACACACACGCGCACACACACACACACGCGCGCGCGCGCACACACACACACACTCTCACTCCCCGCCCTGTCTTTCACTGTGACTGGTCTGGAGAGGAAAGAAAAAGAAAAATCATTGATCACACATTAGTCACACTACACCTGCCCACACATATCTCCACCAGCCACTTCCCTCATTCTTTCTTTCATGGCTTGCTCACAGCCCGCTGTAGACCCGTTGATCTTAAAGCCAAAACCACAGGGGGCGGGAGGGTTTAGATTTGGGTCCCCGGGTCTCATTTCTGATTCCTCAGCCTTTCCCCTGGCAAAAGGAGGTCTCCTCTACCTCATTTCCTCTGCCCCCTCCCAAAAGGCTCCCGGGAAATCCCCTAAAGACAGAGTGCTCAACAAGAAAGTGAAATGTGAGCCAAAGATAGATTTCCGTTACCCCAGCTGAACTCAGAGACGCAGCAGTGGTTTGCGCGGCTGGCGGTACAAGCTTACCATTAAGTAGCTTCTCGCAGCCCCATTTCCTGTTGATCTCGGCTCTCTGTGCCGAAGCTCTGTCATCTGGCTCCCCGGGCCTTATCTTGTGTTCTCTCAGATTCAGAGCTGGGGCCACCAATCTGGGCTGGGGCCACGGCCTCTCCTGCTTGATTTGCGGGCAGTCAGGTGAAGCCGCTCCTGTAGCGGGTTTGCTGAGTCGCAGACCCTTCAGCTCAATGCAGACCTTGAGCTTCCGTACCTCGTCATCATCGTCAGGACAGGCCTGCTCATGCTCATCTGCAGATGACATAAACAGACAAGTTTCCATCTCTCATATAGACTCCACTATATTGCCTGGAAAAGTAAGGTTTTATGTTTCAGCCTCAGCTGTGCTGCTCTCCATGGGATAGAGAAATTAAATTCTTATCTCTCAATTTGTTTTATAAACGTTATTGGAAAACCCGTGGGGAAAATGCACTTCAGGTAAAGTTGTCTAAGTTTTGGATATTCATGGCTTCATTACACCCACCTCTGCAACCAGACTACAGCGTCAACATAACCTGAGGAAACTGAGCAAGAAGAACAAAAGGCAGTACATTCTTATGGTCTAACATGTAACAAACATGCAGAGAGGGAGCACAAAGGGGAGAGAAGAATTGGACAGAAACTAAATAACCCCCCAAATACCAGGATACTGGTATTTAACTGTCTGCCTTTTCTTGGGAGAGCAAGCGTGATATCGCACGACAGGGGGAAAAAAAAGGAAACCCAAACAGATGAGAAAAAAAAGAAGGAAGATGAAAAGAGCAGCTTTGAAGAGGGAGGGTACGCGCCGCAGAGGAATGGTGCTGAAAGAGGGGAGAGGGAATGGCTGTCCCTCTTCCTCGCTTCTCCCTCGGCTCAAAGACAGGATTAAACACTTCTCCGAGCTGGCTGCCGCACAGAGCGAAAGATGGAACAGAGCGAGGGAAGTGGGAAAGGAATGGAGGTTGTTACAGAGTGGGTTTACGGTGCAACTGATTGAAGCAGAGGAAGCGACCAGAGGACAACGGGTGAGACTGGCTCAGATGAGGGGGAACATGAAAGGAAGTAGAAAAATGCAGACAGGAGAAAAAAAACAAAACAGGGGTGATTAACATGAGGAGAACTCATGGAAAAAAATTCTCACCCATGGAAATCTTGGCTCTTTTCTCTGGTTGGGACAACCTCTCTCCTTTGTCCTGGTCTTCATCATCCTGCTCCAACTTAGGGCAGAGTGGCCGTTTCCTGCTAGGTCCAAAGTCCAGGCTGGCTGTCTCATCTGGGTGCCCTTTTGCTGCTGTCAAGGTAGGGGGTCCGCAATGACTTCCTTCAGCGTCAGTCCCAGCCTTCCGAGCTGTATCCCTTAGTCCTCCATGGCTGGCATTTCTGGCCCCATCTCTGGCCCCCTGCCCAGCAGACAAAGGCTCCCTTTGGCCCACACACCTCTGGAGGACCGGAACTCTGTTGTTAGCGTATGCCGGCCGAACACCTGAGCAGAGACAGATGGGGGGGAGGGGGAGACACAATAAGCAACAGAAGATGAAAGGGGAACAGATACGCAGGCAGAGAACACAGACAGACCGCAAACCAGCCCGCCAGCCGGCCAGAAACAGGGAGACAAGGGGAGGGGGATTGACAGAGGGAAAACGCTAGTTAAACACCAGCCAGCTTTTATTCTGCTTTAAAGACAGGCAATAAAACTTTGATGGGCTAAAGACTTTTTAATCTGATGTGAGCCGAGCCAGCGGCTTGATGGTTCAGTGCAGCCTCTCGCACTTCCAGAGGCAAGAAAACATCCTGTGCATTTGCTGCACACAGCGACTCCCCCCAGTTTCTCTGTCCTCCCCCACGGCATGACCGCACCACGCCCTTCTCACATAGAGCGTGACTCTACCACCACCACCCCCACCCGCCCCCCTCTCCCTGATTCCCCTCTCCCTCGCTGTCTCTCTCCATGCCATAATTAGGCTCACACGTCAGCCGCGGCCTCGCTCCAACACACAGCTGGGCTCCTAGCCAACCTAACTAACCCCCCCTTCCTCTCTCCCTCTTTCTGTTGCGCTCTCCCATCCGCTTTCACCCACCACCCCCCCCGCTTTCACTCTCTCTCTCTCACTCACGCAATCTCTGGCCTTCCTTCTCCTCACCCTCCCTCTCGATCATCTCGCCACGCAGATAAGCACAAAAGGCTTCTTGAAAATAAAACTCCCCCTCTCCGTCTCTCTAGCTCGCTCATTCTCTTGCGCTCCCTAGCTTGTGTAAGACTGTGTCCGTGCACGCGCATGTGTGTGTGTCTTTTTTTAGAGTGACCCGGTCTTGCCTCAGCATTTGCTGCAAGTGTATGGAAGTGTGTATGCGCACCTATTGTTTGTGTGTGTCCCTTTCTGAGTGTTCATTTTACAGAGTGGCTGTGTGTGTGTGTGTGTGTGTGTGTGTGTGTGTGTGTGTGGTGTAGTTTACGAATGTGTGCGTGTATGGTGCTGGGTTACTCACCCTCCCTCTCTCCCTGCCGGGTGGTGTGTTGGCAGTGATCCAGCGCTCGCTCTCTGCGCTGGCCGTCTGCCAGCTCCCGTCCTGCTGCCGGGGCAGACACACACACACCGCCGCCCTCCTTCTCCTTCAGCTCCAGCTCAGAGAACCGCATCATTGCCCGCTGTGCGCACACACACGCACACACACACACACACACACACGCACGCACAAACGCGCGCGCGCACACACACACACACACACACACACACAAACAAACACAAATGCAGAGAAATCCCATGAAAACCACTCATCGTCTGCTCAAACCGCACACACACCTCTCTAAGCCTCAATCTGGCCTCAACAGCTATAGAAGCAAAAATTGCATCAGAAATCACATTGTCTCAAAAAAATCAAAGAAAATGCCAAAGAAAATTAAACCGACACACACAAACACACACAGGACAAAAAAGGTAAGACAGGTAAATAACAAGCATGGCATCAAGACACAGGTTAGACTACTGCAGCCACTGTGAGTCCATGCGCTCTGGGGTTTAAGTCCTGGCATCTCCCTTCCTGAAACATAAACATGGCTACGAAACATATACATCTAAGCCCTGAGGCAGAGAGAGGAGATGAAGAGGAGGAAGTGCGGAAAAAAGGAGTGTACAGCGATACAGAGTACAAAGGAGACAGAGCCCATCAGAGGCAGATGTGATAAGAAATGTAAAGAACTGACCTCCCAGTTAGCTGCAGGTTGACTTATATTACTCCCCTCTCGTGATATGACTTCCATCTAAGCAATTAGAATGGGGGGCTCAATATATCTGTCCATCATTTCATCTTTTCTTTAATGTATTCTGTTATGTTTCTCCACATGTTTCTTTACAGACAATAGGCAGCCACAGTCCCACAAAATAATACAATCAAATTAAAATGACTCAACAGGTCAACTTACACTGCATCAAAACTATCAAAGAATTTCTGAAGTTTGAAAGCCAAAAAAGGTTCTAATCATAAAATATATAACAAGGTTTCCGTTTTATGCATCCCAATTTTTTTTTCTTCCACATATCATTATTACATGTCCAGAAATTGAGAATTTGATAGCTTTGCATTGCAGCTCAAATTGACAAGCACGACACAGACAAAACCACAGTTTACTAGGATGCGTTCACAACACAGACAGACATTTGTAACGTGTTAACATATCTGCCTCTGAGCCAGTAGATAACAAAGCACATGGGTTGTGTGTGTTCTTACACTGAATGTTGAGGATTTATAAAAGAACCACAGATAACAGCCAAAATAAATACCATTGTCATTCATGTTACAGCGACTTTAAGGTATAGCAGATTACAGCCATTGTGTGTAGATGTAATTTGATGTGTGTTAGAGAGGGTCTTTTAGCCAGAGGGGGGGGAGGAGAATTATGACCTTGGACAGCAACCAGGCAGGGCAGCATAGGCTATTAGGGGGAGGATAGCAACTTGCGGATGGGGACATGCAGACAGCCTAACAGGAACCCCGAAGAGGGTAGCCGCTAGTTTTTAAAGCATGAACTACAAGCCCTCCACTGCCCCTCGCCTTAGGGTTAAGCATAGCCAAAAGCAATGTGAACCGTGAGGCTGCCACAGTCATGCTCTGAAACTATTTGGCTCTATGGCACAGTCAGCACTAACACATGCTTTAGCCCCAAGGCAGTCACACAAGGACAAGCACGCATGGACACACAAACACACGCACAGAAATAACCTTTACAATGACTGCTCACTAATAAACATACAGACATGGCAGCCCTGGTTAACCTTTGAACTGCCATCCCTGATAGAGAGCCTCAACTGGCCTTGCACCGGCTCAATAAGACAATGATAAACTAAGAGGAAGGTCAAGCCTATGGACAGTAGCATGACAGCACACATATTATTCATTACTATGTTGTAAATGCAGAATATGCCAATTTCATGCAGGATGTGTTCATCAGGCAGTTCTGAATGTTGCAGAAAGGGAATAAAGACAGTGGCGGCCACTGGGGATTTATTCCTGTGTGAATGTTTGCATGGAAGGTATGTTTGAAATGTCTGCATTTAAACATTGGTCATAATAATTCAGCACAAACATGAACCCAACATATCCTCCACTGTTAACACACACACACACACACACACACACACACACACACACACACACACACACACACACACACACACACACACACACACACACACACATTACTGGCCTTACCTGCAAAGCTCTCTGTTCACGGCTCAGCTTGCTAGAGTCAGCATACAGCTCAGTGGTGACACATTTAAAGCGGTCGCCGACGTAGCCTGAAGAGTTAGCGATCCTCTTGGCAAGACTGGATCTACGAGCACTTTTAGATGAAGCCTGGTTACCCTCGTCTTCCTCATCATCCCCTTCTCCTTGAGACTCCCCAAGGTCAACAATACTGTCTTCCTTTTCAGTCTCTCTCATGTTAAATTTTTCCTGATTTGTCTCCTTCACAACTTCGGTGCAATGCTGAGAGAGGTGAAGAGGTCGGCTGCCCTTCTCCCCCTTGTCCTTACCAGAGCTGCGCTCCCCAGATGTACGAGCACAACGCAAGGTGCTCTGATCTTGGTCTCCAGGGTCTGGGCTGGGACTCTGTTCTTCCAGGCTATCCTCTGCTTGAGAGACCTGCCCTGGAGAACTTGGGAATGTGCTGGATGTCACTCGAGGACAGGCTGCATCCTGAAGGACCTTTGGTTTATCTGTGTGGTTGGACTTCAGAGTGGGGCTCTGTCTGGAGTGGATTGGGTAAGGATGGGAAAGGTGGTGGAGGTGTTTTGGCTCAAAGTCAGTCTTTGATGAATTTTGGTTACTATGGTAACGCTCGTTTTGGTTAACCTGGTTAAAGGTGGTGGGGTCAGCAGAGGGTTGTTTGTGGACTGTTGGGGTAGACTCAACATCTGTGTCCGAGTTTACAAGGTCAATGCAGACAATCTTTTCTCTGTAGGTCCCAGAGGAAGAGGATGTTTTTCCTTGTGCTCCTGCCTCCTTATCAGGCTTTATTTGGTTACCCATCTCTTTCCCGATGCTTTGATCTCTGTGGCCCCCGCATTCTTCAACAGGTCCCCGAGATTTTTCCTGTACTCTGGGTTTCAATGTTGTATCTCCCCTTTCTGGTAGCTTGCTGTCTGTATGAGGCTGCATTAGGGGGTGGGCCATCTCTTGTGAGTTGTAAGTGAGGTATTCCCCTCCTGGACCAGCTGAGAGGTTGTGGTAGGGTAAAGAGTGTTTTGCTGCCAAGTGGGTTGGGTAAAGGCTGTTGCTGCCCAGTAATACTGGGTGAGGGTAGACTGGGCCTTTCCCTGCAATTGGCAGAGTGTGCAGTGCCATGCCATCAGGAATGGGGTAGTGCAGGTATCTGTTGGCATAGGCCAAGCTGTGGTTCAGGTATGCATCGTTTTGAGGAAGGTACAGGTGGCCAGGGGGGTGACCGTTCTCTAAACAGGGCCTCTTATATGATGACACCTCTGGAGTTGTTTCATTTCTCTTAGTGGTCTGGGAGGACTTCTCTGACCCCTCTCTGTGATGACCCATGGTTGGTGGATGTTCAGATTGTCCAGGACTGTGTTTGACCCATTCGCCATTGGGTTTGGGAGAAAGAGCCCTGGAACTGATCAGAGAGGAGCCACAGTGTTGAGTGGAATTAATATTATGGTTGGGCTCCCCTATCCTTGGACAGGATGAGCTACGTTGCTGAGGAAGTACTCTTTCCAGACCCTTGTGTTTGATGACGGATGGGGAGGAGCCTTTGGCTTGTGAAAGCCCCAGGTCTGTGTTCGGCCTTGGAGAAGGGGGTAAGCCTGGTGTGTGCTGTATGTGGGAGGGAGACCGGCTAGGTACTACCCAGGAGGAGTGTAAAGTGCTGATTATCTCAGACCTCTCAGAGACCTTTGAAGAAGTGCTGCTCACCACAGAGTGAGGATGAGACGAGGGAGAGTGGGACAAGTTTTCTTTTAGGAGCTCTCCATTTGGGGTAAGTCCGTAACGTGCACCTGATGCTATAGTGTCCATCTTAACAGCGAATCCATTGGGAGGCAGCCCAAACTCCAGTATCCTTCCAGATAAGTCCAACGGCTTCTCTGCTGAGTCTTTGGTTGCTTGGGGTTGGTGAGCTGCCCTTTCAAAATTAGGTTTGGAGGGTGACCTGCTGCTAGGTCTCCTTTCAACCCCCACACTTCTATGCTCAGGTGCCACATCTCTTGGCCTGGGTTTGTGGGGGCTGGGTCGGGCAGGTGACGACTGCTCTGAAGCCATGCTACTGACAGAGAAGGGATGGGGGATAGACTGTGTAGAAGATGATGAGGCAGATATTGAAGAAGTTGAAGAGGTGGGCGGATGTCCTATCCTAGCAACTGGCCTTTGCAAATCCAGTGAATTGTCAATAAGAGTGGAAGGCTGAGGAGGTTGGGGAAGGCGAGAAGATGCATGAGGTGAAGAGTCAGTTGGCAGACTATTATTCACAACACTGGTGCCACTAGTGCTTGTACTACTGGTGTTATTGTTGTTATTGGAGCCATTTCGAGAGGGTGGCCTGCTTGGTCTACTGCTCCTACTTGGGGACCGGTCCCTGTCTATAGCTGCCTGATGGTGCTGAGGATGCGGGGAGGGTTGGTGAAGCTGCTGTGCAAATGGAGGTGCAACACCAAGCCCTTTGTCCTGGCAGTGAACCAGTGATGTTGGGGCCACGGTGACTGCCGGAATCCTCATGGGGGGTGCCACCAGGGGAGAAGAGATAGGAGAAGGGGGATAGGGGGGTATATAATATAGCCTTTCAGCAGCAGAGGTGGCTGCAGCAGGGTTAACATTGCCCCCCTGCGCAGCACAGAGAGAAGGGTAAGCCAGGTGCTGGGGAAGATAGGGGCTGGGTTGGCTGAGCAAGGAGGCTTTATACATGTTTAGAGCTGCATACTTGGATGAGTCTATGAAGGGATACATGCTTGCTTCAGGGTAGGGGTTGAGCCATGGCAGGCGGAGGTAGCTGCCACCAGCACTTGCCAAGCCCAGCTCAGACGCTTTTTCTCCAGGCCCTACTCTGCGTTCCAAGCTTAGACCTTCCGCTCCAGTTCCAGGAATCAGCACAGGCTTGTGGAGGCTTGGAGGGATGCCTTTGTAGAGTCCAAGGTATCCATTAGTGGGCTTTCGACTGTCCAGGGGGCCATCAGGCTTGTAGATGAGCTCTGGCAGACCATCCCTGTTATAACTGAGTGGGAGGACAGACGTCTCTTGGTTCTTCTCTGCTGGCAGTGTTCGGATCCCAGGATACACAACCCCACTGTGGAGGCGAAGACCATCATGCATCAAAGTGCCTCGGTCCAGCCCCATTGCCGCCAGGGGTGTCAATCTTGCATCCACCTGCAGGACAGGAGTTAGCAGAAGGTGGTCAGGGATTAGGATTACAAAATATGATCCTTCAATGGAACTCCGTTACTAAAAGACAAGACCTCTACAACGAGGACTAATTAGCATGGCAGGAAAAAAAACCTGTCTTTGTGACTGCATTCATGTACATAATGAAAAATTCCACTGTGGCTTTCCCCAGAAAATAATGACTCATGTCACAAATGAGTGTAAATAGAGCTAAAGATGAGCACAGGGACTTGCCATGTTTTGTGTGATGTGGTTCCCTTGTCTTAGTTCCAGGTTGGTTTGTGTCTCAGCATCGACATCACGAACAGATGTAGCCCTGTGGAGATGAGCAAACATTTAGCAGTCAGTGTCTTGGCTCTGGCACATGCATACATGTTACAACTCTGTTGATATCAGCTTTAAAAACGGCAGGGAAAAAAAAGAAAGTAGAGAGAAAGTTTTTAACAAAGTTGAACCGGTGCAGGAATATGTGAATCATTGTTGTATGGCATTTCAATGTAGCACAGAGATGAGAGGGTATGACGTTTAGCTTTCACTTCTTCAGTCTCGTAACGGCAGTAGCCATAGCAAGTTAACACACCAAGAGACAAATTCACTCAAATACGCACAGGAGAAGAAAACCCTATGTGGACTCCCTTCCCATCTTACTCGACAGCAGCCACCCACCCACTCTACCCCCCCCCCCCCCAATAAGGCACGCTGACCCCCATCCTGCCCATCCTGTGGGCTAGACGTACACATTGTGGGGCAGCCTCTATTCAGTCATGTTCCCCACACACTGGTTTTTCAGTGCCCTCTTTGACCTGCTCTCTCAGCTGCGTCAGCCTGCAGAGCGAGGGAAGATTATACATCAGAGACCACTTCGGTAGGAGACCATTTACCGCCCGCCAACACAGAGCCACAGATCAGCCAACTCACACCAAAGCAGACACGCTAAACTGTAGTACGCAAGAGAGCTGTGAAACATGTAAAATAAACCCGAGAAAAGTTTGAATCAGATTGAAAAGGAAAAACAGAAGATGAGAGTTAAAAAAATCAGGGAGTTTATTTAAACAAATCACAAGATAAACAGGAAGAAAATGTTTAACCTATTAACATTTTGCTTGAGCTTGAATTGCTTTAAAGAGATCTGAGATCTGATCAAAACTAAAGCTGCAAAAAGTTCATGAAGTTCATCGTGTGCATGCTGATATGTATAGCAATTGGTCTTTAGTTAATAATCTATGCTTTTCAGATGGATGATAATGAGGCTTTTTTAAACAACTTTCAAGTTTTGAACAGAAACCTCTTGCAAAAACATTGTAATTTAATCCAAGCAGCCACAAATTCAGAGTAATCTTGCTTTCCTGGTGTCAATTGGTGAGGATAAAACTCTAAATTTTAAGAAATGAGACTATATAGTGCTCCTGCATGAGTTCTTGAGCAAATGAAATCTCAAAAGCAAAAAGGAATTGGGAGAATTATCAATGAATCGGACAATTCCTTAAATTCTACACATAACAAAATTGAGATTATCCCTGAACATGGGTCTGAAGTGGCATCTTAAAAATGAGTACTGCTTTACTTCAAGAGGCTCCTCAAATTGGTTAATAAGAAGGGGGTGGAATTATGGCTCCCACTTGGTAGATTGTATTTCTCGTCTTTTGAAGGAATTATTTGTTTAAACATTAGACTTGATGACTCCTTAAGGAGGGGCATTTTTGCAAGGCGGCCCTAATAGAGGAGTCAGCGCAGGAAGGAGGTGGGAGACTGAGGGAGATGGAAGCGCCTTTAAATAGTCAAACTGACGCCTTGCCACGCTCAGCAGTGCTGAGAGCAGCAGTGAAGCTGGTCTCCTCTATCATCCAAGAGAAACCTCGCTGCCGGCACGCCACTTTTATTGCCGTGACCCAGGGCCCATTAATCAGCCTGCCGCGGGCCCCTCAGCACGGCTCCTCCCTGCCCCAGTGCTCCCCCCCGACCACCTTCCTACCACAGCAACCAGTCTTGCCTCGACAACATCCGCATGTGACGGAACTGAAAAGGTGAGCATATGTGAGTACAACATGCATAAAGCCACGTTTCCTCTTGTTTCCTGTATTTCCTGGAGCCCCAAATGCAACTCTCTCCTCACGCACACACACACACACACCAGCTCTTTCAGATATACCCAGATATTCAGTTGCCTGTTGCCTTTGAGGACCTTTGTACATCTTAAACTCAATATCAGGCTGGTCCAGGTCTGTGTGCTTTTCCAGATTTAAAAAACAAAACAAAACCAAAAAACAGAGTTGTAAGTTGATAAGGATGGTCAGTGTCATATGACGTAAGAAGCCACACACAATACTCAAGTAAAAGTCCCATCACTTTGCAAATACAACTACTGATGATTTACTGAAAGAGTACTAGAATAGATCTCAACATCAGAGACTAAAAAAAACCCCCAAAAACTAGTGTAAAGACTTCACAAGTGGTGCTCAACGTCTGTATTTGTCAGTGACTTTCTGATTAGATAAGCAGACAAATATTATCAATTAGGATTTTAAAAATAAATCATTATAACCTATTTAGAATTGGTATTTTTTATCACTAATTTTCCTTCTCGCCAACTATATCCTACTATGCGAATGATGATGGAGTTTTATGTCTCAAAATAGTCACAAGCAGGTCTTTGGATCACATGATCAAATTATCCGGGCACACAAATCAGTCGCTTATCTTTCGCATAATCACATGACTCATTTAGGCTCATTAGCAGACACTGCCGTGATGCTTCATCATTTATTAATTGGCTATTGAATACAGGTGTGTTCGTTCATTCGACGTCTGAGTCACCATTCTGGTTGGTGATGTTGTATATTAAAGCGGTTGAATTAAGTGGACATTTTGTGACGGCTTAGTGTTCACCTCCAGACAATAACCTAGAGAGATTGAAACTTGTGTGGTTTGGGAGGCGCTTGGACAATGTTTACGAGAAGAAATCCCGTCAACGTTACATGAGGAGGGCAGGAGAGAGAGACTGGAAGGAGGGAAGGAGGGGAGGGGGGGGGTGTGCTGACGCCCATCTCCGCTGCTAAGAATAGTTTGCGCAACAAACAACTCCCGACGGCCGTCCAATCCATCACACTGGCTGGCGGCAGCAGGCAGGGGGAGGGGGAACAGCGGCCAGGGCTGCGTTTATAAAGCAGACCGCTGGAGCGGAGCCCCGACTCGCACCATTAAACAGAAAACCACCGGGTGTTTTTTAGCTGAACCTCATATAGCCTAGCTCCGCATTACGGTGCTGCTGGACGTTTATGTATAGAACAGAAAGCAAAGCTGGAGAAATGTTTCTTATTTCCTGCCTCTGACGACAGCGACTTGAACTCTCCGTGACCTCCTGGTACAGACACCGGAACAAACGCCGGCACCGCTCGTCATCTCCTCCAGGACTGAGGCTTCTCTATGCCGTGCGAGCGTGTGCGTCACCGAGGAGTTGGGGAAAGTGGTTGTGTCACTGTTAGCAGCTTCCCCACTCTTCACAAATTGATAAGCCACAGAAACGGCTAAAAAGTGTGTGCTCACTCACACAAACACTCTGCGTGTCCTCTGTGCCGGTGAAACGGGGAATGTGGGGCTTGTGTGCGGTGAGGGAGTGACGGCGCCCTCTCGCTCTTTGTCCCTGGAGCTCTGCCAGCCAGCCAGCCAAGCAGCCTCTCTGAAGCGCAGAGCTCCGATCAGCTCCGGAGGAAAAAAATGCAGTGTGACGCAGGATAATCTCCACAGCGACGGGGGTGGGCGGGTTGGAGGGAGGGGGGGGAGGGATAAACACGGATTAAAAGAGGCGCGCGCGTGCACACGCACACAAATCACCAACCCCGTCGCGACGCTGCGCTGTGTGTGTGTGCGTGTGTGAGTGTGTGAGTGTGTGTGCGCGCGCCTGTGTTCTGCGCACACTGTAGGTGTAAATCAATGGGAGCCATTCTGAGAGAGAGCGAGAGAGCGCATAAAGCGAGTGGAGCAAAACCACACACACATACACACAGCCTCGGGGCCACGTCCTCCTCACCAGCATTAACACCTTGCACAAGGAGAGGACGCGTGGCCACTTTTAATTGTTATTGATCATCAAGCCGACGTGTGCCAAACGGTCCCATTGATCAGCGCTGCAACGGCGCAGCAGCACGACGGCTAGTTGACGTCCATGTTTCTGATATAAGTGGAGATGGAGGAGATAAATACCAGGGAGGGAGAGACAGAGCTGGAGGCAGCCAGCGGCGTCTCTTCAGCTGTCACACTATTAGCGGCCGAGCTGTAAACAAGGGGCCCCTGCGTCCTCCCGGGCCGCTGCACAGCCGCATTCAAGTCGGTGCACGGTTCAAGTCATCCCCTCTCGGCGGCACGGCCGTCAACAACGACGACATTGTGATGCCCCCCCACCACCACCCTCCACCATGCTGTCACTAGGGCCTGGGCGGCGGCTGCTGAACTGGCTCTATTCATCCCGGGCCAAATGAGAACTAAATGGCCCTTTATGTCACCAAAGGGCCCGATTGTAATGAGGATGCGCATGCAAGAGACGGCCCGCATTTACCGGAGCTTTCTTGACTCTTCTTTGAAATGCTGGCGTTTCTTTCATGTGTTGGATGGTCTTAATTAAAGCACGTGATGCTGAGGGACCTACCCCCCACCCCCGCCACCTCCCATCGCCTGCTTAGAAAGGAGGCTTAATTATTTGTGGTGTGTAAAGGCGTAAATTAGGCTCCATGAATGTAAACCCGCGCAGCTTTCACACCTCTATTGTGGCCTAGATTTCAAGCTCTTACAGGTCGTATGTGCTCAGTGACATTTGATGCAAACCATAAAAAGATTTCTAACTCACCAACTAAAATATAGCCTACTTTCACTATTTAGCTGGCGCCTTTACTGCTTAACTGCGGGTCAAAAGCTCTAACTTGAACTGTGCCATCGAGATAGAAGAGCTGCTTTGAAGTCAGCGTGTGCAGGCTAATAAACTATGGCCATCACCCCGCTGCGCTGCACAGCCTCGCTGGGATTTCGTGGGAAAGATGGATGCCCGAGGCTCCAACATCTAAAAACAAACGAGGTCTGATCAAGACGGGGCCTGCATAGGGGAGGGAGTCGAGGTGTCACTCTGCTGCGGAATCAATCTTCCCACAGGCCACGGCAAGGTCACTATACTGGTGAGGGTTTCCATGTGCACGGAGCAGCGTTTGTGTTGCCTTAGGAGAGAACAGTAGAAGAGAAACGTGTCTCTGGTCTGTCGGCAGCAAAGCGGTTCAAAGTGCCACGAAGTGAGAGAGGTTTGCGCGAGCTGGTCCGGTTACGACGCACCTCTGCAGGGACGAAGTGCTCCGCGCGCTCTGGACCTCCAAACAAAAAGCTTGGTGGAGCGTAGAGAGAAGGAAGGAAGGAGAGAGAGAGAGAGAGAGAGAGAGAGAGAGAGAGAGAGAGAGAGAGATCGAGAGAGAAGGAAGGAGAGAGAGATCGAGAGAGAAGGAAGGAGAGAGAGATCGAGAGAGAAGGAAGGAGAGAGAGAGCGAGAGAGAGGGAAGGAGAGAGAGAGCGAGAGAGAGAGAGAGAGAGAGAGAGATGAGAGGGGAGGGCGGCTCTCCCGTTTCATCGCGAGGTCCCGGGAGGCCAGCGCGGAGCATAGCTTCAATCAAACCGTGACGTCTCCTCCGGGAGCTGCGCAGCGCCTGGAAAACCGATCTCTCTCTTTCTCTCTCCTCGGCTTTTGTTCACACGCACCTCGGCAGCGAGACTGTTGTTTCACAGCCAGGCGTGACAACAAAAAGAAAGACCTCATGTCTCCGGCTCGGTATATGAAACTGAACACGGTTCGTTTCTCTTGACAGATTTGTTTTAGTCATTTCCCAACACTTCAGATGTGATGAGCAAAAGTGCTCCCGTCATTTTATTGACGCGCTCCATCCGACTGTAATATTCCCCGCGTGGCCTCTATTGATTCCACATTAGAAAAGAGGACAAGCAGCAGGTTAACAGCTTTAAAAACGGAGGTTGTCCCGAAACGCACCACACCGCCTCGTGCTGACACACGCCAGCCTGCGGGACGCTCCTGTCTGGTGGTCAGTTCGACTGAAAACGACGTACATGGTCTTTTATAACGTGGACCGACAAGTCAAACTGGATTTTATTTTATTTTTTAACATTTGAAGTGCTAATTAATGCATCAGAACGTATTTTTTTTCCGTCTACGAGGGTCATTCAGACACCGACGTTTATTGGAGCTGCGCAATAAAACCCCGTGGAAGAAGTGTGTGGTCCTCTTGACACGAAAAGAAAGACAGCAGCTTCACTGCCCCCCCCCCCAACTCCGCCGCCACCCCCCACCCCTCCAAACCCCCTCCCATGTTCCGACACCTGGAAAACAGATCAGCCCCCGCACTGACGGCACAGCGCTCAGCGGAAAAATGACAGTCCGGCGGGGACTAAAAATAAACCGTGGACACAAAACGCAAAGGATTCGGTTTATACGCTTCCGCTACGCGCCTGGGAACAGGCCCCGTCACCACTTCACAAAGAAACAGGCTCAACGCTTTCAAGTTAGCTGTTGAACCAGAGGACAGACGGGGGGGCACATGGAGGATTCTTTTGGGAGCTTGACCGGTGATGACCTTCACTTGTTTTGGGAGAGAAACGCACGGAACACGCGAGACGAGAGCCGATCGTCTAGGCGGATCACCAACCGTCCACCTGAGGCAATAAAAACTACGTCTGAGAGAATTATATGTATTAATTGGAGAAATAATGACCCTTTAATTGCTGCTGATCATCGGTTTTATTTGGTTATCTTGCTCTTCAAATGAGGTTCAGACGTGAGTCATTTACCTATTGATGCCGCGTTAAACACAATCAACCTTTTATCCCCTCTAAAAGCCCCCCGACTGCGCCCCCTCCCTCCTATAGTTAATCCTCCGCTCTCTCTCATTATAAAGGGTCCCAACACGAGGTCCAGCCCTCCCGGACCCCTGCACTCCTGCTCGGTGCGCCGTCTGAAGTGGTCTGTAGCCGCGTACCTCGCTCACTGAGCTCGTCAATGAGCTGGAGCCAGCCAATATGAGGCCCATCGATCGTCCTGAGAGCGCGGCCCCTAATTAGTGCTCCTGTGGCTCCAGGACAGGCAGCGTGGACGGCAGTGGGATCCGGAGTCTCTCTCTCTCTTTTTATGAAAAACCACTTTTCACGCTGCGTTGCTCGTGAAATTGAGCCCGAGGATGTGTGAGGAAACCCGAGGTGCAGGTTCAGTTCGGACCAGAAGCGTTTTCACCAACTT
This sequence comes from Aulostomus chinensis, assembly GCF_037954235.1. NCBI lineage: Eukaryota > Metazoa > Chordata > Actinopteri > Syngnathiformes > Aulostomidae > Aulostomus > Aulostomus chinensis. Next base: position 13,936,636 of record NC_141331.1, on the reverse strand, counting down.
TAGGAAGTAGCGGCCGCGGCACAGTGGTGCGAGTAGAAGTCAGACCGAAGCGTGTGTGTGTGTGTGTGGGGGGGGGGGGGGGGTGTAACGAAGCAAAGGGGGTGTCCTATAGAACCCCCCCCCCCCCTCCCCCCGAAAATGTATTCCGGTGCAGACCTTTAACAAAGCCTGGAGTGGAGAGACGTATCGGAGAACACCTGCGAGACTTGTGTGTATGTGTGTCAATCAACAAGACGAGAAGGTGAACACCCCCCCACACTACCTCTGGGACTAATGAGACGGCTGATCAACGTCCACCCTGTCCAAACAAAGCCACGAGCACGCACACACCCACACGCACACACAATCAAGTGTCACGGCAGCACACACACCGCCGGGGATGCCCTCCAACTGAGCGGAACCGCGTATGAGCGGAGCAGCACCGCTCGCTTCCCTTTGGCAGGGCGAGGCTGGATTCCGTAACCTTGTTTAGCGCAGAAGCTCCGTGTGCGCGCACGCACACGCGTACATACACACTCCCACGCTCCCCTCACACAGGCGCACTCACACACTTTGTCACACACCAGAGTGCGAAAACGCTGAAGGTATTCACCGCCAAGGACGCCGACACTTCCAAGTCATCTCCGATGCCTCGTTTCTCACCTCCGTCCGCTTGACAGGACGCTCGTCAAAAGGCCAAGCTCACGGTCGGACCACGGCCGTGTGCGCGCGTGTGCGTGTTATTTATCAAGCACATGCCATTGCCCCGCCGAAACACACAAAGACCACCCTATGCGCTATTCTTAGAAGTGGCCGTTCCGCTCCCCGTCTCTGCGCACAGCGGCGGGCTCGGATCCAAGCCCACCAGAACCCTAGTCTGATTTCAGACACATCACACACACAAACACACATACATATACAAACATATACATATATATATACACACACATACAAACACACACACGGTTCATCTGGCACCATCATGAGCGTTGCTTGAGTATTTAGAGTTATAACCTATTTTCTCATGCAGTGAATTTAATATCGCACACACGCGTGAGATAATGTGTTCGGTGTGTCAGTGAATGCCTCACCTGGTTAATTCCTGCCTTTTCCAGCCGTCGTCCGAGCTCAACAACTTGCGCCTTTTCCCTGTTTTGCCAAGTTAACTACAAGGGCAGCGATCCGTGCGTACGTAGACTAACCCGGTTACGGTCGTGTCTGCTGGAGACAGACTATCTCGGCCAAAGGACACCAAAAACTTAAAGTGTTTAACAGGTTATCCACTTGTCATGAAACAACTAAAGTCCTACATATGGAGGTCTGGGTCTTTCATCTGTTGTCTAAAGGCAACTCTCATCCATTACATTAGAAGCGGACTTTTACTGAATCAAATGTCATTTGGGTTTCCACAAAGCAACAAAAAAGATCCTGCGCGAAGGAAAAGAAAATGTGAAAAGAAATCCACAATTTCAAAGAAAATCCGTTAGGGTTCCTTTAAGAGGGAGAGCGCCGTGTGGCCCGGTCCCCCGAAGGATACAGGTGGTGAGGTCGGCGGACTCGCGGAGAAATTAATTCAGCTCGGCCGTACCTCGCAGCAGCGCCATGTTGGGTTTCAGCGGAGCACGCCGTCCTCGGAAAAAGCCCCTTTTCTCCCGCTCGCCGTCACTCCATGTCCTCACCGACAGCGAAATCCGCTTCTCGGAAAGGTTACTAGAGTCTCAGCCGATTATATTCGTCCCGCGTTTTCTTCGAGAAGCGTAAAGAACAGTCCGGTCGGAGCCCCGGTTCACACCGAGGACGCACGGAGCTGCACGGGGAGTGCCGCACAGATGGATGAATGCTGTCGAGACCGAGCGACTCGCTCCACTCCCACTCGCGCAGACTCTACCCAGAAGGCCAGTCGGGAGACCGCAATTACCATAAGCCTCCAGCGCACTGCTCTGGCTGCGTGCGCACGCACACACAGAGACACACACATGTAGACACACACGCACACACATTCGAGCTCCGCTGAAAGTCGAAAACAAGAATAGGCGAGGTTTTACAGCGGAGAAAAGGCAGTGAATTAAATAAAACACTAATATCAGATAGTTAACGGAAATCTTCTAGGATTTCATGGCAAAATGCGAGAAAATAAAAATAGATATTTCACTAAGAGAGGCTCGTAAATCGACCCTGTCTTAAAGGTGATCTCCGCACAGAGACCCAAAGCCTAGTTTTTTCTGCCTTACAGACAATGAACTATACATCCAGCGCTTGCTAAGGAGGCCTGGTATGTATTAAATCCTATCACATTGATTTTCTGCCCATTAATTTACATATCACGTTTCATCCAGACTAAGTGTCCATAATTGGGACAATGGATAGATATCTCAATAAAATGTCAGTTTAGTTTGTTTCCAACAGATAAGGTAAATCTGTGAAGCATGAGGCAGCACAGACAGAGCGGGTGGAGGTGGATTGGGGGGGCAGCTCAAGGCTGGGGCACATCTGTTAAGGCTCCCATGTCAAGTGAAGAGGGAGGAGGAGGAGGAGGAGGAGGAGGCTGGAGCCTGAGGTGTGTGTGCATTATGAGTTTGTGTAGGAGAGAAAGAGGAAGGAGGCCGAGAGAGAGAGGGAGAGGGAGAGGGAGGCCAGCAGACAGACAGACAGAAGCAGAGTAGGAGTTGGAAAAGATGAGAACTTGGCAACGGAGGGTCTGGCTGCATTTGCCACAGCTGTTGAAAGTAAGAGCTGCAGCAGACACGCAGCTCACCCGAGCACTCACATGTGCACGCGATAAAAGGCAGTGCACATCTCTAAGGACAGATTGTCCAGAAGTTTGACGACACAAAGGATGTGAGCAGAGGGAAGAGGTTGTTAGACAAGAGGACGGAGGGGAGGTGTGGGGGTGTGGGGGGTTCATGTACGGCACAGAGGGAAAACTCTCTCACATCTCTCTCTGTAGAGCAACAACATTAGACAACGGAGATTCTGTCAGGAGCCACACAAATCAGACGTCAAAATGACAAACATCCATGTTTCCTTTCAGCTATTTACGCATTAAAACACCGAGTCAAGAGAAAAAAATGCTTTTCTCTTTCCTGATTTTTTTAGCTGGAAAAATATTCAATTGCGCCTCACAGGAAATATTAGGGAGACAGTCTGATTAAAATACAGGTCAAGTCAATAGTTTGTGAGTCATAACCTCCACCAAAGAGGTGCTGTTTGTGTTTTTGTCTGTAGCAGGATTGTGTAAAAACCACAAGCAGCCTGGTGAAGGGCTGCTGCATTAGTCAGGGAGGAATCTATTCAATTTAGGGGGCAGATCCATCAAGCATAGTGAGAAATGTCATTTATTCCCATGGGTTTGGATGAGGTTGCCTTGGCGGAGGTATACGCTCTACTAGAGCTCTTTAGCTGAAATAGTTCTCCCTTGAACCATTATGAAATGGTGGTTTGATCCATTCAGCTGTTACCTGTTAAACAGGTGAAGCGTCTCCTGAAAACGCTGCTTCGTTATGGCGGTGCGTCTAAACCCAGAGGCTGGTGACAGTAGCTGTGCGATGTGAAGTTAGTGGTCACAGAGAGGGTTAGAGATGGCAGTCGACGCCGTCCGCTGTAAAACACAAGGCCAGCATTTTCAGATTTATAGTTCCTGAAGAGCTTTATTATATTGCTCCATTTTGGGGTGTAAAATATCAGCGTGGTGTGTTTAAGGGGGTCATTCAATTCTTTTTATTTAGGTTTCAGCAGCGCCGTGGATGTGTAACGGAGAAGCAGTTTTCACTTGAGTGGCTCCATCTCCCCAAAAACACACTTCGATAAACCACCCAGAGAAAAATGCAATGTCATATCCACTAATATTCTTTATTGTTATAATGTGCACCTTGAAGTTAATCCACTCGAATGCAGAGACGGTGAAACAAATGGAAGCGGGATGAAGGTTTAGAGGGTTTTGGAAGACCAGTCAAGATTTATCATCATCTCAAAAAATCAGTTTTATATTTCTCAGCATAACAGAATTTTCTCCATTGTGATCGGTTCCACTAACATTTTCTGTCCGGCAGGTCTGGTGCCGGCTTCACTCACTGGTGAGAGCTTTACACATTCTTACATCCATCCTCTCCAACCACCAGGCCACCCTGCTGCTTCCCCAAACCCTCACTGTTTGTATCGTGTGTAAATACTTGTAAATGCTGTGTTGTCACGAGATGTGACGTGTTACTTCCACACCTAAACAAGGACTTTTTGTGGTTCAACTCTGAGTCCTTTCTGTTTTTGAAGAGTCTGAGTGATATTGATTCATATTGACTCCATCTCAGGACTTGAGTTTATTGGCACCATCTAAAATAACTTCCTTGCGTAGACACAAAGACCCTGTTTACTCTGTTAAAATGCCTCTTGAGTAATCAAATCCCAAGTGGGTAGTGAGACACATCGTCGTTTACGCCTGCGTCTGTCAAGTGTTTCCAAATGTGTCCACCTGACCACTTGTGCTCAGGTTTCATTCCCGCCTACATCACTTCCGACAGGTCAAAGAGCACAACGTGCAGTCAGGCCCCTGGTTTTCTCAGCACCGGTTAGCTTTGAAAACAGTTCGTCCCAGAATGGTGACGCATTTTCCTTTTACGTCCTTGTGAGGGACACTTCAAGATGCATTTGCGTTTACACTATGAAGGATATTTGATCAGATGTGTCCCGCGTCACCTCAGCAAGTGGCTGGAGTAAGTGGATCACTGTGCCTTGGAGGCTGTTTACCCTTGAACCGAGTGCTGTCCACTTGTTTTCCAGCCATGCACGAAACATTTGAAACCAGTTTTAAATCAGGAGCACATCAACTCCAGTCAGGACTTTGTTGTAGCTCTGGAAGCAACAAGCAGTAATGTTAGCAGAATAAACACAACTGTCAGGGCAGCTGTTGAAGAAATCCACAAGAACGGGAGGATGCACTTGTGGAATTTCTCAGCGGAAGAGACGCCGTTCTTCTGCCTGGGTTTGGCCTGTGATGGCATGTCATGTTTTGTTACGTTCATTTACTTTCTTAATTACTCTGAAATCACCAGTGGCCTCAAATGCATAACTGGACGACTGCCATTGCCCCTGTGTACATGAGCAGGGAGGAATCGGAGTTTTCACCAAAATTGGTCCAACTCTTTTTCCAGAAACGCCTTGTTTTTGCTGTAGTTTCACTCGCTGCGATTCCCCACCTAGCCTGGGAAACATCCAGGGTTAAACACAGAAGCGGCTCCCACAGGACATGTGCCAAGTGCCGGGAGGATTAAAGATTGTAACGATAATAATAATTTAAAAAAAATCACATTTATAGGCGTCTTTTGTCCAACTCAGGAAAGAAAGTTTTAAGTGGGTCAAACACAATCATCTGACCTTTTCCAACATCAGGTAAACATGTGACAGTGGCTGTAGAGACGAGACTTTTCAGCCCAAATGGCCGGAGTGAAGATCATCCACCAGCCAGAATGTTTCACCAGCATTTGTTTTGTGCTAATTTTTAGCTCTGCATCTGACAGAGCAGGAATACAACTTTTCACAAGAGTCTTCTTTCACACACAAAGCTGAGAATTAAGTTGAAAGTTCAGATCTGGATCTCACTCCCTGACTGGAAACGAGCAGAGAGCAAAAGGCTCTCTATCACTCACTGGAAAACTGGATTAGGATGAAGATTGCTCAGAGGGCAAACTAAGTTTCTGATGATAAACACTCCGTCTTTGCTGAAAGTTGGAGAGAGAGAGAGAGAGAGAGAGACACACACACACACACACACACACAAAAACAGCTGCACTTTTATGACTGTGTGTGAACTTGGTGGTTGAGAGCAGCGTGCGTCTTTGAACCGCTCGTGTTGGACAAAAATGATGAAAACCATGATCCTGGCGTCTCGGCCACATGTGTCATTCATAGATTCATAGGAGTTCGCCTAGTAAAGAGCAAAACAGCGTGAACACACACGCACATATGGGTGCTCCCCGGTCTGGAAGGATCTGCACACTCTGGGAGGTCACAGTGATCCCGCCATCTGCTGAAGCAATCAGACACTGACGCAGTGGACTGACAAACACACAAACACAGCAAGTTCACATGTGCGCGCACACACAAAAACACTCCTTTGGTAAATATACACATGCTGTCCTCAAAGCAGAGACACACACAGAGCCGCCTGACACATATTCAGACAGGGCTGGCTGCCAACACACAAGCCAGTGCTGCATTCACACACGCACGCACACGCGCGCGCGCACACACACACACAAAGTCGGCAGGCTCAGATTGCAGGAAGCTCTTTGCACGCAGCTCAGTCCACAGCAGCCGGGACTAATCAGCACAATCCACCTGCAGATTGTTATGGATCACTTACTGCAACACACACACACACACACGCACGCACACACACAATAAAAATTATAATACATATTATAATTTTTCATCTCCGCAGCTTTTTCCTTTAATTCATCCATTCACTTTCTCTCTTTTCTGTCACGCAAACACATGCACGTATGCACGTGCACCCCCCCCCCCCCCCCACCATAGGGCTAACCGGTTCCCCACAGGCGCGCCACGCTGAGTTAGCGCGGCCTCACCGGGGATAATTACAGGCTGGCGCGGCAGGGCGAGCGTGGCTCCGAGCCAAACACTGCTGGCCAGAGAGAGAGAGAGCGAGAGCGAGAGAGAGAGAGAGAGAGAGGAGCAATTATAGGAGCGCTGAGAGACATGGACCTATAGATTAAGCTCTAATCAATAAACTGCTACCCTCGTCGATGCAATCAATCAGAGGGGCAGCGACAAAACCAGTCAATGCGATCAATCACGTGTGTTATTCCGGATCATAACCGGTAATCCCCCCGCCCCCCAGAAGGCGCGCACGGCATCATCCTTTTTTTAGAGCGTCAAGATTAAAACCTTCAAACGAGTCTTATCTGAGAGGAAGGAGAAGCGGTGGCGGCTCTCAGCGCAGCACAAGAAAGATTTTCCCCCGTCGTCCTTCTCCTCCTCCCTCCCTCTCTCCCTCCCTCTCGTCTGTCGGCCTCTGTCGAGTTCCGCTCATAACCTCGCCACCCACCCTCCCTGCTTTCCGCTGCTGCTGGCGGGGAGCGCGCGCGAACACCGCACACACACAAACGCGCGCGCGCACTCCTCTTTAGCGCTCTCGCTCTGATACGCAACCACAAGCGCTCACACGCGCGCACACACACACTTACTTGCGCACACCCAGACACACAGGCTGACTAACACACACACACACGCTCTTGCACACACACACACACACACACAAACTCCTGCGCACAGCCAGACACACAGGCTGACTGACACACACAAGCACACACACAAACTCCTGCGCACAGCCAGACACACAGGCTGACTGACACACACAGGCACACACACAAACTCCTGCGCACACTCAGACACACAGGCTGACTGACACACACACACAAACTCCTGCGCACACGCAGACACACAGACTGACACACACACACACACACAAACACACATACATACACACACACAGGCTGACTGACACACATACACACACACACACACACACACGCAAGCAAGCAGCCCGCGTCAATAAAAAGCCCGGCGCTGTGAGAGGCCGCCGGCACTCCACTCCCCCCTCCTGCCACTGCGATTAGCGGAGGCTGGCTGGCTGGGGAGAGGCGCCCCTCTGTTATCTGGGGCGGTGGCAGCCTGTGTGTGAGTGTGAGTGTGTGTGTATGTGTGTGTGTGTGTGCGTGCGTGTATGTGTGTGCGTGAGAGAGAGAGAGAGAGAGAGAGAGAGAGAGAGAGAGAAAGCGAGCGAGCAAGCGAGAGAGAGAGAGCGAGAGATGGATTTAACTCGTTGGTGTCCGGATCGCAGCGCTCGGAGCTCCGCTGGCTGCTGCTCTCCGCTCAGGCAGCAGCTGCGGAGCTGCTAGACGGGAGACGGGACTAAGCCCGGAGACGTACGCGCGTACAGGCAGCGTCGTGGACATCGGGGACATGTCCTCTGCCACGTTTCTGCGGTTTAATTTTTAAGAATGTACACATGCTGACTCCGATATTTAGCGATTAACAGACACCTGCAGTGTCGAGAATTAGAAAACGATCGATTAAAAATAAATTTGTAATAAACGATGGTAAACTAAATGTTGTTTTAGATCCGGTGGACAAAGAAAAAGGGCCTTCGTCTCTTTTTTCTGACTTTTAATCAACAAAACGAAGATAATATTAATCGGAGTGACTGATGATCAGAACAACTGACGCCAGCCCTCGTTGACGGAGGGGATGGAAATATTCGATCCGTCAACTACAGAAGTTGGTGTTTGCTGAACAAATGTAGAGAGTTTGTTTGGGAGCTGCTCAACTATGTCTTCAGCCTCCTGGCATGTCTAATGAATGTGATGCGTCTAGCAAATAAAACGATAAATCTTCTCCCCAGGGCCTATTTAAAGTGAAAATGAGCCAAACATTCATTGTGCAAAGTAGAATGGCATGGTGATTTGTGTGTATTACTTTAATATACCTTCTTGCTGAATGTGCATATTTTCCCTCTTTTAACGTTATTTCTTTATTCTTAAATATTTCTGCACTTGAAGCACCCGCAACCTGAAACATTTTCCTTCAGGGATCAATAAAGTATCTGTCACTCTGATGACTGACTGCGGCATAAGAGGTCGCCCTCCAACCGGTGCTGTGTTGGGGTCTGTTGGTGTCAGCAAACGCACACGGTGCCGCCCCATCACCGAAGAGCTCCTGGTCGAGTTTTAGTTTTAAAACTACAACCCAGTTCATCTACAAATGATCAAAAACCAAATGACACTACTGTGACCCTGCAGGGGCTCTTGGGGCCCCTGAGGGTCTGACCAGCAAGACATCCAGATGGAAATCAGCTCTGCTAAATGTGGTACAAAGCGTCTTTTTTTTTTTTTAGTCATGGTTTGAAATATTTCTGTGCAGTCACAGGCACATACAGCTAAAGCTAATTAAACTGGTCAAGCCTGAGGGAATGGATGAGTTGTTTCACCTATAAAGAACATGTGGGAGAGAGGTGCAGTGTCACGTAACCAACCACCGTCTCTGGCAGCTCTCAGGCTCCTCGCTCCTCTCGCTCTGGCCGCATGTTTCCCGTCAGTTTCCACTGTTATTTAGCTAAGAAAAAAAAAATACTAAAAAGAGAACAGAAACAATGGGGAAAAAATACAAAAATGATCAAAGTAATTACAGCATGTCTGGTTCTTGTCAACAAATGCCATAAGAAGACCAAACCCAATAATAAATGCGAGGGATCAAAAAGCCTGACGTTTACTCCTCTGTGCCACAAACCACAGTCGAAAAACGATTAAAAACACTCTGACGAGACACTGGACTGGTTTACATGTTCCGTCAGTGTTTCAGTCAATCCAAAATGCTACATGCCGATGTGTGGATATGCACTGGGGCAACAAATTATTCCTTCGACAACAGACCTCAGAACCGGGAGTGACGTCACACCCAAGTTGACAGCGGACCAGAAGGAAAAATGGGGAAAAAATGAAAAAAAAAACAAAAAACAAAAAACAAAAACCCCAACACAAACACCCTATTGTGTAAGCTGTTGGTAATACCAGTTGTGAACTCCAACCGCTATTTTAGCATAGAGGTCGTAGCAACACGTCTACAGAGAGAAGATGACCCATAGTTTGTTTACATCCGATTAAATGTGACCCAAAGAAGCTGAAGTGCTAAAAACATCAACACCTCCACACAAGCAACGAGCAGGGCGGCCATTTTGAACTCCTATCTGGGAGGTTTGATGGGTATCTCAGATATTTCAAGTATGAATTCCGCCCTCAAAGAGGTTTTAGTTTCCAACTGGGTAATTGGAAATTCTGACGCGTAAGTTCAACTGGAACATATCATTAATAAGCTTAATTACCCCGCAAAAATACAGATTTACTGTTTTTTTGAGCTGCAGAAGCTAAATGTTACAATGGACTCCTATTTTAGAAAAAAAAAAAACCCTCTTAAAAAATGAAACTATATTTGGGACACTAAAACCTGCAGTCGAAGGGTGATGTCTAAAACAGGAACAAAAGGTTTTAGGCTGTGTAGGGGAAGTTGATGATGGGCTTCTGTGAAACAAGCTAACCATTAGTTTGGTCTTCTCAAGAGGTTTGTAGCCAGACACAAACATTCCAGCTCAGAATGAATCTTTTTCTGTCGAATTCTGTCAAATTGTATCAAAAATGCCACTTTTACGTCTGAATATCGACATTCTTCCAATTGATTAATGGCCAACTTGATTATTGGCCTTTGAAAAGGGCAATTCAACATCGAGTTCGATACAAACAGCCTACAGCAAAGCTAGCTAATTAAAACATTTGATGTAAAGGGCTGCAATTTTCAGACATCCTTCAGTGCAGGCAGAATGTGGTGGAGCCATTAACTGTAAGCAGTTTTAGGAGGGGCTGTACTCTCCACCACCACATCCCCGCCTGTAAATACTGCTGGGCTCTAATAAACAACAGATGAGGCTCCCTGTGGAAGCTGCAGAGGAGCAACAAACACCCATCAGGCCTGCCACGCTTTCGCTCGGAGGTGACGGAGCTCCACCTCATTTTGGAACGTCTGCTGCTGCTGCTGTCGCCTCTCTTATCCTCCCTCCCTCTTCTCCTCGCTTTCGCTGTGCGTCACGGCCGGACTCAAACAATGGATCCGGTTTCTAGAGTCACACACACACACACACGCACGATGAAAATCTCTCTTGCACGCACACATGCGCACACACACACACACACACACACACACACACACACGCACCAGAAGCTCACAAACACAGATCTGACAAACGATAGGGTGGTGAGGCGAGGGAAGGTAATAGTAGGCAGTGTGCCTGCCGACATGCCCGTGGGCCGCGGGTGTTAAATTGTATCCAATTACGGAGCATGCGACGATATGAGGGGCGAATAATAATTCTTCTTGCGTGACAGGAAGATTCGCTTATTTCCTGAGCTCTTCATATGGAGGTGGTACACGGCTTGAAACATTTAAGCATTGGTGGTGCCACTGTGTGTGTGTGTGTGTGTGTGTGTCTGTACATTAAGTCAGGTTTTCTGGAGGACATGGCGCAGAATTTCCATTAATCAAAATCCAGTTAACCAGATTTACAGACAAGGCAGGGGCCAGCAGGGTCCGACCAATAATTAATATCCATTATTTAAGCCGCTCAAGTCTTAAAGATGCCTTAATGCATATTCATGAACACACACACGCGTGGTTGGACACAGTTCACAAAAGGCAAGACAGTAGCATGGAGGATTTCAAAGTGAAAATGAAATAAACACACCCAGTCTAAGCTTTGTTATGAAACGTCTCTCCTGCTCATTTATTTGATGGAGTGCACAGTCAAGTCAAACCAGCAACAGTGCCAAAATAGGGGTCCGGGCTCATTGAGTGTGCAGGAGGTGCTGGGGGGTGGGGGCGGGGGCTGTGTGTACTGCAAACCCAGTCACACTCTGGTGTCACTGACGCCCGGCAGAAAAGTTCAACAACTCAAGGGTAAAAAGGGTCAAGTGTCGGTTCATTAGTTCAACTTGTCAGAGAGGCAGCTGACAGCCGGCGGTGCGCACCGACAGTGATGAAACCACCTGGATACGGGAAAAACCAAATGGGCCGCGGCTGAATATAAAGTGACTCTATTATCCTGCCAATCACTCCTCAGTTATGACCCCTCACCACCACTGACACGAGCCATGAGATGATGAAGAATCACACCAGGCTGTTGCCATTCAGCTGCGTGTCATCATTTAAAACCTTGCAAAGGGGTATGGACCAAATACTACCAGCGGACGGAGCAAGTCACCTATTGGTTTTTGAAGCCTCTAGACGGCGTTTTGATCTTAGCCATCTCCACCCCTCCCCCTTTTTTTTTTTTGCAGTTTGCAGATTACTTTTTTAGATGATGATAGTTGTTCCAATTCTGATACTTGTATGAAAAACGCCTCTATTAGTGGGTAAAAATGCTTGATTGGTGTTGGTGAGTGTTAAGTCAACGCACTGATCCGATACTGCATCATTTAGAAAGTCTTAACACGACCCCGCTACTTCCTCGTTGGCTCAGACTAATATCACACGCGGGGAAATCAATTCTTCCTCACTGCTCTAAAACAACAGCCTACACAGGAGATTGTGCTGTGTGTCCACTGACAACCGCCGTTATAGTCCATAAGAATTGATTGATACGTTACATTAGTCGGGCGGGGCTAGCAGAACGTCAGCAATGTGTATAGATTCTACATTGGAAAATCACATAAATTAAACAGGGATGTATACAATATACAAGGCAGTAGTTTGGACAACAAATGTATACATGCTGCAGGGAAGACTTCTGAAGGCTAACTTGAAATTTAGCTTCGCCTTGGGTTCCTTCCACGAAAAGCCAATGGATTTTCAAATTTTCATTGCAGAAAGTAAACACGTTGAACACGCTTTGGAGTTTCACACATTCTGTTTATGACGTAATTTTCAAAAATGAACCTAAATTTTAGGATTTTTGGAAGTGTCAATGCTATAGTCAGGAGTTCAAAGATATCAGCTTTGACCAAAACCAAAGTACGGCATGGATGCATGACTTCATCGTCAGCCCAACTCGCTGCACGCTTCCCCTGCTTTCAGTCCGATGACGTTCGTAGTCTTGTTAAGTGCTTCGCTGAAGTGCAGTGTTTCCTGACGCATTTTATTCCACAGAAGAAAACATAAGAATAAATTAAGCTAGTGTGAACCACAGACCTTATTTCAGGTCTTTAACCCAAAAATCCGTTCAATAATTCCATAGATTTTGAAAGAGAATCATCTTTAAGAACTCAATGCCTTGCCACTGGTTGAAGAATCAGTTTTGAGAGGGAAAAATGGTATCGGGACATCTCCAGTCTTAAGGCTGTAAATATGGGCTTCAGTTGCGTCATATAAGAGCAGTAGATTTGGACCAAGAGAAGCGCTGTTTCCTTCGCCTTCCAGTCCAAGGCACGTACAAAAATATAGTGTACACTTGAATAATCACAGTACATTGATCTGTTATAAATACAGTATAACAAACAGCTGTAGCAATTCATAAAAAATACACAAAAAAAATCTCTCAAAGGAATATATGTGCGAAAGTCAACAACAATAACAACATATGCAGAGGTAAAAAAAACAAAAAAACAAATACTCTTTGAGAAAGGAGAGACTCCTTGAATGCAACACTGGTGTTTTGGGACTTATTTTGCCATAACAGGTCATATTGACTGTTTTTAAAACCCCCTTCTGTATTTCCGCTGTGCGCGTATCAGCAAGAAAACCGCTCAGTACCAGGATTATTCTCAGCGCTGAGATCGGTAAATCGCAGAGACTTTCATGTCACACAGAGGGCACATTTTAAACAGCCTGCTTTTTACCTCGTCTCCTGCAGAGAAGTGAAAAGGTAATTGCTGCGAACGCTAAACTAACACCTTGTTATGATTGCCTTTCAGCGCTCCTTTATGTTTTTTTCTTCTTCATTTCATTTTGGTGGTATGCCAAAACTGCAGAATGAGGGAGTGAAGAGGGCGATGTGGCAGATGCCTTTAACATTAGGAGGATCCTTAGAGCCTCTCCTTACTCGCTCCTCTCTCATTCTAGTATTGCAGGCAGTGACTGCACAGCTCTGCTCAGTATGTGTGTGCGCGCGCGTCTTTAGGATATTAAATAGTAAAGGATGGGGATTAATAATGGAACCTGACAGCTCATCTCCGGCTTCTATCTGCCTGACTTTCCCCCCAATATTTCCTCCCAGTCTCTCCCTACCTCTTTTTCCTGCCTCTCAGTTTCTAATCCGCCGCATTTCTCTCAGTCAGTGACCCTCCTTGGCGCCTCTCTTCGCCTCCGCAGTTCTCTCTCAGGGCCCACGGTCTTTCAGGGTCATGTTGGGCGAGTAGAAGAGCGTGTTGGTGTCATCGTCGTCATCGCTGAGGTCGACCAGGTCAGCTTGTGTGTAGCGTACTGTCCCAGGGTGGTACTCTCCAATGCGGGTCCTGTCACACAGCCTTGACTGCAGAGCCAGCTAGGACATACGCATGCACACATGCACACACGCACGCACGCACGCACGCACGCACACACACACAAAACATTCACACATCATTTGGTGTTAACACATGCTGTTTTGGGTGGGTGAGGGGTGGTGATGTAGACTGCAGACATTTACATTTTAAGATGTACTCCTCAAAAGTAAATTACATCTGGTGCTCTTGTCCTCAACAGCCAAATTTATTGAACCAACTACGCCAAAGATGACGCTGTTGAAGTATAGAGCTACACCCCAGAGTGCACTGGAAATGAACAATAACCTCATAATGGAGGCAGCAAGCAGAGACTCGGGGAAGACACCAGTACAGATGAATCTTGATGCAACGGCAAAAAAAAAAAAAATGAGCCTCGCGGGTTGGGTGCCCCCTCCCAGCAGTCAAGTTACAGTAGCGTCCGTGTCTATCCCCAATAGATATCACCTGGAGCTAAATATCCAGCAGAATTAATCTTTCACATTATCAGTATGTCACAATCAATGTATGAATCCCTGAGGTACAGCCCAAAACGGGTTTTTATGAAGACTTCGGGAACTTTGATCATGAAAGTCCAATCAGTTCATCGGGGAGTCTAAGTGGAGGTTTGAATATTTCAGCAGAGGCATAAACACGTGCGGGGATGTAAGACAGTTCAACAGCAGGCTCGACTTTATTTCCCCCAGCTTGTGACAAGTCGCAGAATTAGATGTGGTGTTTACTTGACAGGATACAAGCTAGCAAGATTTGGAAATCAAGTTTGCAGTGGTACAATGTTCACAAACGCCTCACTCCAAGCCAAAGCCAATGACCTGGAAGGCTGTCCGCGATTGCAGGCTGAATTCAAAGATGCTAAGAATTAAGGAAGAAAAAAGACAGGCCTGCCACCAGAGTTCATCTCTAATCCCCAAGATGCTGGCAGCAGACAGTTTTTCCAAGCCTGTGAAGGTTGACAGACCTCGGCGAAGAAGATATAAATAATGACTGCAAGTTTGCACCATGACCCAGACCAGAACTGGATTCTGAAGCTGTGACATCAAAAAACACTCTTCTACTACAATGAAGCAAAATCTGTCTGTAGAATGATGACACAGTGGAGGTCCTCGCAAGACTTTCTACATGCTGTTAGCTGGCTGCAGGAGACGAAAACCAAGTTTATTCAGCTGCAGTTTCCTGCTAAGCTTCATGAGCAACACAATGGTGCGGTGCACACTTTCCAGTCATCAGCCAGTGTTGAAGACTTAGAAAAATCAATAGAGGACCATTGACTGGACTGGATTTCCTCCAGCTGGTAGCTTGTGACAGGGGGCCAACAGTGGTGACTCCCCATCAGGCTGCTGATGGATGGCAGTGTAGCGGTGCTTAATCCCTCAGACTTTATTCCCCATGAATAGATTACAGAGACTCATTGAATGTCCTGGACCAGTGTTAAGATCAACACTGGCCATAAACAGACACATTTTCTAAATAATCCTAGCTGATTACAGGAGCAATTATGTGGTGTGGTGGAAGTATGGAAATATAGAGATGGTTCCAGTTTTCTGTCTTTTGAGCCTTTTACTAGAAGCGGATCTAAAAGTAGATCTTGATGTATTATGCTGTTTTGACCAGCTGTCTAGTTTTCCCCTGATTGTCAATTCCTACATTCTGAGCCAGGGAAAAATTTAGGTTACACACTAGTGATGACTTTGTGGTACGAAGAAGGTTGTACCATCCCCTAAAGCATTGCGATGAATAGCGTGTTGCCTTTTAAAGCTGGATGGGATTTTTTTTTTTTTTTTAGAAACCACAATTAATCTATGTTACTCAAAATCTGTCTGCCAAGGTTATATTTTTTTGTACCATTTATCTGTCAGGTTAATTACAGGGGGAAAAAAAAAAACCTGTCGGGCCAAATTTTAAAACCATTTGGAGGAAGGGCGGCGAATGTGCCATGAAAGATGCCAGTACATTTCGGGGCAGATCTGAATCAGACAGTGTATGAACAAATACCTTTTCTCATTAAATACCAACGTGAAACAGGTTTGTTTTTTTACAAAACATTCAGAGGTTGGGGCGGCACGGTGGTGCAGTGGTCAGCACTGTGGCCTCACAGCAAGAAGGTTACGGGTTCGAGTCCCGGCTCGGGCACGGGATCTTTCTGTGTGAGTCTGCATGTTCTCCCTGTTCCTGTGTGGGTTCTCTCTGGTACTCCAGCTTCCTCCCACAGTCCAAAGACAGAAAGAGAGGACGAGGCTGATTGATACTCTAAATTGACCGTAGGTGTGACTGTGAGTGTGAATGGTTGTCTGTCTCTATGTGTTGGCCCTGAGATGGACTGGTGACCTGTCCAGGGTGAACCCCGCCTCTCGCCCGTTGACGCTGGGATAGGCTCCAGCCCCCCCGCGACCCTTAATGTGTAGAAATAAGCGGAAGATGACGATGGATGGATGGATTCAGAGGTTGGAGCAGGCGACGGGGCACAACGCTTTGGTGGTGCTGCCTTTAAGTACTAGAAGTTAACTCATATTTATCAGTACAGGATGTTGACAAAGGAATCTTAGAAGAGTAAAAGAGGAAGAAAAAAAACAAGACACTAACACATTGGAATCATCTTTGTGTTCCTCTCTGTCCCCTTTTTGTTGCCTAAACCAGTTCATTCACTTGAAATCACATCACAATAGTGCAGTACTCAGCCAATTCTCAAACCAACAGATTACAATGCATCCGTATGTGTTTTAAACCACGAATCAACAGAGGCTTCTGCTGCTCAGCAACACTACATCCTGCTGCTTTAAATGTCACATTGGTCGAAGCAGTGAATAATTTGATTAAATCTAGCATTGTGGTTGATGGCTCAGAATACAACACCCGCTGTAGACTTCCAGATGTTCAGCTTCAGGCTCAGAGATCAAAGAAATTTTAGACTATTAAACTGCCCGAACACATCTATTATGAAAGCATTTCCTTCTAAGGGCAAAGACACAGGAAACAAGAGATACTTTGAAAATAAACTTATGGGAGTTCCTGTCAGTAGAACTACAGTCTCAGCAATCCATAGGCTCTTGTGTCCTACTCCCCCTGACAGCAACTACCAAACTAAATACTAAGTTATGGGAATGCTGCCAGAACAGAACAAGACACACAGTCTTACAATACTGGTCTTCCTACCAGTCACGGTAAAATTCTCCACAGTGACGAACCTGATGAACTTAGACCATGTCCTGCGAAAGCTAACACAGCCTAGCAGGTGGATGAATTGCAGATCGAAGGGCGGCTAAGAGCAGGTTGAAAGCGATATTTTGATTTGAGCGTTGGGCTGGCGTCTGTCGTTGTGATGATAGGTTCTGTCTGCCACTCGAGAACTGTTCACAGCTAGCAGAGCGCACAACTGAAGTAAAAGCTACGTTGTCATGGTTTTAAGGCAAAGTCGGGTTTCCTGCTTAAATATATCAATATTACGTCTGTGGTCTCCTACATTTTTTAAACTGTTAACCCAGTTTAGGGCTTCCGTCTCTTGTCCGTTGCACTGCCGTGAGAATGAATCACACCACAGGCACTCCTATGGTTTTTCGATTAAAAGACAAACAAAGGGTATGCTCGAATTAACAACCTTTTCTGAAACTGCCCCCATTTTTATCATCATAATTTCATCCTTTATTCCACAGTGTATTCCATAAATGGAAAGAGAAAGCCATCAGAGATCTGTACATCTGATAAAAACTGTGTTTTTTTTCTTGAACTTAATTAAATGTGTTCTGCCCAATGGGTGCCTCTCTACCAAAGACAAGAAGTTTAGACAATAAATCTAATTTCATTAAGTATAACCAACCAAAAACAGTTGCCAGTAAGTCAACTCTTCCCCAAAAGAGGACCACTATGATAATCAGCCTCTGGCTTTATTGTGCTTTAATCCTTGCATGCATATAGTGGCTGTCTTCATTTGAAGAACTGTTGTTTTATTACCTTATTTTGTCAAATAAATTGTATCTAATATCTACTAGGCACAGAAAATGAATTTGCATCACCAATACTGTATTTCAGCTGATCACCTCTCAATCATCATGGTGCTCCATGTTAACTTGGTGTTATGTCTCAAGAATATAATTAAAAAACTGCAATGTTTCATGCCTAATAACCCTACAATATCCTGACCTGTTACTCATCCAGCTTCTTAGATGCATTCTATCATCTCACTTGTACCTGAAACAACCTTCGAACTGCAGAACTTGGCGACCTGTCCAGGGTGAACCCCGCCTCTCGCCCGTTGACGCTGGGATAGGCTCCAGCCCCCCCGCGACCCTTAATGTGTAGGAATAAGCGGAAGATGACGATGGATGGATGGATTCAGAGGTTGGAGCAGGCGACGGGGCTGCAGAACTTCGAAGTGCAGAACTGTTTCAGTGTGGAAGGGGGAACTCTCACTGTGGCTATGACGGGTCGGGGGCTGTTGTGAAACACAACTTTATGTCCCCTCTCCGATCTCTAATTCTAAATATCCGACTAATTAAGAATCAATAACCAATCACACAGTATAGGTGTTATCACTTAGCTGTGTTCATACATACATGTCAGATGACCTTTTGATCATTAATCTAATTAAGACTACACTGAGTTTGTCTTTTATGGCAGGATATTTCAACTCCACAGGGCAACAAGATTGTGTCTGTTCAATTCCTTTATGAGTGCAGGCTGTGATGCAGCTCAGTTGGAGAAAGACATTAAGCCATGTTGTATTGTTTAGGCATTATAATGTGGACTGAAACATACTGTGGCCTGAGTGGATGCACTGTGTTTTCAAAATTAGCTCTCTTAGCATGGACATAGTGGATATAAGGATAAGAGTGATAGTGAGACACGCAGGGATTGGGATCAGCTTTTTCCTGCCTCTACACTCGCGCACGCTCTGAAAAATGAAGGAGTGAGAGGTGAGCTCATTGCAGAGCCACAGGCGCTTCAGCTGTATGGCTAGAATGCAGATCAATATCAGGGAAGGAGAGACAATGAGGTGGAGAGAGAGAGAGAGAGAGAGAGCAAGAGGGAAAGTACACATGTGGGAGCTGCAACACAAAGGAGAGTGGCAGAAATCATGTAAGAGAGATAAATGCTGGAGATGCTGTAGCAGGGTACGGAGAACAGAAGAGGCAGGCAAACAGACACAGAGGAAGAGCAGACAGATACCATCGAGATAGCAGGAGAGAGGGAGGAGGAGAACAGTCGAGAACTGCTGCAGAAGAGAAGGAAGAACAACCGAGGACTAGATACAGCAAGAGATACTCGACGCGGGGCACAAAAGCACTTTCATACACACACTAGAAACCAGGTTAGAAACCTGGTAACACATGAAATCAGACAACAAAGTCACATGCGCTGAAGTTATCTGATTACGGAAAATCCTGACACGCACAGCTGTTGAGTAAACTGAGGAAAGTCCTTAGTGTAAGTTATCGTACTTAAAGGAATAGTGGCTTCAGCTAAACTTTCAGCACAGCATTTTTGTACAGAAACCCAGAAGGGTTACATTCCATTAACATTTCTTCTGATGAAGTGCACTATGAAACATGCTGTGAGGTAAGCTGGTCTCAAAGAAGGTCACTGATTAAGCTTGTAACAGAGTCCTTTTCGGACTACAAAGTGGCGGTAGCAGCAGAAATGCTCAACAATGATTGCCTGAACACCCGGGGAAACTCAAAAGCCTGTTGGGCTACTCAATCTAGTTTCTCCGACCGAGTAGTAAAAAGTTTAATTATTTTTCCACAGCTAATGATTAAAGTAGCTAATAAGTGAGCTCAGTACTTAAAACTTGGGCTGAGGAACAACTGATTGATTCGATTTGATTTCCCTCTCATTTATGTAACACATGGGAGGAACACTCTACCCCCTTAGTTCCGTTCCTCACCCAAAAAGGTGCCTTGATTGTCCAGAAGAGGTGATAACGCTCCCTCCTGCAGACACGACCACATGTGTCTATACTAACGTCCAAGCGAGCCAGAGTTAACACAGGGGACCAAACCAGTGCCCCTGTGTTGACAGGGAACACACTAGACCTCTGAACTACCTGAGTGCTCAATGTGCCCTCTGGTTTAAGATGCTGGACATAGTTCCACCCTTTTTACTACGCCAAACCCCCATTAACAGATATCTGAGGTTGAGGTTGAGAGGGGATCCCCTCACGGCAGGTGCTGCAAGGACAGATCAGCAAGGCTTTCAACACACACGGAATGTTAATAGAGTATTAACACTGAGCAGAAAGGATGCGAACCTACTCAAAAATGCATGTTAACGCACCGTATAGGAGACACGAGGAGGAGAGCGAGGCGAGGCAGGAAGACGAAGAGAAAGCGAGAGCTGGTGACTGTTAAAGAGGGAGGGCTGGAGAGGTGGGGGTGCTGATGAGGTGTCTGTTGAAAGCGCAGATTTGTTGCGTTGAGGAAGGAATGTTTTGACGCTGTTACAACCCCACATCCCACCATCACCACCTCCTTCTCTCCCCTTACCCCTCCTCTCCACCGCCAATCTCACGCCTGATGTGAGGGGGCTGCTGGGAGTCGCATGCCAAGATGAATAACAACCGGTTGTTAGTCACAAACACACACGGTGCCTGTCTGCATCTCTCTCTCTCTCTTTTGCTCTCATCTTCCCTTCTTACGTTCGCTCTCTTTCCCTGACACACACAAATCGCATTTTCTCCGTGATTTACGAACACACCGAGATTCCATTTCACCCCTCTGTCTCTCAGTCCCTCTCGCCCCACTCACCACAGTGAAACATTGACATTTGGGTTGAAGGTCATATCACACATTCCACTCTTCCACACTGTGCTCATGACCAGTTATCAGCCTGCTTGGTGAGAGTGAGTGGCTGACAATATATATGTATGTGTGCGCGTGTGAGTGTGTGTGCGTGTGTGGCACATGTACACACAGACCACAGCGGGTTTTTTTACTCGTGGTTCAATATCAGCTCTGGCTCATATCTGCAGATACTGTCAATGTTTGTAGATTGAGACAAATCTGTGGAGAACAATATTGATTGTGGTGTTTATTGAAATTCAACCAATGATTTTTTTTGTAGTTGTTGCTGTTCAAATGTAAAAACATCTTCCTTCTGGTAATCCTGCCGTCAATACATTTCCCAAAAAGGCTGAATTTCAAAATGAGATGGAAAAAGAAGTGCATTTTTTTCCCCTTATTTGATTAGTAATAGAACAAATTTTGGTCAGTCATTTAATATTTTAAGAAGTGTCAGGTCTTACAGTTTTACAACGTCACTGTAAAAGCCACATTCGTTTGTAGCAAAATAATCTCTGGTGGCAAAATACTTCAGTAAAACATCATAAAATTGTGAAAAATGCCATGAACAGTTTCCAAGAGCATTATTTAATTAGTCAGCTTTCCATCATAGACAAATAAAACAGCCAGCAACACTGAAGTCTGATTTTGGACGTATTTGCTTCAAAAAACTATTTAAGCATTTAAGTAATTAGTAAAATTCTTTCACCCCATCATATATTTCAGTGCGTCTTTGTCCGTACGGTATTTCTGTTTGTACTTTCTGCACGTGGCGGTAGATCAGCATCCATCCAGGGAACAGCTGTATTGTTGTTTTAATACTTGTGCTCCACTGGGAACCTTTTTAGTCTCCCTCCACTTTTGACAAGTGATCATTGTGGCTGTGCAAACGGCACTCATTTTGGCAAGGGCGGGTATTTTATCTTAACTTAGAGTTCCAACCTCAGCGTTCATAACAAGTAAAACGCTGTGTAGACTAGCGGTGTGTGGAACAGCTCCAAAGCCATCTGAATCCACCTCTACACATTACTCTTCTAATCAAAATAATTATTTTGTCGGTTTTATAACCTGCATTCGCGTTGCTTTTCCACGAAATCTGCCTTTTAATTATTCTGAGCAGCGTCTAGTCAAAACCGTCATGTTTTTCAGCTGATCTAGACAGCGAAAAAGATCTATGACTGTCATAGTGACATCAAACAAGCAGCGCATATAACTACAGCTTGCATGTCTATATGCGTCAGAAATAAAAATAAAGTGTTTACTTTTTAAAGAGCATCAGAGCATCTCTGTGCGATGGCAAATAAAAAAAATTTTAAAAAGTGACGGTACTCTGATTACAAGTTCCCACTTCTCAGAAACGTTCCATTATTGACGATGAGTCTGGCTGTAGCAGTGCCGGCTACCCATCAGTTATTTATCAGAAAGTTAATTTTTATGATCTGACCCGACCCGGCCAAACATTAACCACGGCTCCACGGTTATAACTGCAGTACATGCATCACGACTGTGCACAAAATAGTTACACTTGAAACCTCGGAGGACAGAAATGTCCCGAAGAAACCCAAGAAGCCTAAATAGAGTTATAATTTGGAATCATGCGCTCTGACATATTAGGGATCATATTGGACATCTGGCTTCAAAACATTTTATGATGTTATTTTCAATTTTTTTTTTTTTATTACAACGGGTATAGTGTAAATACAATAAGAATACTGCTCTGTAGTATTAAGGAAAGGACACTGGAGACCAGGGATGTTGCATATTTTGTCAACAGTGTAGAATTTTGATCAAGCTGACGTTCATACCAACAGGGTTGTGTTGTGGCTTGAAGCAACTGAATGAATTTTCACTACATGGCAGGAAGCAGCTGGGGACAGACACGGGGAAAACTGAATACTTATCCAAAGAGAATAAAAGCCCATAAGGGTGAACTCTGATGCTTTTTTTTTTTGACAGTTTTGCTGGCATTGTGACTTGAACAATCACTGAAACAGCACAGAATAACGACAGCGGAGATGGCCGAGAAGAGAGTGTAGCATCATTCAGTTATGTGACAACTTACGTGCAAATCTAACCGCTTTTCTTGTCAGTTCTTCAGTCCAAAATAGCAACAGCTACACGCATGCCAATGCAGCAAAGGAGCAGTAATTATCAATGGTAAATTCTGTTCAATACTTCTTCTCGATGTAAGATCTTTGAAGAAGCTCTATAGACAGGTGGCTGAATGTGAAAGTGAGCATGAAGGCGCACAGCAAAGTCTGGCGTAGGAGAATTTTGTGCGGAAAAAAAGAATAAGCCCGTTGTAGAAATGGCGGTGCAGTGTATAATGACACAGCAACAAACTTGGGTCTCGACCTCCCAGTCTCGACCCACCATCAACTCTGTGTAGCACAGAGGAGCTGCGATGAACAACAAGCAGAAAAATACCCAAGATACCTGCAAACCTACTGAGGAAGTTGAAAAAGTGTTGAAAACCAAAGTTGTCATTATCGGGTTGATTTAATTTAATTGAGCTTGCATATCGGATTCCATCACAACAAGGAGCAATGGATGGTTAATTTGTGAGGTTTTGCCAACAGCGTCTGGCTCTGCTACGATTCAATCAATGACTGATCATTCATTTCATCGTTGATTGATTGAGGTCATTTCTTCATGCCCATCCCTGACCCCTCCCACATTTTGGCTCGCAAACTGCATCCTTCATCTCATTGGCTCAAGAGAACAGATATTTAGCTGGCTCGATATCTGCCAACATCCCATTTAGGTATAAATGTGCATGTTTGTGTGTAGGTGACATATACCTGCATGCCAGTCGGGCTCAGTAGGCTCCACCAGTCCCTATCCATGCTGAAGACAAAGGCGTTGGCCAAGCCGTGAAGGGGCGCAGACAGGACGTGCAACAGGGTGAGGGAGAAGGATGGATCCTGTGGGTACAGGGCATTGTGGAGCCTGGCCAAGGAGAGAGACACAACAAAGAGTGACATGCTCCATGTAAAAAGTTGTAAATAGAGAGACGGGAGAAGTTCGAACATGTGGACGAAGTAAATGTAGGAGGAGTCACAGAGACGAACAGAAACAGGATAAGCTGAGGAGAGCGAGAGGTTGACAGAGCAACAGGGGGAGTGAAAAAGAGGGAGAGGACAAGTGAGTGACAGAGTGAGGGACAGGGTGAAAACCAGAGGTAATGAGAGCGAGCGTCAGAGGCAGAAAAAGAGGGAGAGAGGGAGAGGAAAAGGGGAGGGCGAAAGAGCGAGTGAGCTTTATATCAGCGTTTAAGAGCCCATTAGGCAGCGTGAGACGTCTGGGCTGACACATTCTTGGCTGCCGCCTCGACAGCACGCAGCACTTACAAGGACAGGGAGAAGTGTAGCGCTCGCTTCCCTTCCTCTCCTTCTCTCATCTCACTTTCCTGCTTCTCCTGACCACATTTTCACTGTCCCGTCTTCTTCTCCTTTTCATTCCGTACACAGTTCCAACAATCTTCCAATTGGGATCCTCGATTCTATTCTTTCAATTCCCCTCTCTGCACCTATCCCTGGGAGAGCCCGGGGCACGACTCGGGGGACAACCTGATATTATGTGGTATGGTTGCAAACTAATGGCTGCCCGTGAGAATGATGCTGCTCAGCCATTAACCCCGGATTAACCCTGTATTAGTGCTGCTCGCCAGGTTAGCATGCCACTAATGTCTTTTATTGATCTATAAGCGAGCGAATCAAACCGTACGCTGCTCACAGCGTTTTCCGTGTGTGTGTGTGGTGGGTCGGGTGTGCAGAGCCAAATACGTGGCCACCGTGGTTGACCTCAGGGTGGGAAGTCATTCCCAAGTTACTTGTAACCCACAAAGAAGGAAAACAAAGCTGACCATCTGAGGAAGGAACCCCCCCCATCTCCCACTTGTGCTGTGGGACTTGACTTTATGTGATTGAGCCTGTTGTTAAGGCTGTTATCTTAAACATTGATGTTTAATGTGACATCACTACCTCTGTGCTTCAAACCTTTAGCAGGATTTACTTTGGAGCTGCTAATACACACCTCTTACTACAAATTAGCCATAATCTAATCTGGTAAAGACAGGGATTATGGATACCAAGAGTTTAGAATAATGAGTTGTCAGGCATTTTCCTCTCTATTCCCAATATTCCCTGGATTTCTCACAACAAATTCAATTCGAACACAGAACTGCAAGAAATTAACTATTTAATGGCACTCAATTCTCAAAATGTTTTTCTTTAATGCATACATTATTGAACAGAATTTACCGTTAAAAGTAGGTCACTTTCAAAGCCAAAAACATGTTGACTGTCTTCAATGCACTGCTGGAATTTAATATGTTCTTATAAATCTGATGGTCTCATACTGAGAACAGCGCCACATGCATGTGCTACCGTTGAGTGACGACTGTAGAAGAGTACAGACACCCAACACGGGCCGCCAGGCTCAGACCAAAATTTAGAAATAAAGTTCCGGTTTGCATCAACCCAAGCCTACTTGGCGGGCTGATTTTCAGTTATCTTAGTACAAAAGAAAATGAATGCAAAATATGGTGAGAAATGACACGTGACGAGAGTTTACTGACATCATGAGACATGAACGCAACACGAGGCCCAGCAAAGGATGGAGGTTGACAACAAAAAGTGGTTGAAGAAGTTAAAACTGCTTGAAAAGCAGAGATAGAATGCTAAAAAACTCACACGGGGACTATATTTTTCATTTTCTCATTGGGTGAGAGGCGGGGTTCACCCTGGACAGGTCACCAGTCCATCACAGGACCAACACATAGAGACACACAACCATTCACACTCACAGTCACACCTACGGTCAATTCAGAGTATCAATCAGCCTCGTCCTCTCTTGATGTCTTTGGACTGTGGGAGGAAGCTGGAGTACCAGAGAGAACCCACACAGGAACAGGGAGAACATGGAGACTCACACAGAAAGATCCTGTGCTGGAGCCGGGACTTGAACTCGGAACCTTCTTGCTGTGAGGCGACAGCGCTAACCACTGCACCACCGTGCCGCCATATAAATATAAACTTATGTATAATATGATAATAATATTGGAATCGAGTGCTGATCTTGATGTGATTCACAGAGTGAATATCAGAATGATGAGCTGATCCATGTACTGGACTGATTCCATTCTATCGCTTGCGCTGGACCATGAACCCACAATAACGCAACATGTCTGTGACCCATCAACAGTTCAAATAGATTTCTCTGGAATACATTTAAGTTTAATGAATTTGTGAATATTTTCCACTCTCTTCAATACGAAAATCGCTGTGTGATTTCCTGCAGCTTTGTGACGTCATTTTAAACTTAATGCCAGCAAAAGCAACCACAATGATAAAAGTCAAGAAAAAGAACTCTGCTAACTGCAGATGTGTATAAGAATCAGATCTGAACCAAGCTGTGGACCTCTGCACCTCTAATGAAAACCACGCAGGAAAATCAATGACACTGGGTCATCCAGATTTAGTCTTGAGTGCAGATAATAGCAAAGACGTTAGTCAAGTCAACTGTAGCATGAACTTGTGGTACTCTCAACGAGAAACCATGAATCTTCCCATCTATACTATCAATGCGAATAATGAAAATACGAAAGAATGCCTTATGACAGCGTGTTAGCCTTCACCGGCGCTCGGTTGCACTGCATTTACTCAAGCATACAACCATGATGGCGTCTGCAGCAGCAACTGTGTGCTGAGCTGTAACTTCAACATTTGACCAAATTTCTGTTTACTGCTGCCGTCTTCATCAGAACGTCAATAATGCGACACTTTTAAATTACAAGCGCTTCTGCTTTGGCACACTAAGCGCACACAACTTCTTTTTTTTTTTTTAAAGTGTCGATTTTCTGAAACACCCAGAGAGAACTGCAGGTGAGCAGCACAGAAGATGATTATGTAGATTCGTCTACAAATCTGGTTATAATCCTCTTTTATCCTCTTTTGCGGCAGAAGGTTGTAAGATTTATTTTCTATTAATCTGTCTCCACTTACCCTCCAACAACTTTTGAAAAGTTGTGACGAGAGAGAAATTATAGCTTGGGTTAAAAACCATCCCATATGGAGAACTTAGCAATTCTCAGTGTCAACGAAATAACAAACCCATCTTAAAATACAACGGATTGCGAGTGCAGCTATTAGAGCATACGGTGGCGTGTCCTGGTGCTTGTCAGAATACGCCCGTTGTAGAGCGACACTGCCTGTTTTCTGGGTTAGCCTACCACTGTATCTCAGAGGACCAGACCAGCTGCTGCTCACATTCATTTCACTTCCCATTAAAGGTGAAATAAATCAGGAGTCCCCGCACAACCTCCTTAGAGAAGCAGGAAACACACACACACACACACACACACACACACACACACACACACACACACACACATACACAGGAGGTCTGACACACACACCTCCACACACGCAGTGCGTGTGTGCACATTCAGAGTAACGTAGGTCATATGCATGGAGGATGTCAGGTGGAGAGGAAATGCAGTCAGTGTGTGTGTGTGTGTGTGTGTGTGTGTGTGTGTGTGTGTGTGTGTGTGAGAGCGCAACGGTGAGAGTGAGAGGGTCTGTGTGTAAGGGGGCTATTTCTGGCGTCTCATTTTTTTTCCTGCTGCCGCAAAGAAACGCGATCGGCGTCCGGGAAACGAGAGCTGGCAGCAAGCAATCATCTGCCTGCCACACACACACACACACACACACACACACGCAGCGCCGAGCCACACGCACCATGGCAACGGAACAGCCGCAATTAGAGGCAAAGAGCCTTTCCCCTCCATCGAGGGAGAGACGGAGAGCGAAATGAAAGGAAGAAAGAGCGAGCGAGCGAGCGAGCGAGAGAGAGACAGGAGGGTGGTGGTGGTTGTGGTGAGGGTGGGGGGTGGCAGAGACGAGTGTCAGAGAAACAGCACCGCACAGGAAGGAGAGGGGGAGAGTGGAAGAGGAAGAACACAGTAAAGAGGTGAGAATGTGCAAAAGGGAGGCTGTGAAGGGGAACGAGGGCAGAGAGCGAGGAGGAGGAGGAAGAGAGAAGTGGAGAGGGGGCTGAAGGAGCGCGGCTGAATGGAAAAGACTAAAAAGCAGAGGAGGCGGTGAGCGAGGAGGAGGAGGAGGAGGAGGAGGAGGAGTGATATCAAAAAAGACAGGCTGCAAGACATGAGCAAGACAAACACAAGAGATTATGTGTGAGATACCAAAAGAAAGAAAGGACAAAAAGAGGAGAGGAGAGAGAAGGAGAAGGGTAGAGTGTTTCTGTGTATGTGTGCTTGTGTTGACGTGTGTGTGCGTGGGGGTGCTGTCTCTCCTGTGTGAGCTGGGCTAATGAAAGATGAATGAGGGAGGCAGTGGTGGGAAGTGTGTCTGCGGGCGATGCCTGGCTGAGCTACTGTGTGTGCGTGTGTGTGTGTCAGGGTCGGTGTGTGCGGCGCGCTCAAGCGAGTCTCACAGTCGGCTGACTGGTGTTGGACAAGAGGCATGATATTGTGTTTACTGGAGGACTCGGGAGCAAGTGGTCAACAGCACAGGCACAGACGCCGCGTGTCGTTCTAATTCTCCCACCTGTAAGCGTGCAGTCAATCATTAGTGCGATCACAGCCTCTCTGAGCCGCGCTCCCTTATTCAGCTCTCCCATCGATCATGCTGTCAGTCACTCTTTGAACCCATTTCTCTCTCACCCTCCGCATTCTGCACAAATCCTTCATCCGCCTCTCCCGATCTCTTCCAATATCCCACCCTGCCAGTCTATATCACTTTCTAGCCATCAATTTACCTCCCTCTTTCAGAGTTCACCTTCCTGTCTGCCCCTAGTTGTTGTGCCAAACATCCAGCGAGCTGTGAGAGAATTGTACTAGAACAGCTTGGGCAAGAACTCCTTCCCGAGAGTGGAAGACGGCCAGACAGTCACGCTGACCCCGATTGCACGTCCTCCTCTATCTCACTGAATCTTTATTTTTTCTTGCGCTCCAGATGAATCATACGCTTCAAAGTGCCAGAACAAGGCCCTTGTGCTGTGCGCAACCCTGCTGCAAGGAGAAAATCTGACTCAAAGAGATAATTCTGCCAAAAAGCTCGTAATCCCTCGCCTCTGTGTGAGGTCATTGTGAGATCATTGCGTTATGGCTTCGTCGCTGCCACCGGAGCCGATCGTGCCCACTGAAGATAATTATTGTGATGCCACCAGAATCGCCGCAGCGCATCCCAGAAGCGTCTCTCCATTCTGCTCCGCTAAAAATATGCACCCAGTCTATTACTGACGGAAGCTGCATTGAGCTGCACAACACTAATGGAGCGGCTCAGACACAACAAAACACCTTGCTGACTCTCTGTCACTTTACTACATCACTCCATCGTTAAGCTCTCTTTTAATTACGTCATCTCTTTGCTCCCTCTTCTGCAGCGAATGGGAGAGTAACTTAATGTTCGCAGAACAGAAGAAGACTGAAATAATGGAGAAATCCTCATTTTCTTCCACCAAATTTTTAAAATTGTGGTAAACGTTTATGATACATTTGGATATTGGGTTGGTACTGACTTCATTGACAGGTCAGAGATTAGAACGATGGTGACAATTGGGGTACTGATCCAGATTTCATCCAATAGTTTGCACTGGACCTTGAACCCGCCGTAATGGAACATGAGCACACTTCACCATTCCGTACAATTCAAAAGAATTCCTTTGGAACATGCTGAGATTTAATGCAATTGTGGACATCTTTTGCTCTTATAATAAGACGCTGCATGGTTCAATTCTCGGTCACGATGTAACCCTAAAAAATAATGCTAACAATGATGAGCGCAGCGAAAGTAATCAAGATTTGACGACAAACTTTGATGTTGGAATCAGTATTTGTATCAGCATTTGTGTACTGAATTGGAACTGGGGGGAAACCCCTGTATACTGCAGCACTACAAAGACAAAAACTGCCAAACCAACTCCTAAATCCCTGCTAAACTAATATTCAAAACGAATGCTAGAATAGTTTTGACGAATATGGGCCTGCCGATGTACAGGTTGCTGCTGACAAAATATGACAAGGCAGTAGAAACGTGCTAAACTGAGGGAGAAGTTCTGATATCAAGCAGGATAAATCGCTAAGCAACATGACGCACCCTAGGGAGTGTTATCTGAAGTATGGTCCCTAGAGTCAAGCCTGGTCAGCACAGTGACTTGGCTCATATCAAGACAGTGTTAATACTCCTGAATACTCCCACCAAACCACTAAGAATAGTGTTGAAATCAGTTTTACATAGTGGACAAACCATGGAATTACAAGTTAGTCTTCCTCACATGGTGAACACTTGCTGGTCTGAAAAGGACTTTTCCCCGTAAGTTTAGATAAATTGTATTTCCATTTTATTGTTAAGCCAATTTCAAATGGAATGTAGGTATGTCGCACAAAAGGGCATTCGGTGTGTTTACACCAACTGGTTTAGAGCGGATAAAAAAAGGCTACATTATGCTGCTAGGAGATGAGGTTGGGGCAACCTTCAGCATTGCTGTAACCCTAAATAACAGCCAAGAAGTAAAAGAAGAACAATCCATCAGCAAAAAAAAAACAGAGGTTGCAACGAATTAACTTTGTTTAGACAAGTTGTAATTGTCCTTTGTACCTGTTACTAGTAGCAGTAGTATATAGTACCAGCCAAGTTGCACGCTGTCTGAACACAAAAGTTTGGGAACATCCACGAAGAGGAAACGTGAGTCACGTGAGTTACGCGACTTGTTCAAAACAGAGGTCTCCATCTCTTATGTTGCACTGCTACTCTTTTTTGAATAGAAAAACCTCAAAGAAGCTTTTTATTTTCAAAATCAAGAAACAGTTTTCTGATTTCAATCAATCTGTTCAAATGCGATACTTCAGAAAGGTCAATGACAGAAACCCAACTACTGTGCTCTTTTCCAGCTGCAAAACAACAGATACATGTTTTTAAGGTCTGCGAGCCACCAAAATGGCTCATTTGTTGATCATTAGCTGGCGGAAGTCTCTATAAACTGCTTTCCGAGCACCTTCCACAGGAATGAATGGGGTGGGGGCATCAACTCTATATTCAGTTCGTTTTACAACCACAGGCATGGCACACTGAGCCAGCCAGGTGACGTGATGATGTGTGACGCAAGATTAAGTTTAACTTGTGCCAGTGACAACGACAAAACGCTCCTTCCTACGAGTATAATGAAAGCTTTGTGGTTAAAAGAATCTAGTCAAGCCGCTTGTTCAAATCTCAATCACACTCTGTTTTTATTGTTCCACAGTACTTTCTGTCAATTTACATCGCCAGAGGACTGTGCCGATGAGTGTAGAGGAAAACACAGGGATTGGTTGTACAGTGCTCTGTTGGTCAGTTTAACTGCTTCAATATATTAGAAGCTATCTGCTACAATGGCCGTGTTACGTCGCAGACGCGCATGGTGCTCCAGCCGTTAGGCAGCAGTAACCTTTAAGACAGACTTTTCATTGTTCGGTGACACCATGTGATCATCCGCTTAAGTGCGCATACAGGACTGTGTTGCCTCTCTATCGATAAGGACAGAGTTTTCTCTAGCAACTGAATAAACTGTGGCTTGGGTTTTGCGTGTGGGTCTGTGTGCACGTGCACTACAATTGATAACTAGAGCATTATCTATTTTGATCACGAGATCAACAACTCTCACAGCTCAGGGTAAGACTTTCATTATACGCTCTCCCACACAAGCACGCACACCCATCTCCTCTCTGCCTCCCGTGTGAACATTTCAGTGAAATTTTCTGGAATCAGGAAACATACAAACAAGAACCATGCAGCGCACAAATGAGAGCGAACACACACACACACACACACACACACACACACACACACACACAGGCAGTAACTGTCAGGGAAGAACACACAGACCCCAGGGAATGAAGCGGCTAACGTTCGCCATCAGAATAAAACCCAAACAAAGAGACATCCTGTTTCCTGGAACACAACACTTCTCAACCCTGTGTGCTGGGAGCAGCCAGCAAACACACACACACACACACACACACACACACACACACACACACACACACACACACACACACACACACACACACAGAGCAAATCTGTTCATTGTACATTGCCACACATCAGTTTCACTGTGCCTGATTCATGTACCGGTGTGTGTGTGTGTCTGTGTGTGTGTGTGTGTGTGTGTGTGTGGGGGGGGGGGGGGCGGCGGTCTGCAGCGATGCCACAGGCTGCACCTTTGAGTGTTTGTGCACAGGAGTTCATCCTTGTGAGTGGCTCTAGCCCAATGCTTGTGTGTGTGTGTGTGTGTGTGTGTGTGTTTGAGATTGTGTATATGTGTGTGTGTGTGTGTGTGTGAGACTACGTGTGTGAGAGACGGTGTATGTGTGCCTGTGCGTGTGTGCGTGACAGAGAAACAGCGAGAGAGAGAGAGAGAGAGAGAGAGAGAGAGAGAGAGTGAGACAGAGGAGGGAGAGCAGATGATAGAGTAGGCTTTAGCGATTCCCCGGAGTGTGAGGCAGCGTTTACGGCACTCTCAGAGCAGCCAGAGTGATGAATATTTAAAGACGTGCCTCAAAGAGCAGAGGGAGGGGGAGCAGAGTGTGTGTGTGTGTGTGAGTGTTTGCATCTTACACACGCACACCAGTTAAAGCGTGCGCACCTCTGTGTGCGTGTGTGTGAGCGGTTATCTTATCTCTCCCTTTGCATTCGTGTGCATACCAAATACATGTGCCAGTGTATAGTTCATATGTCTGTAAAGGAAAAACGGGTTTACGGCTTCTTCCTCCGTATGTGTGTTAATTTTTGTGTTCCTTTGTATTTTGCTTGGGTTGAAATAAACATAATTCTTGTGTGTGTGTGTGTCTCCGTACACATCAGCTTCCAAACTGGTGGCTATCGCTGGAGAGTTAGTAGCCACGGTGCTTTTGCTGTGATAACAGGCGCAGGCAAGCACGCTGCCCCACCGCAGCAGTTTGCCTCTCAACAAGACTGTCAGGTGGATAGAGAGGATCTGTGTGAAGAGACACTGGACTGCATCTATCAGTGCAGCAATGACAAATAGACAGACAGTCATGATATAGCGTTCGTTGGTCAGAGCTGTCAAGCAGTTGGTGGTCAAAGCTAGCTTAGCTGTCCAGGCAAGCTTGACTTTCAAATCATATTTCTTCGCCTCATAGTGTTTTGCAGCGTGTTTATTCATAGCAGCTCAGTATCATAACATATTCAGACTCCAGGTACTAAAAAAACTCTTTGGCACAAATATCAGTCCAACAGCCATGTGATCATTGGTCGGGAGTCATCTGTGGTTGTTGGACTGATGCTCGTCCTAAACTGAAGAGCAGCATCACACAAATACGCCATTAGCAAATTTGCCTTTTAATTCGAGGTTTGCTCGTTCGAAGGCAGAGTTCGCCTTCAAACTGTAATATCCCGTTCAGAGTGTAGACTTTATGAGCTCATCAGACAATTTGGAAGTAGCTCCCTTGTTCTTCCGTGGAGGGTGCGCTAGAACTTCCATCAGCTTGACCTGTTACATGCCCTTTGACCTATCAGTAAATAAGCTAATGTCGTTTTGTAATGCAAACGGAAGACAAACGGGGCAGAGGTGTCCTGAGTGGACAATGACTGCACCAAACTGAGAAGCAGCACTTTGAAGTAAAGCGAGTTCTACACTGTGTTTTTCAAATTTGTTAAAGGTAGTGGTCTTAGCATTACACTTCAACAACAGCAGCTCTTACCTGCACGTGTAAGCTTACTGCTCACTGAGGTAGCAGAAGCTCCACAGACGAGGGGAGCAGCGCCGCGTATTCAGCCTCATTTGACTTCATATTATTGGCAACACTTCCCTCAGCTGGCCCCTCACCAGACACTCGTAAAAGCCGTCTCCAGTACAACAGCCCCCAGTGCTTCTCGACCAAAAGTACCAGAAACTCCAAGTGCATTCCCATACTCATATTATGATTGACTGACATGTATTGAACACAGTGTGCCGCAACAGACTGCTCAAGGATGAACAACTACTACGCGCTGCAACTTCTCCACACCATGCGCTTTATAAACCCAGTTGCAAAAACAGCACAAACACCTCTTTGCATTTCAAGAGTGAAGAAGGGAGAAGAGAAAAGTAGTGAGGAAGGGAGGAAGAAGAGGAGAGGAGCAGATGTCAAACATCAAGATTTTATCTTGGGTGCATCCTAAGTTTATGGTCAGAAATGTTTTTGTTGAGTTACGATTACATAATTAGGACCATATACTCAATCATGCCGGGAAGATTTTTGGCAATCTACTGTTTGAAACATCTAAAAAAACAATAGTGCGTATGGTTGGTTAGACATTGGGGGGGGGGGGGGGGGGAATTATCCCAAAAGAGAGCCCCTGTATTTCCACTACTGGGGGTGAAATAAAATGTTGCGATTACTCAACCAATCAGAAATGTTTGAAGTTCCTGAACCTTTGGAAACCCCGACTCCACTCCCTGTTGGTTGTTGGCTTTTGGTTTTTGTGTTTCTCTTATGTGCATTTAGTGTACGTGATTATATTGCATCCTTTTAAATTGTTTATGTGATCGGGAGTAGGCACACGGTGTTTTATTTTGAAAACTGACTGGATATGATTCATTTGGGGACTTCCAGTCCAGCCGAATCTGGTCTGCGCAGCTTGATTCTCCTGCCGTCAACACCATGTATTTCTCATAAAGCAGAGTGCTGAGACGTGACTGAAAAGGGCTGCTACGCCTCGAACTAAATTTAGACCCTGGTTCCTACCATGGAAAGATACATAGTTCCTCAAAAAGTTCCTAGTTCCTGCGGAAACTCCCTGCAGTAGAAATGCACCTTTTGTTGTCTTTCTGGAACGCACACTGAGCTTCTTCAAGCATAGTATTTCTTTTCTTTTTTATTTTACCTTTGGCTGCTAGCTAGTAAAACTGAGTGGACATCCAAATTACCCCAAACAGCAAGTGTAACTCATAGAAGACATTCTCTGTAAATTGTTGATATCTCCCATATGGACATATCAAGAACGTATTCTATGTTTGCATAATTTGAAAGTACGAAAATAGATGTGTGTTATCTTCCTCACATACCCTGAACAATATTGCATCTAGAGCCTGTGTGTGTGCATGTGTGTGTCCAGAGTCGGCAGGCGCGGGTGCCTGCCCCATGTGTGTTTGTTCTTCATGCAGCCCTGCAGGCCAAATCTCTGTCTTGCTAAATGGGGATGAAAAGCGGAGTGTCGCTGCTGCTCAACGGGAGACAAATGGCTACGGGGCTCTCTGTCTCCCGTTACACACCGATCACACAACCGGGAAGCAAAAGCAAGTACAAACATACTGGCACACACAGTCATGTATCAGAGGACACGGTCATGTATCCACCAAAATATTATCTAGGCTACGCTACCACCCAGACAATCAGTGTTTCCAAAAAGCATGACCTCCAAAACCATAGACCTTTTTTACTTGCAAGGATTTTTGTTGTCAGTATGTAAATAAGAATCAAAGAAATCAAAGAAATCATCAACTGTGATGACCAGAGCAGCCATCCTATGCTGTTCCCTTTATGTGCTCACCTCTAGTGTGTGAAATTACATTAAAATTCATCTAATCCTGACTTTGCTGGCGACCCCCTGGAGCCCTGTCATGGAAATCAAGAGCCCGGGAATCACTCCTGCAACGATCGAAGATCAAAGCGGAACAAGAAAGAAAGAAAGATGACAAGAGTTTTGCCTCCAAATGGAAAATTAAAAAAAAAATCACATATCTGTAACCTACAAGTTCAAAACTTGTTTTAGTAAACAGGCCAACACTGTCACTCTCTTACAGTAAATTGAATGTGAGGAGGGAGATAAATAAAAAAGGAATGCACACAAACAAAGATGAGAGTTGGAACCTTGCATGCTGCCTTTCAGCATCTGAGAAGCTCACATGTTCGAGTAAACAAAATACAACACCAAAGATATTAGGGTGTACAGTAGAAACCACACACCAGCCTGCACACACACACACACACACACACACCCATGTGCACTGAATGCAAGATTTTGCGAGGCGTAGAGGCGAGGAACGGAAGGAAGGGAGCGTGGAAAAGAAAGAGCAAGCTGGGGAGAGGAGGAGAGAAAGAGCACATCCTGGGATGCAGAATACCAAATACAGTGAGATAAGAGTTAATGTATCCCCCCCGTCCTCCTCCTCCTTCCCTCCTGTTTGGCTCTCTCTTTCTTTCTTCCTCCCTCCATCCATTCCTCCCACCCGCCCTCCTTCCCTCCTTCTCCTCCTCCACTTCCTCCCCGTTCTCTTTGAGGGATGAATAATAACTGCTGCTCTGAGATTTCCTTCCTCGTTTTTCAAAGCGCAGAACGGAGAGGGGAAGGTCTGCCTAGCCCGGGTAGCGCATGTGTGCGTGCGCGCGCGCACTCGCGCACACACACACACACACACACACACACACACACACAGTCGTGTTCTCTCTGCTTGCCTGTAGCGGGGAAATCAGATCTCCTCCAAAGAAAGGCAGAGGGGTGGGGGTTCTCGGGGATGGGGGGGGGGGGGCACAAAATCCCCTGCAAGCATGTATAGGTCTATACAGAGCAGAAAAACCCACACGCAGCATCGAGGGAAACCAAGAATAACTTGGAGGATGCAAGCTGCCTCCTGGAGCGACAGGGTGAACTCAAGGTTATACTGACACATCACCGGTTCAAGTCCTGCTGCCAGGACCAATACATCCGTGCTGAGGTGCCCCCTCTGCAAGGAGTGTAACCCCAATAGCTCAAAGGCAACTAGCTCGCCCGCTTTCAAAACTGGAGTTGGGGCTTCAAGACACAGCCATAAAGAAAAGGAAAAAAAGAGCCGCTAAATGGGGTTGCCAGTTTCTCCCTGCTTGGTGTCAAATAGGGGGTTGGGGGGACATGGAGAAATCAAAAAGTCCTCTTAAAAGACAAGCATGCTGTCCAGGAGGAGCACTCACTCATCAAGCGGCAGCGTGCCACAGACATCGGCAGCTAGGTTCCGAGGAGAGGGCTTATTTATGCAAACAGGCGTACAAGCGCGCACAGTAGGAATCTAGACAAGCCTTGTAAACAAACACACACCCACACTATAAAGCACACAGGGGAGGCGATGTGAGAAGCAGACTGTGAAAACTCTAGTCGTGCCCGGGCAGTGCTGACACACACACACACACACACACACACACACACACACACACGCACGCACGCACACACACACACAAAAGCGCGGGCGACGAAAAGTAGGAGCGCTTTCCCATTTCAATTCGCAACAGCTGGTGTCGAATTAACACATTTACCAGTGTGCTTTTGGAACAGATTAAAATTGTGTGTGTGTTTGTGTGTTAGTGCGCGTGCATGTGTGTGGCGTGTGACTGTCTGTGTGCGCATTTATGTGTGTGTGGCAGCAGCAGATGAGGGCCAAAACAAGAGTGTGTTTGTGTGTGGGAGTGCCTGTGTATTAACGCAATGGATCAGGCGGGGAGAAATGGCAGAGAAAAGAGAGAGACAGCGCTCTACCCGACGGCTTTAGCTGCTGCCCTGGGCCGTCTCTCTAAGCCCTGTTTAGGAGGCTTTGGAGCTCAGATAGAAATAATCCCCCACTCAGACACACACACATGCTAGGCATGTACACACAAAATAAAAATGCTCACACACGCACGGCAATGCTCATAAACAGACACACAAAAGCACACACGCAAGTCAAGGCAGACAAACAAGTGCGCACACACGGCAACAAGCAGCGACAGCACATTTGCCTTGACACAAAACCAACCACCCGCCTACGCACGCGTACTGAAAAACACACACTCAGGCTGTCTCCCGTGCGCCGCTTCTGCACGGCAGAGCACAGCGGCTTCGGCACGGCACCGTGACAAACACTTTACACACTCCAGCCCTCAGCAGAGGGGAGGGGAGGGAGGAGGGAGTGATGGAGAAAGAGGGGAGGAGGAGGATCTGAGCCAGGGGGAGGGAGGCAAGTAAGTAGGGGGAGAGGGAGGGGAGGCTAACAAATTAATAGGAGCCGGGGATATATACAGCCAGCACTGCCGAATGGGGGGAGGAGGGGGAGGAGGAGGGGGTGGTGAAGACGACAACGAGAGAGCAATTCATTCCCGTTTTATCCTCGTTCACTCTCTGGAGAAAGGCAGAGTGGAGCGGAGCGAGCGAGAGCATGTTTGCTCAAGACAGGGAGAGAGAGAGAGGCGGCTTTGTGTGGCAGAAAAGAGGAAAAGTGAGCGAGGAAAAGGAGGTGGTGGGCTGGGGGGGCATAAAACACAGAGAAAGACAGATCACGAGTGAAGAAGAGTGGAAATAAAGATGTTTTGTGTGGAAATGAGGGAGAGAGGAAGAGAAAGTGACATTTAAGGAGGGAAGGAAGGAAGGGGGTAAGGGGGGAAAGGTGTGGGGGGGGGGGGGGGCACGGCAATTTTGGGTTCGCACAGGATGCAGTTTGTCATCTCCATCAGCCGACAGCCGGGGCACAGGGGTGAGGAAGGAGGGGAGGACTGGAATGGATGGAGAAGTGAAGCAGGAGGAGGAAAGGGCGAGAAGGCATGAAAGGGTGTTGGGGGGGATGGGCAGTGTTTGAGGGAACCCTTTGAGAGACGTTGACCCTGTAATTGACCTGTGTCTCTGCCTACATCGCCGTGGCGACAAGCAGAGCCGCCACAGCTAATCACTTAGTAACCCTGACCTGTCAATCACACCAGAGCTACGTAAAGGGAGAGGGGGAGGGAAGGACAGCGTGGAGGCAAATGAAAGACAGAGGTAGACGGGAAGGGAAAGGGGGAGGCACGGGGAGGATGAGAGAGGGGGAGTTAAGTAATAACCGTGCTGAGGTTATCATTTACTGGACCACCCGCCTCCTCCCGCCAACCCTCAGCTGATGAAGCCCTAGTTTTAAAAACAGCCAATAAAATGCTCTGTGTGTCTGACAAACACACAGGTGCGTGCGCGCGCACACACACACACACACACACACACACACACACACACACACACACAATCTACTTCTACTTTGGAGCCTCTGAGAGTTCAGATAAGAATGAGCAAGAGAGGATGACGAGAAAAGGCAGAGCTGTGGGGGGGGGCTGAGAGAAGATAAGATAGCAAAGTGAGGCAAAACATGCTAGTAAAACAATGGAGCTCCAAATGTACCTGCAGGTACAGGTGCATGTGTGTGTTTGCGTGTGAATGTGAATGTGCTCTCTACCTGTTGACCAGGGGGAAGATCGATACCAGCAGGTAAACGGATGGGTACCACTTCAGCGGCTTGATCTCCTCAGCCAAGGACACCTGCAAGAGAGAAGAACCGAATAATGACTGATTTAAGGAATGCCTTTTCAAACACATGCACACGCGCACGCACACACACACACACACACAGCTGGTGTTCTAACAGGAACGGCAGTGCACTGGGGCAGACAACAAAGGCCAATTAAAACCTAATAAAATATTAACTTGCTGATAATATGCAATATCCACACACTTATGGGGAAAAACTGGGATTCCAATTAAACTGAAAGCCAATACTTTGCTTTAATTTGAAAGGGACGAATTCAATATCTCACGGACAAGCAGGCGGGTGGGCGAGCAGGAAGGAGGACAGAGAGATGCGACAGCGGCTAGAAGACGAGGAGGGGGTGAGCTGTGTGGAGGAGAGCTTTTACAAGCCGTTATCTAATTCCCAGGAGAGGAGGACTCTTGTGTCCGGAAGAGGCTGAGAAGCGAGGCCCCTGGATCGATTTTCTGCGCTGCGCTGTCCCCCTCCAGTCCCCCCCCCCCCTCCCCCTCCCTCGGCAAAGAGGCAGCCAGCGCGAAGCCTGCCTTCTTTTCTCTCTCCCAAACACACACACGCACACGCAGACAGAGGCAGGAGGCAGGCCCACAAGCTCTGGTCTCTACAAACCACATGCTGGAAATTAATTACTCACCAGAAAGACCCGGGGGCGTGCAAGCTCTAACACAGGCATTTTAAACAATTCAAATGAAAATCACAAGATCCCCCGGTGGTATTTTATCTTTATGTGTGTGCGCGCGTATGTGAGCGCGCGCGTGTTTGTGTGTATGTGCGTGTGTGTACATGTGTCCGCGCACGCACGCGTGTGTGCGCGCTGGCAGTTGTGGGAAGTTATCGACTATAAGAGCCAAGTTTCCACAGCGTAACTTCTGCTGGCTGTATGTGATCGACTGAGCCTCGGAGACCGGCCGCATTTCCACATCACAGCACGACCCAAAGGCAAACATTAAGCTCATGCCTATTAGTGTCTATCATGGTGGGAAACTCTGACATCACTGGACATGTCTAGCTCGGCATATTTTTATCTCAAGTATGTGTGTGTGTGTGTGTGTGTGCGTGCGTGCGTGCTGGGAGGAATGCCTCACTGGGAGATTGAAAGGGCAAGCCACGAGACTGACTGATAGGCGGAAAAGTGTGCAAGACATGGGGAAAAAGTGACGGAAATCAGGCTTTAAAGCTTTTTTTTTCTCAGCTAAATAAAAATGTAGGTGAGGTGTATAGACAGGCATTCGAGGAATTTGAGTGTGCAACGTCAGACAGGATGTGGAGCAGCGAAGGAGGAGGAGAAGGAGAAGGAGGAGTGCGGCTAAAGAGCCTCATGTTTTTAATCACAGTCCTCCCGTGTCACAGGCCCCTGCACCTCTCGAGAAGCAGAGGGGAACGAAACCGTAATTACGCGCGGCGGGCGCAGCGGTCCCAACATTAATGACACATGCTGGATCACAGACGGGTATCAGGACGGACCCATCTGCTCCGCCACCCTCTCGTCTCACACTGAGCCCTCTGAAAATAACAGCATGACGGCTCCAGACATGCACCTGGAAAATTCAATTTTTAATTTATATAGAGTGAAATTCAAAGGCTCACGTTTATTCTTAAAATAAAAAAACACATAATAGTCATCCTTATCTGCTGCTGTATTGATTAAAAAAAAAAAAAAAAAAAAACACCCGCTGGGTTTTTCTCACTCGGAGTGTTCTGTTAAAATATTGGTTTGTCAGCTGCTCTTTCAATGGCAAAGTTTTAAGCCAACATTGATGAAAATTCTTTGAGGAATGTGCCAACTTTTCCAGAAATTTGCTTATTATCCGTCATTTTTAGAGCCAGACAAA
Organism: Aulostomus chinensis; assembly: GCF_037954235.1. Taxonomy (NCBI): domain Eukaryota; kingdom Metazoa; phylum Chordata; class Actinopteri; order Syngnathiformes; family Aulostomidae; genus Aulostomus; species Aulostomus chinensis. The sequence continues at coordinate 13,895,734 of NC_141331.1, read as the reverse complement.
CAGATAGATAGCATTCTCTCTAGGGGTGCATAACAGAGCTTCAGAAGGCTGGCTGCTAGTTAGCTTAGCTGCAATGAACGCTAGCAGTGGGGCAGTCAAGAAAAGATGAAAGACGTATCAAAAGTCATCAAATACACTTTAATGCAAAACATTCTTTGCCTACATTAATAGAACTGAAGTTTTGCTTAACATTTATTGTGTACAAAACTGTTGAAAATTACAAAATGTTGCCATTTTAGAGTTCAGACACCCTGAACAAGGTGCCTGACGTGGTGCAGTGAATCTAACTTAGTTGAACGGAACAAAACATTTGTTGTCAACTAGAAGAGCGACTGCTGCTGCTGATCGTGGCCGACTTTGTAGAGGAAGTTGAGGAGAATTAGAGCAGGCTTTGGAAACAGAAAGAGCAATTCTGGTTATGTAGCTGAACTCAAAATCGTAACTTCAAGCAGTTTTTGCACAATGTTAAACAAAACCCTGAATGTAGGAAAAAGACTGTTTTGGGAAAAGGTGCATTCAATGAGTTTTCCGATGGCTTTCTCTCCTGCCCCACTGATGGCGTTCAATCCGCCTAAGCTAACTGGCAATGGTGGTATGTAGCTCCCTAATGCACGTGGGAGGAGAGAGAGAGAAGGGTATCGAGCTGCTTGTCTAGCACAAGGAAGGATGGACAATAACTGTAATTAGCTAAATTAGTCAACGTGAACCGGTGAACTAAGTTAGACTGCTGGTTATAGAGCAACTGGAGGATCGAGCGAAGCTTCTTGTCCTGTTTGAGGAGCCCTGAGACAAACCCAACAGTCATTGTTGTTCTTCAGGAGGCTTGGGGTGGGTGAGGGTAAAAACACGGCGGACCAGTGAGGACATGCAGGTCTGAGAGTTGCACACACATATTCTGTACATGGACACACAAATAGTCACACTGCATCGTGACTCAAGGCAAAGGATCAGTAAACAAACACCCTGGCTAGATAACAAACAAGCAGCTCGCTGTTTGCTCAGACAGCTTTGTTGCTACCCGACGGGACTGAGCTGCTGCGTGTGCAGTCATGGTGTGTGTGTGTGTGTGTGTGTGTGTGTGTGTGTGTGTGTGTGTGTGTGTATGGTCCAAGTTAAATACCCTCTTCTGAATATCCTTTCGCTGACCTGTGCGGCTTCAAGACCTTGTGGTGCTTGTTGTGTGTGTGCGCGTGAGTGTGGGTGTGTGTATGCTCATGCATGACCGCAAACAAATCACTCAAGACACACACAGATGTGTCACAACCATGTGACCGACGGCCCAGATAACTGCCAACACTAGTTAGGTACGTCATCACTCCAGCCACACACACACATACACACACACACACACACATACACACAGATGGAGGGAGGAGGGGTGTTGCCAGGTTGAGTCAGAGAGAGAAAAAAATGATCGAGGAAGGCGGACACAGGAAGTGTGAGCCCAGACCTTGAGAAGCATGCGTGCGCTTGCATGTGCCTGTGTGTGTATATATATGTGTGTGCGTGTATGTGTGTGTGTGCATGTGTGTGACACGAGGCGCATGTGAAGCAGTGAAGGAGAGAGATGCGGTGACGTGAATAGAAATCGCCAGAGACAGCGGTCTTCAGACGCCCAGGAGGAATCACTTTCTCTAGTTTACACCTGCTGGTACACACACACACACACACACACACATACACACACACACACACACACACACACACACACACAAAATGAACCTTTCTGGCTTGGCAAGCACAATCGGGGAGGCTGTTGTTGTTGTTTTAAAGCATCGCAGCGCGTGCATAAATTCTCATAAATATTCATGTCCATGAACCTGGCTTGCTGCTTTATTCATGCTGGGTATGAGTACAAGAGTGAGAGAGACGGAGGCAGGGAGTGAGAGAAAGAGAGAGAGACACACACACACAGCGAGTGGAGAAGGGGGGGGGGCGCAAAGTGAAAGGCAGAAAGAAAAGCAGATGGAAACGAGGAGAGCTACTGGGAAAGAGAACTATGATGATAAACCACTGCTGACTTATTTAGACTCTCTGCTACACGTAGTGGTGCGTGTGTGTGTGTGTGTGTGTGTGTGTGTGTGTGTGTGTGTTTGCGTGCCACACATTATTGGTGAAGGTTACGCCAGTTCAGCGTGCAGTGATTACATCTGCCACTTAGGGGCAGCATCTGCATAACCTTCACTCTAATCTGCCCTCCACACCTAACCCTGCTGGGTGGAGGTGCAATGACTCAGAGAGGAGGAGGAGGAGGAGGAGGAAGCAGAGAGAGGAAACTAGAGCAGGACAGCTTGTTGTTGGAGGATTTAACTTTTCAGTAACTGTTCGCATGAAGGATGCTTTAGTTCAGGAAGACGTGAATGTTGTTAATGTGCTCTTTGTCCTTCAGAGCGCGGTGTCACACGACATGACAGCACGAGGGAGGGAAGGAGGGAGGGAAGGAGGGAGGGAGGGAGGGAGCTTCTGTCGCGGGCTCCCCCTTACTTACTCTAGAGGGTAATATCAAGTCAAGAGACTGTTTCAAATCAAACTAAGACTTACTGACATTTATTTCTTTACGTGTAGGGGCCTCAGAATTTAATTCTAATTTGGAGGTCAATTACTGCAGTGAAAAATGATTATTGATGCATCAAAGTGAGGAATGATAAGATTTATGCCTCCACACCAGCTACAACCAGGCTGGGAGCATCGTGTTTTCAGGTTGTCAGTCCATCCATCTCTCGAGGTAATATCTCCAAATTTGCCACAAAGCTTCCACTGGGACTAAATGATGAACTGGTAAGATTTTGAAGGTCAAAAGTCACCTTAAAATGAACAGTATCTCGGGAGCACCTTTAGGAAATGACTTCAAATACAGTACAAATATACACTTGGACTTAAGGATGACATTTCGGGATTTTTGAGCCCAATACTGATTTTCCAGCAGAAAAAAAAAATCCCTGACTGCTGGTATGTGCAACCGATAGCGTGAATTTTTTGTGCTAAACTAAAAGCAGACTTTTTAAATGTTCGTTATGCACTAATTTTGTACCGATGTGACTACGGAAATGTAGAAGACTAACTTCTTACACAAAGGGTTCGCTTTATCAAAAAAATATTTAAAATTGTCAGACAAGACCATTTAAATAAAGACGGAAAGGAAATAATAAGATAAACAAGGTGGAGGCGCTGGAGTGCTCTCTGTTAACCCGCCCTACGCAAGTTTTTTTTTAATATCGTGTCGTGAAACACAAACGCCTTATTATATCGGTGATATAATAAGGCCCGTGATAGGGGGATAGCGGCTGAAATATCGCCCCTTAAAACATAGTGCGTGGTTAACAAACCATAATTAAATTACACATATTAAACAGCTGTCAGTCACTGCCCTCTATTGCCTTGTCAAATTCGACGAAAAAAGTTTGCTTGTCACCAAATAAATCATTCTCAGCCCAGGCCACGGGCACGATGTAATTATGTCATCAATCACTTTCGCTGATCTGTTACTCTTTCAAGTCCATCAGTGAGATACTTCGTCATGCTGAATGTGTGGAAATCTTTGGTCTGCGTCGGAGGAAATCTTCTTTTGCAAGTGGGTTTTGTGGTGTCCTTGGGCTCACTGTGACTGTCGGTCATGAGACAAAGCAATGCCACATCTTACTTTGTGCTTCAACTTCATTGACGGCTGTGAACGGCTGGCAGTTGTGTCTTGTTGTCTCCTCCCAATAAAGGTGATTGTTATGTAAAAAAGGTCCTGTTATTGACTTTTTTGCATCAAAAAATAATCTTTCAACAGACAGTTGTGATGCATCTAAAAACTGATTTTTTTTTCAACCCTTCCTATGTAGGACAAGCTGTTGCATCTCATAAAAAAAAATATGTTCCTCCTCCAAATATATCTTTCTTTACTCCTCGTGCCCTGCTCCTCCATCAGAGTTCATTCAATTTACATGTGGCGCTTCGTTTTCCTCTTCAGCCCCCGTTAATGCGGTAAGGTCAATGAGAAGCACCACGGCTCAAATTTATACACACGTTTACGTGCACACCTGCATTTATATACATGCGCAAGCACACACAGAAAGGAGAGTCAATAGGTCAAATTGCTCCCTGCTGCTGCCCAGCGTGACTGCAGGAGATAATCCTGCACACACACTGATCCTCACGCTCCGTGTGTGTATCTGTATCAGTGTGTGTTGAGAAATGTGACGGTCCGTTCATTACCTTTCGTCTCTCTCTCTCAGGATTGAAGGTTCCCAACCACGACTGCATCTGTGCAGAAAAATAGAAACAGAAAATTACAGAAAAGCCAAGTCAAAGCACTTTGTGCGGACAACAACAATAAAAGTATATGATCACAAAAAACACAGTTGTGATATCACATTTTAAACAGTTGCTTTCCGTGCCTCCACTCACAAGATGGAACAAATAATAAACTGGCTGTAGGACAAATGCTTTATCTCTCAACTCTCTAGCCATTCATGAAAAGTTAAGAGTCTAGACATAGATGGGATGCTCTTGCCCGCTCCCAGCATCTAAAAAAATCCGATCAGCGTCTGAGTACTGGATACAAATGTGAGGTAAAAGAAGAAAAAACAACAGAAGAAGAAAGAGGGGAGAAAATTTTAGAAGACATATTAAAGAAAGAAGAAAAAGTGGAGCAAACATGGCAGATTTGAGATCTCCGGAGAGAACGTGGGAATGCTTTTCACTCCTCCTCTGTCTCCTCTCGGGGGAATGCAGGGAAATGTCAACAGACACACACACACACACACACACACACACCCACACACACACACCCAAGCACAAGACTGGGATTTGTAATGGTGAGATAGGAGTGGGGGCTGTAGGAAGTCAGAAGTTTTATGTAACACAAGACATCAGAGACAAATCTCTGGAGGCCAAGTGACACGCGCACACACACACACACACATACATATACACCCCCCCCCCCCACAAACCCCCCACCCAAACACACACACACACGAAGGCAGCACCAACGATATGCACGGCTCCTCTGTTCAGCTATTCATTAACTCAACGTTGCCATGGTTTCGGGGCGCTGATGTGATTGTCATTGTAAATCTATGTGTGACCATGGTGTGTTTGTGCAGCCTTTCGCTGTTTAGCTGAGCACCACTATCCATCAAAATCAACAAACACTGACAATAAGTGGCAATATCATTAGGCCGCAGCCACGTCTCCAATGTGTGTGCCCGACTGTTGTTGCTATCTATCTTAAGTTATGCCAAGGAGACACTAACAAGTCATTAAGTGTTGAAGTGTGAGGCTCAGGACGGAGGGAACGGCCATGTTCATGTAGCATCTGTAGAACAAACGCTTCGTCTCTCTCAGACTTTCTGCCTGGCCTGATTATAACTCGCTAGTAGGGACACCGGATGCTGCCTGGGAAAAAAAATAACTTAAAATGTCTTTGATGTTTTCGTGGCTTTAATTACAGGACAAAAAATGCAAAAGACAATGTATTCTTTACTCATTTTATTGTCACTACTAAATAAATATAGCAAATGATTTTGTTTCAATTATTAAATACCTTTTTTTTTTTTTTTTACTACTTCCACTTTATTTTGATATTGATGATAGCGAGGAAGGGGACAGCTTGTGTGAGGGGACCCAGGCCTCTGCAGGACGCAGCCTTGATACAAGGGTGCTGGAGTAACAGTGACACAACCAGACAAGTCCCTGGGTCTTTTTGCATGATGGTGGATCACAAACAGACAAGCCTCGTGTGTTACCAATATTCAAGTCCCACGAGATAGTGCGGGTTCACGGTCCTCCAGAACGCGTTGATTTTTTTCAATAAAAATTCTGGCTTCAACGAGTTGAATTAATATACTAATGAGCTACACAGTAATTATCCTCCGCTCTCTCCCTCACTAAAAAGTAGAGGAACTTCTCCGGCCAGCTTACATCCCACTTCTCTTCGCTTCTCTCTCTCTCACTCTCTCTCTCTCTCCCTTTCTTTTTTTCTCCCCAGCCTCCTCGTCTTTATGCCTTTCTCTGTTGCGTCGCCACCTACCCTGCTTTCAAAGCTTTTGAAATTCTTTCAAGTGAGACAGCCCGCAGCTGAAAAGAGATAAGGCTTGAGCTCTTCATAAATGTGATAGAGAAAGCAAAACGGCAGAGTGGAGGGGGAGAGAGGTGGAGGCAGATGGGGAAAGGGGGTTGGGGGGGGGCAGAGATACAGAGAAAGACAGGAGGGAGAGGGAGAGACCGCTTAATCCTGGATGCTGAATGACTTATGAGATGCAGCTTGCAAACCAGCTATATTCATTTATTCTCTGTATCACATTCCTGATAAAGACAGCGGGAGTCTCTTCATTTTCCTGCCCCACAGCTTCCTGTCGTCTGACTCGATGTTGCCAGGGAAAAAAAAAAAAAAAAAATCGGTCTCACTGTCCCGTTGCTCACTACCACCACCCTCAGAGAATGCTAAGGTTCAGGACGATGTGGCACCCGACGCCTACCCTGTGTGTTATCATATTACCTTAGAAACGCACAAACACATTGTTAACACAAGGGTGCCGGCGCCCTTCCACCGGTGCTACTGTCGTGTGGGTGGTGTCACATCAGCGGAATGGCAGCTATGTGAACTTTGTGGAATGCCGCCTTTGGGCTTCAACTGCACCCTCACAGTGGAAAACTACAAAGAAGTGCATGGGGGAGAAATCAACTAAGTAACTAATTTTGGTTAAATCTTTAAAAAAAAAAAATTTTTTAAGAAGCAACTAGGAAACTTTTTTCCCCCAATCAGTGCTCCAAGAAACACACATCTTACCAAACAAAACACAGGACATGGGTAAATCGTCACATCTGAGTAGCAAGAGAAGTAAATGACGGACATTTGTGCATGATTTGAGCTCATTTACACACCGTGGCATGAAAAAAGAAACACGCGAGTACCTCAGGTTTATTACAACTGCAATTTGTGATTTTGACAACAAGACGACTGAGTTAACAGAGCTTCTTCCCAGCAGACATTCTGACTCGTCATGGCACAGAAACACAGGTGGAACTGATAACATCAACAATTGGCTCAGTTCCACCATTGTGCATTTTACCACGCTTATAAAAACGCTATGAAAAAGGTGTTTTTGCTCGAGATCTCAGAATGAAAACGAATACACTCAGCGGTTGAAGAAGCTGTGAGGTTTTAAATACCCTGAGGCAGGTCGGACGGACTTACTGAAGGAGGGAAAAGAAAGCCAATGGTGAGGTTATTACCTAAAGTGTGCGTTGTAAACAAGAAGTTCAGTTTCCAGGCCGACTTCAAGGCACTGACCTAGTGCGCTGCAGGGTGCCATAGCACCGACCGTTGTCTTACCTCTTGAAGTTACAACGATTTGCTCATATTTCTAGGTCTTAGCTGTAACTCTAATGAGTGTGATGTAGAAGCCAGGAGGTCGCCTCTCACTCACTTATTACAAAGCACAACTTGAGACTTTTCTATTCCCTCCTATTAAATCCAATTTGGGGCTATTTGTTTCATATCTCACATTGCACTGTCGCGGCAATGTAATTTTTATTCTCCTTCTTTATATGTCACATTCTATTTGAGCTTAGTTCCTTATTTTGTAAGATTGAGTTCTTAGTCTTGTATATCTTATTTCAATGCTGCTTATGTTTTATGTCAACCACTTTTAATAGCCTCATTGTTGCCTTGTTATCATTACAGTTAAAATGATGACCAAAACCATGAGAATAACATCCAAATTGCCAGTGATTGTTGGGGGCGCAATGCTAATGCAATTGTGCATTAATGGATCTGCAGTGCTGCATGTGTGGGAATCTTTATTACTGTCATTTCTAACCCTTAGAGAAAACAAAAATTAGCATTTTAGTTGCAGCCAGAACAAGACCCACACAAAGCTATTTTGATGGATTATGTTTCAACATTTTGTTTCTGGGAGAGTGTTTAGTCTGAGCAAGGAGAGAAATATAAGAAAATAAAAACCACCATCCTGTTAGAGCTTTCAGAGCTGTCAGCCTTCACTAATGTTAGTTTTCTGAAAGGTCACACAAGGCATTTGCATTCAGCTAAACTACCAGAGTCTCAGCTGCTGCTACTGCTGGTTTCACCAATGTGGAGCACTCACCCTGTTGTTGGCCACGCAGATGATCCTGGCATAGCAGCAGATCATCAGAAAGATGAGCGTGAACAGAGGCACATACCATCTGTGACGTGAAGACATGAGCAGAAAGTAGGAAACGTCAATTTGAGAACTGATTATTAGAAGATAATAAAATTGAATAAAACAAGAAAAAAGGACCAGATATGACCTTCATAAATGGAATAAATAGCATGCCGTGTGTAGGATCTTTCACAGTTGACTGCAGGACTATAATCTGAGATGGTTATTGACTTTAGTTGTTATTTCCTGCAACTTGTTCTCTGAGCAAACTTTTACTGATCCAAGCCACATACTCAGGTACATGCAAGGCAGCTGAACTGGTGGACAAATGACAATGAGATACCAAGCTGATGTGCTGTGAGACAGTGTTACAGCACAGAGCACCAGACACCCGACTCAGCACCTCTGGTCCCAAACCATACAGTTTCAGCGAGGACACGTGAGAGCAGACAGAACAAAAAAACAACACCAGCAAAGTCACATCACTGGAAATGCATGGCATTACTGGGGGATGAAGGGCTGACAATCAAGGGAGGTGCTGTGGAGAGTAACGTGTCAGGTATTTCTGAGTGGATGAAAGACAGCAAGACTAGTGAGGGAGACGGGGGGGGGGGTGACAGCTTTGTTGGAGTGGCAGCCTTGTGTTATGCAACCTCTTGGGAGGTGATGTAAGCTCAGAGGTGTTTCAACCTCTCCCTGTATACATGAAACAGTCCTTTGTCTTGCTTTGATAGACAGGTTCCTGGCCACTGCTCTGTTCAAGCCTCAGTAACTCAGAGCTGTCGCGACCACGCTGAACTAAAGCCGGCCTCCTCTGGTCTTCCTGACTAACTGCTGCAAGGAGGGGGACGCTGGCCAAATGCATATACGTGATAAACATACCGGATTGCAGAGGCCTGATAGTGATGCAAAAGATTTGAGAAAGAGGGTGGGCCAGTTCATCACACCAGAGTGAGCCCATCACCAGAGGACAGGTCTAAGAACAAGTGAGTGCACACTCGGGATGCACTGAGGAGGCATTGACCACATGGTATTGCCTCATTCTTTTAGCAGTGTTAACACAAATGTGTTGGGCCAGACAGAGGGACCAATTCATCAGCTGATATTTCCAATGTAAGTGGATATATGAACTGATTCACATGTAAACGTCGGCACATCGTTATTGCTACACAGCAAATGATGAGTGTGACAAGAAGGAGCAGGCTACTGTCAGCATTCACATCAACAGTTTTGTTTGTGGGCTAAAAAATATTACATCCAACCCTCCAATAATAATAATGACTAAATTTTCACTTTTGAGTAATTTATCCCTTGAATGGTGCTTCTGACCAAAGACGCATCTGGTTGACCCACTAAGATGATCATATCAAATGCCACTTCCTGTTGCCACCTGGTGGCACTATGACTAAGCTGCCCCGATATTCGATGGGATCTTCATGAGCCTGTACCATCGACCAAATTTAGTGAAAATCAGCCTCATGGATTTTGCGTAATCTTGCTGAAAGACAAACACCACCGAACCATAACCTCACTGGCGCCGATAATAAATGTCCATCACCGCGTCCTTGGCATGTGTGCGACACTGCAACGTCTCTGAAGGCAACGACGACGCCTGAGCCTGATTTACCTCCGTCTTCTGAGTGAAGGAATACAGGATTTTACAGTAGACGTTAGTTTGACAGCAGGAAACGGGGAGAGCGCTGCGCCGCTTTAAACATCTTGTTCCTTCATGTCTTGTAGGACACATCAATACACAAAGAGGAGAGTGTCTTTGAACATGTGTGTGAGTGTGTGTGCATGTGCCTCTATGTGGGCTCAATAATGGCATGGGACAATGATGAAAGCATTTAAGGGAAGACCTGCACAAGCGTCACCTTGGTGTGATTTAATAACCCGCCCTGCGGAATAAACACCATCCAATTACGCCAGCGCATGTCCTGTTAATGATGGAGAGACGGGGTGGGCGGATGGTGGAGAGGGGAATAGGAGGGGGTGGCATTTTTAACGATAGCGTGGGGGGCTGCGAGGAGGATTGAATGACGGGCGGCAGCTACAAAGTGCTCTAATTAGCATGATAATGATCTGCCATTAGAGTCCTGCTCTACAGCTGAGCACTACCCAGAGTTAGAGCGAGAGCGAGACGGGAGGAAAAGAACCGGAGAGCCAGAATGAAATTGAGGCAGCGAGGCTCTGAGTGGGCAGCGGCTGATAAAATTAGGAGAGGAATTAAGGTGAGGAGGGAAGGTTGGATGGATGTCAAAGGATCGTGGGTCAGGAACAGAAAGCACACAGACGAGAAAGAAGCATCAAATAAAGAGAGAAGGATAAGATCGTAGTGAGAATGAAAGCAATGGCATAAAGAGACTGCAGCGAATGCATAAGCTGGGTAAGAATATCAAGAAATAGAAAACTGCTTTTGAGAGTTGTCAGAAAGGACTACAGTGTGGAGGGCTGGAAACATGGAGGAATCATCACAGGTGAGCGCAGATTAAATCTCTCTGCCGTCCCTCCTGTGCTGCTCTGAAATGAAGGATGACAAAAGCCTTAATTGAAGAGCTCAGTGGAGGATGAGAGTGCAGGAGGGTCTCGCCTGCGCTGTTATAGTGCTCAACTACAGTCATCAGCTTTGACCCGTACGGTCCTGCCGTCTGTGAAATGATGACAATCTACCTGTTCTCTGCGCTCAAAAAAGTACGGGACAGAGACAAAAAGACCTGCAAGAGCAGGCTACAGAGTGGGGCAACATCAGGACTACAGCATGGGCCATTGAAGAAACAGTTTAACACGGCAAAAACTGCATTTTTTTTTTTTTAACACACTGGCTTTGGTGGAGGTCTTAGCAGGATTAAATCAAACCCCGATTGTTCATAATGTAATTATTGTAGCAAGGGAGGACATAACCAGTGAAATGGCACAACTTTGCCTTTCAAACGATGAGTTGGATCATTCAGTTTCACATTATTGTATCGATAAAAAAAAATAATTTTCATTCAAAGTTCCCGTTCCCCCGTTCGATGCAATAATGTCTTTTTCTTGTTCTTCACCTGCCGCTGAGCCAAGCTAAATGTGCTCACTGGACGAATGTCAGAGAAGCACATGTCTGTTGATAATGCTGTCATTTAGGTTGGTATCGATCAGACTACCTTTTCCAGCATCAACACACTTATTGAATCAAATGTGAACATACATCAGCAAAAGAACTATCTGAGATAAGAGAAAACTTTAAAACAAAATCATTTGTTGTGTATCTTTGGTTTGGCCCAAGTTCTCGCCGCGAACACAGGACAGAGTTGGATCCATGACCTATACTGCAAACAACCACAAGAGGGTGATCGGGATGTTTTGGCCTCACTTTAGCTGAGCCCCAAGCAGTGACCTGAAAAGTGAAGAAATGCAAAAGCGGTAAAAATCCTGCCGTTCCTTCAGTGTTACTGGCTCCAAACACACCTCAGTCCCCACAGTCCCCATGTCTGAATGCCCAACTAGCAGAAATAAACGGATTTACACGCTGCCACAAAAAGACAGTTTTTGTCCTGACAGTTCACTGCCCCTCTAATGACTTGTTAAAAGACTTCTTTAACATAAAGGCAAGAAAACTGTGCAGAATGAAGGGTGTGGCCTCTTTAGTAGTAGGTGCGGGTGCCATCATAGTAGTTTTACACAAACTGTGCATAAATCTCAGCTCGTTCCTCTCAAGCCCCGCTGCCTCAACCAAATATGGTTATCACAAATTGCAGGAGGGCAAGATGGCGATTGCCAATACGCTGATCTCCAGGCTCTGAACCGGTCATTAATTCCACAGTCAATGAATGTTGAAATATGTAAGTCAGGACCAAATTCGTGGAACACTGCTATCCTTAAAGCCATAATCGTTCATTTGTGAACGGAATTTTCTGAGCTGTTCAGTGCTGTGCCTGACCAGGGTCAATAATGCACACCGACGGGGACCTCCAGGAGTGGTGACTCAGCTGAGTTTGAGTGCTTGGGAATGCTGACTCAACCTTTAAATTCTGCACCTCTGTCACATAGCCCTGTCCTCTGCTTTTCACTCTCCCTCCTCTTTTCATCCCCTTACGCACACTCCTCCTTATCCCAGCCTCCTCCGCCTCCTCTGTCCCGTCTGCGTGCTTCACTGAACGCTGATGAAGACACACTACAAGGCGTGGGCAGAGATGAGGGCAATCCATTTCTCTTACCGCTGTCTCCATCCGCTATGCCGCTCTTCTTTCCGTCTTCTGCCTGCTTGGTCTAACTGTAGCCCATTTGCCTCCCCTCCCAATCCTTTCAATTTTCACCTGGCGACCTCTGCCCTCCTGTCCTCATCCCTGCAAGCTGTCTACAGGGTATGCTTGTTTAAGTGTGTGTGTTTTTTTTCTTGACGGGTGCTGCCTTGGCCTCTAATCTCTCATCTGGTTTGATGTAATTAGAGCTAATGATGATTCCCTGATCCTCTGAGCGGCTCGTCCCCCTGGGCCACGACAGCGTGGAAAACTAGAAAGAGCCGGGGAGCAGAAGAGCACTGATAAAAGAGACATGGGCTCGTTTAGCACAGCTGATAGCTATGTGTTGCTCTGTGTGTGTGTGTGTGTGTGTCTGAGAGCACTTGTCTGTTAGCCTGTGTGTGTGTGTGTGTGTGTGTGAGTGCTTATTTGTTTAGAAAGATTGATTCCCTGCTGATGCTGCGAGCAGCAACGCAATTACCTTGGCTCATAGCAAAGCGTTGTCATGTGTGTGTGTGCGTTTGTGTGTTTATGTGTCTGCGCTGGGGGATTGGCAGAGCCCTTGCAGATTTAGGACCACTCGCAGAAAGCGGTAGACAGGAATAATCCTTCATAGCCGTCCTAAACACTTAAATACACAGAGTAGCAACTCCCCTAAATCTGACAAGGCAGACACAGGCACATCCGCACGAACACACATCTTGGCCTCACACCAAGAGGGAAAAATACCCCGCAGGCTCCCCTGATATGCAACCCTTCACATTTTCCCTGCAGTGTCAGCCCTCCTCCCCCCTGCACCTAACCATCTCCCCCAGTGGGGGAAGCTTTGATGGTAGCGCTGAAAGGGTCTACTTACATCCCAAATCTCCACGCTACGTGATCGCCTGTGATCCAGCTGGAGGAAGAGAGAGGGAGAGAGTGATGAGGAGGTTACAAAGGAGAGGGAGAGCGTGAGCGGAAGAGAGACTTGTGTGACTGCGGAGGGGAAAAGCTGTGCAGCTGTAGCTATTAATAAGCCAGGAGTGGAAAGAGAGAGCCGAGCCTGGAGATTAAGGCTCTGTCCCAATTTTCATTCCACCTCCTACTCTCCTTGGCCTCTTCCCCTTTCCCTCAACCCCTTAACAGCCCTCCAAACAAATAATGCCCTTCCTTTTCCCCAAAAAGAATCAGAGGGATGGCGTTTGACTGTTTTTGTTTTCCCGATAATTGCCAGGTTTTCAAAGTCTTATGAGGGAAGGAGCCTATCGAGAATGTGGCCCTCCTTGAAAGAAAATACACTCACTGGCTGACAAAACAAGGAAGCAGTGATTGTAGCTGGGCGGTCGGCTGTACTCACCACCAGGCTCCCGCGGGACCGTAGTATCCCTTGAGCAGCGGCAAAGAGGCCATGACCAGAGGCACCCCCCACGCCGTCAGATGGTACAACCTGATAAAAGGGAGACATTTATTTCATTGTGAGCAGGGAGCCAGAGAGAAAACCTTTCTCAGGGGCAAATCAATTCCTTTCCTCTTCAGTTCATCCCTTTGCTGGCGCTCACATCGGGGTCATTTTTCACATGCAGAAAATGCCTTTAGAGCAAAGCTGCCATTACTCAAAGTAATATAAACCATAATTACCCCCAGTGCAGTGCAGAGGTTAATTTTCGAAGGAGAGGTCGGCATCCAAACCTAAAGCAGGATCCCGAATCTCCCTCAGCTGGAACAGCTGACTAATAGATGAGGACTAAGCTGGATACATTAAGAGGGAAAATCTACAGTAATGAAAGTTTTTGCATTAATCATGTAATATCTATAAGAAGATTCTATCTATATGAAAAAAACTTGAAAAATGTCGATCAACAGACATGCGAACGAAGGCGTGTGTGGCAGATGAGAAGTGTGTGCTCCAGTGTCTTGTGTAGGTCGTCGATATTTTATGGAGCGAACAGCATTGACCGGTCAATAGAGTGGAAGTCCTGCCCTGACTTCTTCCGAGTGTGGTCAATCGAGCAAAGGCGACATGGCTGACACACACTCAATCCCTGTTCGAGCTTTACATGCCCCCCACATACACACACACACACACACACACACACACACACACACACACACACACACACACACACACACACAATTTCTCTTTCTATTTAACTGTGCGCACTGTATTTCCTGCCTCTGCCCGCATCTGATGGACAGCAGTGTGAATGTGTGGGAGGCAACGAGGAAAGAGAGATGGCTGGTGGTTTAAATAGAACGGAGGGGTGGGTGGGAGACAGACATAGGAAATGTATGGAACCACTGTGTTGTGTTTAGATCAAACCCAAGAAGCAGTGCAAAAGAAGGTGGAAAAATGGACAATAGAAAGGAAAGGGAAATAGTGCTGAAGAGCAGAGAAGGTAAGGGAGGAAGAGAATGTCAGCAGGAGGAGATACAAATGGTGAAATCAGTGCTGCCATTCCCTGGCGTGACGATCAAGGAGGGGGGCAGCTTGTCATGAAATCAATGTGGAGAGCTCGCAGACCAGCAGACGCACACACACATACACACTGACTGCAGCACCCACACTCGCAGTGCTGTGAGAGGGAGATGACGAGGTCCAGAGCACCGCGCAACATGGGCTTAATGAGGCACAGCAGGACCGCTATGTGCTCGTATCTCACACACCTGCACACACACCCACACATGTGCCGGCACACACGCTGGCTCATACAGAAATGTCTCTCGAGGCTCGACGTAATTTCTCCCGTCTGTCTTCAGCTTCACTGATGTCTCTCTGCCCTCGGCTCAAAACAGATTCCATGAGCCGGAATCCTTCCTTTCAGCGTGCACGCGTGCGCACACACACACACACTCTCACACACACACACACACACATACACACACACACACACACACACACACACACACACACTCTTCCTATCCTCTCTTGCATCCACTTCAATCAGTCTTAGATCATCCAGCCTCTGCTCTCCCTCTCCTCTGGCAATTTGTTCATTCATAAACCATCACACTAAGCCGTCATGGTGCACGTGCATGTATGAGTGTGTGTGTGTGTGTGTGTGTGAGTGTGTGTGTGTGTGTGTGTGTGTGTGTGTGTGTGTGTGTGTGTGTGTGTGTGTGTGTCTGTGTGTGTGTGAGGGTGGATGGTTGGGTTCAGGGGCTGAGGGGTAATTGTGCATGCATGCAAAGCCACACACCCACCCGCCTCAACACATACAGCTTATCTATGTGAAGTCAATACACAGCAGCCCCCTGACGCTTTTCGTTTCCCTCCGACCTATTAAGCACCGTGTTTTTTTTCCTTCTTCCCTTCACATCATGTGTGAGCAGCCACATGCAAAATACACAGACACCCCCCCAACCCCCCACCCCCCCGCCCCCCCGCCTGTGTCCCAGCGGGCCCGTAAGAGGTGTGCAGATGATAAGGCTCTGAGGCAAGACGATTTCGGCCCCCAAGCAAGCCCCTTCACTGCGCTCATAAAGCCGTCTCCCTCTGAGTTATACCACCATTATAACCTCTGGCTTATTGCTAATCAATGCAGGGAAACTCCCATGGGTGGGCCCAACCCCTCACACACAGAAAGGCAGGAGGGGCACGCACACCTAAGCATATCTGGTGAAAATAGTCACCAACAATGACTTGAGCTGGCGCTAACTTGCTAATGCCACTGCCCACAGTGTTCAGCTTTTTATATATCTTGCACACACACACACACACACGCGCGCCCATGCACACAGACACACACCGCACACACATACACACACACACAGGCAAATTCACACCCGCGCTGCGTACTCATGGGAGTCTGAGCGACAGAAAACACAACGTCACAAAGCGTGAAGATGGATGAGCACACACACACACACACAAACTCACACTTAACGGCTGACACTCACTCCCTTTTCAATTAGAGCGTTGGCTGGCTGGAACAGAAAGGGAAGAGGAGGAGGAGGAGGAGGAGAAGGAGGAAGGGAGGGAGGAAGGGAGCGGGCTGTCAATGCTCTGCGGGGAAACACATGTTATGGCAGACCAAACACAAGCGTGCGCACGCATGCACGCGCACACACACACACACACACACACACTCGGAGAGAAGAGGCCACAATGAGAGAAGAGACAAAAATATACATTTAGGAAAGACAAAGGCGGATATTTTGACAGAAAGGGGACGGACAGCCTCCTACTCACATTTGATATCTGTTTGTGCTCATTTCTCTGACCAGGTTAAAGTATAGGTTGAGTGTGATGAGGCAAACCCAGGCCAAGGCACTCCAGTCTGCAGAGAGAGAGAGAGAGAGAGAGAGAGAGAGAGAGAGAGAGAGAGAGACACACACACACACACACACACACACACACACACA
Source organism: Aulostomus chinensis (assembly GCF_037954235.1). Classification (NCBI taxonomy): domain Eukaryota; kingdom Metazoa; phylum Chordata; class Actinopteri; order Syngnathiformes; family Aulostomidae; genus Aulostomus; species Aulostomus chinensis. The sequence goes on along the minus strand of NC_141331.1, from coordinate 13,879,044 downwards.
GAAAAACAACAAGGTCAAATTACAATGCAGCTCCCCACTGTACACCGTGCACCCAAACACACACGCACTTCTATGAGCGCGTGTTCCACTTTTTGATAAATGAATGCCCATTCTTCAGTAATATGAGGGAAACCTGTGGCTTATGGTGATGGATGAGAGGGGGGCGCTCAGCGAGAGATAATGATGAACTGAGGAAGAGCAGCGGGAGATAACAGAGGGGTTGGGCGAGGGAGGAAGAAGAGAGAGGGCTGCGGGGATGATAGCGGGGTTCGAACGGAGGGGACTAGAGCGAGTGTAAAGACTCCGGAAATAAAAGAAGAAAATGGAAAGGGAGTCGTCAGCAGAGGGGAAGAATGAATATTTTTTTACAGCGACAAGAAACCTCACATCCTTTCCTCCCCCTTGGTTTTCAGCCCTCTTCCTTTGTCTGTGTGCGTGCGTGTGTGTGTGTGTGTGCGTGTGTGTGCGTGCGTGCGTGTGTGTTTCTGTTGACAGGACAGGCAGGGCCGGTCGTCACAATGATGAATTCCCTGAGCCACATACTCAGCTTACTCAGTTTCACACAAAGCAACCCACCGCACACACACACACACACTTCTTGCACTCAAGGAACCGCTGGCAATGGCGTGCTGCGACTACGAACGAAGGAGGCTGGCTATCTATGTCATTATCACAATAAATCACTGTCATCGTGGAGAGCAAATGCATCTTACATAACCAAACAGCAGCTGAATCTCCGCTTTAACCTGGCGACACACACAGCTCAGCCTCCCCTGCCAGTCCTGACCTCTTCTACAATCCTACTCCGTTTCAAACACATTTCATAAAATTTTATTGGTCAGGAGTTAAAAGCAGAGCAGTGCAGCTCTCGCAAGACTTGACGCTTCGCAACAGAACAAAGTGCCTGTTCAGCCGGTGTTTATGTACGGCCATTTGTCCCCAGCGTGAGGATGCTCATGATAAACCGAGCTGACACGCACCAACCTTGCAGCACTAACTCACCGCCCATTACCCAGTATCTGTGTGTGTGTGTGTGTGTGTGTGTGTGTGTGTGTGTGTGTGTGTGTGTGTGCCTGCGAGACCAATAAAACAACCCTGTTAAGGTGTCGTATAAAGCGCCAAGCTAAAAATCCTAATGCTAATCGAGGCTAACGTTGTTATAATTGCAAAAAGTAAAAACCAGATAACCCTGTCTCCTCTGTCCAAATCACAGAAAAAATTCCCCTCCACTCACTAACTGACAAACCACTGCTGTTCCCAGGCTGTAAGTCATTTCAGTGCTGTGATTGGAAAAGATCTCCTCATAAAGAGGTGGATTTATAAATCTAGAGGGTGATTAACCGCTGAGGCATCTGGTGTGGAGGAGGCAGTACACAGGAAGGTTGCAATTGCCCAACAACTTCCCAGCTCTGAGTTTGACACCAGAGTGTTACACCACCATCATGGGTGTGGTATTCTTGGGATGTGTGAGTGTGATTACAGGTCAATGATGTTTAACTAATTGCATCGCTGACATTTACAGCTGGTGACAAGTGTGTCTCCACGAGACAACCTCGGGACAGGGTGTACTGACTGAGCTGGAGAAATGGATGCAACCAAATGACAACGATGTCAGCCTGAGTCTATCAAAATGGTTGTTTAGCTGTAATTTAAAGGGCTATCAACCTTGTTACTACTGTTTCCGTATTAGTCTGTGAAAGAGACTTTTCAACTGTTTTGTTTTTTTTGTAAAGCCTTGACATGTCCAACTCAATCAACACAACACAATCTATTACTGCAATAAGAAAAATTATCGTATGTGTAGTGTTATGCTAGATGTGCTTGATTTTCACCACGGATTCCTGAGATATTGGGCACATAGGAATGTGACAGACAAAAGGTCACAGTCACCTTGACCTTCGACAGTGACCTTTTCAGTTCATCCCGGTGGATGACTGTGCCAAATGAGTAGAAATTCCCTCAAAGAATTCCTGAGATATTGCATTAACAAGAATGGGGAAAGACTGACATAAGGACGGACGGGTGGAAAACCCAAAAGCATAATGTATAACAATTACATAAATCATAAAGGTAACAATTTGATGAGAACAATTGGTTCTGTTAATTTTCTTTTCTTTTGCACTTTACTCCCATTTTCTCCCCGGTGGTTCACCGTCATCCACCCCCTCTGCCGCTCCGTGGAGCACCACAGTGGACCACATGCTTCCTCTGTCACAGATGGAGTCGTTGACTTGCCGACCAACTACAGGAGGCGCGAGTGCAGCGATCAGGACACATAACCTCATCTGGCTTCCCACCTGCGTATGGATGCCCAACCAAGCTTAGAAAAAGCTTGGCTTAACACTTGTGTCTGAATCTGTTCATTAGCATTTCCGAGTATTTGTGATTTGAGCTGGAGAAGCCAATGTGCATGGTTTGTCTAAAATTCATATGCAAGGCTTTAGCAGCCTTTCGACCGACTTGCTGGATGTCTGTCGTTGAAAGTGTGCCACTGAGCAATTAAAGTTTTCTCTTACCAAAGTATGTCAGCCACCAGGCCTGGAAGTCACAAAGAGATCCCTCTGGATGAGATTCGCCCTGGAGTGAGAAGAAGAACAGTGAGGGAAACAAACACCCAAAGAAGCAATTACTTGAGTCTTTAGTGAAACAGACAAGAGTAACTCACCATGACATATGCTACGCTGTCGAAGAAGGCGGCTACAGTCAGGCTGAGAATCATCTTCTGTAAAGGGAAAATGAGAAAAGAGTCCCCTCTGTCAGCGGATGCTGAGACTAAACACCCCCTCTCTGACACACTGCTTCCCAAACACCAATCAAGAGTAAAAGACCATGTGAAGAAACATAAGATTTTGAAAGTAGAAACTGAAAGCCAACGTAGATTTGAATGTTATCAGAATATCCCTTTATTGTCAGAGATGGAAAGCAGAGATGGATGGAAAACAACATCAGGCTCAGAGGACATGCACTGATCACAAAAAACTAGACCACATAACAATCCCAACCAAAAGAAGGTTAAAAGTAACCGTTAGCTACTGCACTTAAACATGTACACAACCACTGTCAGTCCAGATGGAAGGTCACGGCAATGGGTTCAATCACAAGTCATCGCTTACATTCAACAGTTGAGCAAATTACAACCAAAATTTGGAAATGCTGCAAATACGGAAATATGAATCAGGTGAGTTTCTGTTTGGGTTTGAAGCCAGAAACATGGCTACGCGATGCATTATTTTCACCAGAAGATAGCGGTAAAGTAAATAGTACGCACGATTATAACAAGGTCATGCTGGCCATCCGCCAGCGAAAAATGGAGAGCCGTCTGTAGAAATTTGTTTCAGTTGGACAACTTATTGTTCTCCCATGCCGGCTAGTATTGGCCATGTTATCTACTCTACAGAGATATTCATGAAGACGCCAACGAAGGAAACAACTCAGTCACGGGATTTAAAGGTTCGCTATGTGATAGCTCATTCAAAAAGGGCGTTCTATCTCTCGTTCTCCTGTTTACATTTTTGAAAAAAGGAAAAAACCAACTCAAGAAAGCTTAAAAACTCTCATTTACACAGCAGAATGCCTTAACATCGTGTTCTCTATCAGAGGCCAGCGCAGCTCAGCAAAACTACACAATGCTATATTTTGATATCGTACTTGTGTTCGATATGCCTTAATGTGCTCTGCCAAAATCACTGGACGAATTTTACTTTGATGATACTTTCCTGCCAATCAAGCACCCTTCGGATTTAAAAATGGGACAAAGAGGGGTTCTGTAACAAAACAGTGCTGGTAAATTTTCCAGTGTGTTTTTATACACTTCAAGAGAAGAGAAAATTATAGATGCAATGATCACTGGTGTGGTTGACAGCTTGGCATGAGACGTCCCAGACGACATCTCTGAAAATGTCACAGAGGAGAGAGTCTCCTCAAATCACCCCTAAACCAAATTAACTCTTTTTTTTTTGTATTTGAATTTGAACACGCAGCTTCACTTTTATTGTCTGACATAGAAACACACAAATTGCAACAATCTTTTATCAGACTGTGTCCAACAATGACCTTGGCGAGGCTGCGGGAAGAGGACAGAGGGAAGGGAAGGCAGGAGGGCCAGAGAACACTTAAGATTATTGACTGACGGATAACCTTTGCAAGGGGATGGAGGTAAGGAGGGGGTTTATGTGGTGTGAGAAGAGCGGAGGAGGAGGAGGAGGGGGAGAAAGAGCGGGAGGAGGGGAAGCCGCTCTCTGCGACCTGGTCCACAGGTAATAGGATCCATCAGGGCGCCGTGTTAAACTGTCATTTACTTCAGATTAGGAGGATAACTTGGAGTGCTGCTCTGCCTGACAGACCTGCTGGACTGGCTTCAAACACAAGCAGCGCTCACACAGATTGGCTGAGGTCAAACGAAAATATATTTCCAGGGGAAAATATGCTAATTGATAGTATTTGTAGCTGAGTATAATGGAAACCTCTTCATTAAAAGAGGGGAAACAACAGAAGACTGCAGTCATTATCACACAAGTATGAGTCAATTAACTCCAAAATTGACTAATCGGTGAATTCTAACAGCGTTCAATTATGCCAAAATGCACCACGGCTAATTGAACGTATTTCCTGTGACAATGATGCAAATCTGAAATCACGAAAAAAAAAAAAAAAAAAAAAAAGGTAAAAGAATGAGTCACATATTCAGAACTGTAGTGTCAATGTACCTGGGCCAAGGAGTGGTACCTCCGGAGCAGCCAGATCACAAACAGCATGAAGATGCTGTGGTGAGAGAAAACAGAGGAGCAGGGAAACACCTCCATCACAACACAAACACATGGTATCAGCAGCTGCTCCTCTCCTTTTACTCGTCGTAGCGACCATGACGCAGAGTCTGCTTCGACACGAATGTAACTTTTTTCAAGGCCGATACCGAAAACGCATTATTAAACATCAAGGATACCGACGTTTGTGACGGATTTGTAACTCGCAGCAATAAAGTCTAAATAACATAATATACGATGACAATTAAGATTCTTATGTCTGAAACACAAAACTGTTCCAGAGCATATGAGAATTTGTTTTTTAATATTTGAAAAAAGCAAGCCAGCAACATTTCTACATAGAATTTTAGTGTATCTATCAATAAATAAATAAAACAAAATGTGACATGTATCCAAGCAGATGGTGCTGCGAGTGGAACATTGCTCGAGACCACAGAGTGCTGACAACAGACAAAGACACGGCTGCAGCAGAGCCAGCGTGTCGCATTTTTTTAAAACTATTCATTTCAGACTAGAAGAAGAAGTTTAACATTTGATCTGAAAAGCAGTAAGGCCAATGAGACACCTGAGCAAACTGGAAAGACCACAACAAAACCTTTAAACAATAGCTTTTCAGAAGATATTACGGTGCCAGTGTACAAGTTTTACATGTTAATGTCTTTAAAAATGATAAATAAGCCTGACAGGCTGTATGCAATCCTATCTAATCAGACGACATTTTTAATCTTGGGATCTGTGTGAACGCTGTCGTTTATGTCTGACAAGGTGAGGACACAGTAACCCAATAAAGCCACACCACAAACCACAGCCCCTAAAATTAACACACCTTCAAAAACAGCTCAGTGTGGCACGTTAAATGACCCCATTTACACTCACGAGTGAAAGACGACCAAAGACCTTAAAACAGATGTTCAATGCAACTATTGACGGCGCATCTTTAATCACGCTTACAACCAAATATCCTGACTGGAACATCATAAAGGGTTTGACAGAAAGAGGTACTCACCATCCCACGAGGGAAAATGTTCCCGTAGCTCGTTTTACTGTTAATATCACCGTCTGTAAATCAAAAAGAAGTCATTACTAGGAGGTTCGATTTTGGCCGCCTTATACATTGGTTGTGTATGTGTGATATTTTGGTTTGGAACAATGTGCGAGCTTTTCATCTTTTTGGTCAAGAACGTGTGAAACGAACAGGAATGCAACAAAAAATTCAATTCAAATGAGTAAGACATAAGAAATGTTTATGACACGCCCACAGACACCGATAACATGTATGACATTGAGGAATGTCACCCTCTACCCGAATTTTTGACCCAATTTTAACTGACTGTCAGATATGGAGACTGCCAGTCTACATATTTTGCCCAGAAACTGATCTAAGAGCAACATGGGAGATAAAAAAGAAGGCCAAGGCCAGGAATGAAGAGAATGACAAAATATGAGTCCTGCACTAAGCTTCAGGGGAAATGAAAAGGGGCCCGTGGCATAGCAGGCGCGCTTTCAGAAGAGTGCGAGGTATTTCCGCTCAGTCAGCAGCGCAACGTCACCACAGTGGCTTTTCATTCACAAGGTTTCTGCTGCTGAAAACCTTGGCTATAGGATGTGATGCCTAATGCAGATATCAGAAATCACAACCTTAAATAGCAGAGTTGTTGTTTTTGTGCCGCAATGTTGCTTTTAATTTTCTCTGAATCTGACTTTTCACCTTTCGGTACACACACCAAAGATTTTTCTTCTCTCTCTCTCTCTCAGGCATTTTACCAGTTCAATCCTATTTTAATTACATCTGAATGATAGCAGCTGACACGACGCAGCAGGGCTGTTTTCAAAGGCTCTTAGCATTTTGTTAGAAATCATTTCATACATACGGCCTGAGTGATGTCTTTTTCTAACATTTGTTTGGGAACTCAGGGGTTTTCATAGTCGCCATATGTAACATTTGAGTCAGAGCACATTCAGCAGCAGTTGATCAAGGCAGGATATTTCATAACTTCTCAAGATTGAAAAAAAAAGTTTTTATCATAATCTCTCACACAAATCCTAAGGGTGTGGACTCAGCACTTTAGCAGTTTAATGCAATCTACAGTAATTTGAAGTTACATTTGGAATGTTTACCATGTTGTGTGCTTGAGACTTTGCCGAACAGTTGCTGATTGTAACTGTTATTGTGCTTTTGTTAAAGCACCATCAAAAAAGATTGCAAACCATGACATTATTGTCTTGTAGCAAGTGCTTTTTACCCCCTGTGATGTATAATAAGTGCTTTGATGCTTGAAAAAAAAGAGGGAGCAGTCTGTTAAAAATATGTGAGCAAAAAGACCAATGAAGATTTTTGTCGCAGTTGTTAGTTTAGGAAATGAGTCGTGCGTGGATAGGTTGGAGAAATGTAGGAGAAGTAGTGAGTGACTCAACTTGTGTGCGACAACAGAGAAAAGCCCGTATGCAGGTGAGGAGGAGTGCAACTGCGGGGCTGAAGGATGACCAGTAACGAGAAACGTGCACAAACTGTCAGCTTCACAAACAGTAGCTAATGAAGGGCTACAGTACTGGACTCCCTAGATGATGCACAATGGTGGAAGAATTATTCTGACGCTGTAGTCAATAAACACGAGCCAAGCACAACATATAAAAATAAATATACATACATGTATGAACAGAATTACAAAACGTGTAAGACAGACAGAGAGAGAGAGAGAGAGAGAGGTGGTTGTAGATGATTCGATCAAAACTACTGACTTATTTAACAAGTGCATAATAAATAGTTTGTGTGGATGTTTATCACTTTCTTCATCCACATCAAAAGGGCGAGCTGCTTCCCTTATCATTTCGAGATCAGTATTTGCTCTTTTTTCATTTGGCCAAAACAAACCATGTTGCCTCCCTATGACTAAGGCTGCAACCTGGTATCATAAATGTCGTATGAATTATGAATTCGCCAACAGTGCGAGAAGGCGAGCCTGTAAATGGAGTTCAGCACTGGGCAGCAACGAGAAAGACCCAGTTACATCTGCTAGCACGTTCAAGGTTTGACAGCTCATACGTGACGCTACATTATATCAAGGAGAACCGTGCGGGCGAGCTTCATTCATCACCAAATAAACTAAACAACCAAACAATCATTTCCACCGTGCTGAAGCCACCTAAGCAAACTCATATTGTAGCGTCATGTAGCTAATTAGCTGGTTAGCCGAGCAGCTCAAACTGAATTCACAGCGACGTTAACTACTTACGCAGCGATAGTCGTCTGAATGTGCATTAAAAAACACACAGCGTGAGTCGTTACTGGGTGACTTTAGATTTTGACTTTCCATTTTGTGCCACGGTGGTTTACGTATAATTTTGCCTCAAGTTATTTTTGTTTTGCTATGGATTTCGGTGTACTTCCTATTTCTACGGTGCCCACGTAAGGACAAACTGTGTCACTACACGTCGACAGTCAAATCTCAAGTCTTTGCCATTTTTGCTCTTTTTAAACGTACTACGCTACTTCCTTGCAAAATTTTCGGATGAAATGGAAGCTTGTTATTGTAAAGATCATGTCTGAATAGACAAAAATGTGTTAATGTTCAACTGCCAAACCAAATATTTATAGTTGCAATAATTAGCTTCTCTTTCATTGCAACATTCTTTGCACATTCATTTTCTTCCCAAATCCATGGGTGATAAAAACTGAAAGAATGTAACTCATGGGGCCATTATGCTTCAGTTTCTTAAATAACTAACATTTTGCATGCAGCATGTGTTTAGTTCAATTTTATTTGCAATATATTTATATGATCTGTATAGAACTGATTGATTTGTAAGCTACACCCACCACAGATATAATTTAACCTCCCTGCGATCAAAGCTGAACATACTCAACTTTTATCGACTTAAAGACATTTAAACGTCTATGGAATTTATGTATTATTCTTTTCCAGGACACCAGTGTTTGGAGGTCAACTTTATACACAGTCAACTCTGAAAAACCAGTGATATTACGAGCTTCTGGCATCTACCTGAGGGAGGGTGACGGGGTTATCTCACTGAGAAACCTGTAAGCTCATTGACAGTCAAATGCAACAAGGTATGTCACCTTTGCTCTAAATGTGGCCTGCAGTTGCATCACTGCATGTCTTACTTGGGGGGACGTTTGAGTCTTTTTAAAAATGTTGGAGGAATTTTGTTCTCGGTTTTTTTACGATTCCAGATTGGGCTGTATAATCTGTCTGTCTTCAGATGACAGACGGAGTAGACGGTATTGATTTAGAGAAATATTTCAGTTAAGTTTAGCTATGATAGGTATGCTGCAAAGGACGGAAACGCACAATGAAGTCCTATTCCAAATTAGTTATGTATTACATGAGAATATTTCATATGTTGCGAGTTTAATCTTCTTTTGTTTTTTGCACGGCAGTGAATTCGATGCTTAAAACATGTTAGCATATCCTGTCATCGTTGTGAGTTGCAGTGTGTGTGTGCCTGTGATTTTGTGGGTGTGGGTGTGCAGATGGTGAGAATAAAAGAGGGTGTGTTGCATCATTTTGACCTGCAGTAACACTGAAACTACACCTGCACCCATTTTCCTCTCTGGCTGGCTGGGGAATCTGTTATCGTTTTTTTTCCCGACTTATGATAACACATACACATACAACACATACACGCGCAAACTATGTTCAGATATCAAAGTCAGAAGCAAACCGAACTCAAGCCATACTTTTGATGATTGTGTTTATCCCAGCCGCTTCTGAAGTCGCCTTATTCTGTGATACAACTGCTACATTTAGTCAAGAAAATATGACAGTCAGACTTGGGAAATGTTTTAATGCACATTGCTGGAAAAAAGTGTCCATATTCCTCACTTTGTCTGTCTCTCACGGTTCAAGCTGCTGTGGCTTGAAACTGCCAAACAGCATTCCCCACGTTTCAGGTAGATCGGAATCCACTCCTCCCATCTAACTTCATTAGTAATGGCACTCATGGTGATGATGATGTCTGCAATCACTATGATCATGGAGCTTATGACCATATTTAGGTGTGGAAGTGTTGATATGCTGTCTTCCAAACATCCCGTATTTCGGCATTCATTAACAGGAAGTCAGCATGTTATCATAACAGCCAGCATATCTAATGTGGAGCGAGAGATCTTCTAGGTAAATGAAATAATCCTATTCAAGAGCAGCAGTTGAGACTGAATTATGTTGTCATGCTGTTTCTGAGTGGTGATTGCTACAAAATAATGACTAATTCCAAGCTGAAGAGGGGAGACAGCAAATTCTTTCAGTATTTTGTCTGTTTATGCTCTGCAACCTGATCACAGCCGAACTGCTGCGCAAGGCTTAGAGCGACTGAAACAAAATAAGATGACAATTATGTCTGATTATCTCACTTCTGTGGTGCGCTGGGACAATATATATCTTATAGCTGCAATATTTAAACGTCCACATGACCAAACAGGATGACCTTCAGTGGCGTGTAAAGGAGCAGACACAGGTGATTTAAACTTATTTTGATCATCTGTGTTGTCCTCTACTAGGTGCATTTATGAGGGGGGAAAAAAAACACATACTACAAATCAGTTCAAGTACAAAAGTTTATTTCAGAATATACAAAAGTGGGTGCAAGCAGAAGCACTTGCTTATTTTGGCAGATGGACATCTCAGATAATGCCTTTTTATATTAGCAGACAAAGGACAATAACAAGCATGCATCTCGTGGAAACCCTCATTATTCTCCAGGCAGGAGAATGATCCGTTGCTTCCAGTTCATTGACCATGTAGGACATGAAGAGATCACTGGCGAGCTATCAGTTAGCATCTGCCTCCTTCTTTCAAGCCTGATTTAAAGACACACAGACACACCAGCTGGGGGAGACAAGCGTCATCACACACGCGGACAAACACACTGATATCTGACATCATCAGAGAGGAAGTGATTTCGTCAGCCTCAGGGAATGAGGGAGACTGTTCAGTGAGCACGTCCTGAGATTCATTCAACACCCCCCCCCCCATTTTTGAAATAACATTTGGCTCTTAACAAACATATGAGATAATAAATACATTAAATAAAGGTTTAAATATGTTTCACCAGTGTATCAGTGACGGCATGATGTGTGGGAAACTTGAGTGCAAAAAAAAGAAAAAGAAAAAGAACAATTGAGGTGTCACGTACACATGCCTTCAGTACCTATAAGTCAGTAGCAAAGAGTAGACCAACACCATGTAGACTTATTGACAGACAGAGCAGCCATTTCTCTATCATCCAGATGGTTATCATTCATGTCATCAGAAGTAAACAGCAGCAGCAACAGAGCCTGTGAAAGTTCCGTTCAACTAGCGCTTCCGGTATCTGAGGGCTTCATCCTCATATACCGACCTCCTGCTTGTACCGCTTAGTGAGAGAGTTGGCCTGCATAGTGAGCTTAGACAGAACCCCTTGGAGCCCGGTAAGATGGTATTGGAACTGCTTCTGCAAATCCTCGTCCTCCTCCTCGTCTTCTTCAGACGAAAATGATGATGATGATGATGATGACGACGATGCGGAGGAAGCGGTGGATGCGGACGAGTTTCTGCGGGAGAACCGTATGCTGTCTTTACGCATCTCGTCGGCAGCGGCACACCGGACTCCCCACTCGATGTCCCTGCGGATGGACTTGAGAAGCTGGTAGTAGCTGTACATGTCCCCCTCGTCAACGTCCGAGCTCAGGGAGCTTAACTCCCGGTCCTCATCCAGTGGGACGTCCCGCAGCAGACTGGGCACCATGACGGTCTGATCCATGTCGTTGACCGCTCCGATGAAACGGTTCATGGCATTGAAGAGGTTGTTTTTCTGAATGTGTGTTTCAGGCAGCTGCATCATCATCTTGGCGAGCGTTCTCTCCCCGGTAGTTTCTTCAGATTTGTGCTCCACGTCTGTGAGTGTCCGGCTTTACTTCTGGATGATCGGTTTAGAGCAGCGGCGGGGATTGGCTGTCTGGAAAATCAGGCGCTGGTAATCGGGCTCTTCCTTGTGCGTGTTTATGCCCTTCTAGTGCTTTCTAATATGAGGGGCAGGGCGGGTGCTCTCTATATAGCCAAGTGCAGATGCCAGTGGTTTCGTAGTCGCAGGCTGTCACACAACCTGTTTGTCCAGTTCTTCTACTGCAGTTGTAACCGGAGCCAAACGACCTGGAATAGCAACGCAGAGCAGAGCATGAAACGCTGGGGAGTGGCTTCACGCTGACAGTAAGAGTACACGTCCATCTCCAGAGAATGCAGATGTCCCTGCAGATCCGCAGCAATAACAACAGATTGCCATCACTTTCTATATTCATAGCTGAATACAGCTTTACGCGCGTAATTACGCACAACAGCTGCCAGTCCGCCTCCACCACTCAACAACACCTCATCCCTGACTTAACTTACCGTGTAATGTGCCACCCTCTAACAATGATTCGTCTTCCGGTGCAGGACCGACTGTCTTTCATCCCTCATTCTGTTCCGATGAGACAGCCATCAGGCATGCGGGGTGAGGCCTGTCCGTGCGAACCAGGCATGCATATTCATTAGACAAGCCATCAGGCCACTGCTCGGGCTTCACGTGGAGCCAATCAGATGGTCGTGCTTCTCCTCAGAGGCGGGTCAAGTGGGCGATTGACCAATAAAGATGCCAGTGTTGGATCGCTAACAAATAGAAAACAGAAGCAACACGTGGTTGAACTCTGCGTCTCCCTTCTGACATGCGGAAAATATTGAGGTAGAAGTAAAATATTGTAATAAAGATGTATTGCAGTACAAGTAAACGCACTACGTTCAGATCTACTGCTGGTGGAATGCAAAAGTATTATCAGTTGGTATGAAGGGATTTTTTTGTTCTGCAAAAAAAAAAAAAAAAAAAATGCTGACGTGCCAAAATGTCTGCAGCGATGTAACTGGTGCCTCACCCCTTGCTACTTACTGATTCAGTTGATTTCATTGAGTCTAAACAGGTTCACAACAGGATTTTTTTTGGGTCACAATTAGCAAGTTGGTGTCCATTCTGGTACATTCCTCTGACCTCATTACCTGTGGGTTTGTTTCTTGACGGGAATACCAATGCACATCAGGAATCTTCTCTTTGCTGCTACTACATCGATCTGGATGACTGTCAGCGCTTCATGCAAGTAAAACACATGTTCTCTTCTTTTTATGTAAAGAAATATAATAAAGTTTCATGAAATACTCAGTATTTTTGTGTGTCATTGGAGGTATTCCTTCTCCCCTTTAAACATGTTTTTTTTTTCGTCTTCCATCCAAAATGAACAATTGTCCAATTAGAGGCTCATTCAAGACAACACTTTGCATCTTCAGACGAGGTTTTCTATCCCTTCACTGATGCACTGACTTAATCGAACAAATGCTTTTTCTTCTCATTCTTGCTCTGCGCACCGAGGCCTTGAATGATGTGACTTGGGTTTATCAGGTAGTGGCTTGATAAGTGCTGCGTACGAGCCAGTGAATCAAACCGTGAACCTAAACACCCCCCAACCTGACACATCATAAAACAACATTGTTTGTCTACGTTTTGGAGGCCACTGCAGGACATATTTATTCTCACAACGCCAGACTACATGATTGACTTCGGCCAGAAACTACAGCCAGCAAAACCAAACTTCTGAAACCATTCCTGAGTCCTTTTCTTGTATCAAAGTCTCCAGTAAAGAGTGTTTCTCTCCTGGAAGAATCAGGCAGAACCCTGGCTGAAACAGAATATAACGCACCAGTATAGGAAATGATAATGTAGTAAAAGTACAAGTTATCCATATACTGGGGCCCGGTGATGACTTCATACGAAGACATTTACTGTAACTTACAAGTTTTCAGATGAAGTCCAGCTATGATTTTGGTTTCTCTTCTAAGTATAGCTGGTAGTAAACATGGGGACACCCACACTGGCTCTGTACACACACACACACACACACACACACACACACACACACACACAGAGTTTGTGCCATGCTCAGTCTGAAATCTGAGCTTTGGTCAACACCTCAGTTCAGACTGAAAACAGGGAAACATGTTTTCCCTGTGAGGTTGTCAACGAAATACTAGATGTCACTTTCAGTTCGGCTCAACTGTATTCATACAATATCAGCAAAGGTTACATCAGGGTACTGGGTGTCAGCGGGAGGCCTTCTGCCTTGACCGGAGGGCCTGATGAGGATGTTGACTCAAGACACAGATCCAGACTCTGCTGGTGGAGATGCAGGAAACGATGAGGTATTTACAGTAAATAAAGCTCAATTTAACCCGCATGACATGAACGAAGGAATGGAGTAACTCTATAAATCAAAGACGGGAAAAGCAGTTGACAGTGGATTCCCAGAGAGAGAGAGAGAGAGAGAGAGAGAGAGAGAGAGAGAGAGAGAGAGACCGGGACGTAATGTTCCACCAACAAATGAATCAGTGTTCAAAAATTGTGGCTGAGCAAGTAAAAGGTAGAGTGTGAACATGGATGGAAGAACCTGCTGGGGGAGTTTCTCCTCTCGATCCAGTCACATTCAAAAGTTCACCCAAATGTGTGTAGTATTATCAGCAAACAAATACTCACTGGAAAAAAAAAAAACAGGAAACACACTCATTTCAGTATTGAAATATATATCTGATAGATTTGAGATTTCTTATGAATGGATTGTTCTTGTTGTTTTGTTTTAGATGAGCATTTCTGCCAACTCTGGCATATTTGTATTTGTTTGTATTAATGTTCATTAATATGCAATGTCCCTTTCAAATAAATGCTCATTTGAAAATAAAACACTTAAATAACCTCAGCTAAATGTACCTGATTATTGACAGGATGATGCCCAAACTGGGAGGCTGAATTTCAGCAAACTTCATGGAGGAGCGCTGCCTGAGCCAAGGATGAACCTGTTACATTTTGGCGAAGATCCTTTCAACAACTGTATATTTTCACACTGAATTTGGTTGAGTTGAACATTATAGGGACAATGCATATGAACCAACATATCTGTAAACATGTAGATTTAGTCAAAAGGCTGGTTTCCTTAGCGCCCGGCAACTGACTCTCCAGAGAGAAGATGTGAGGAGGGGCGATGGGAAGAAAAACATACGGACAACAGTTTGTGGTAAAACATTGATAGAATCTTCAGTGCATGACATGAGAGTACTGGAGCGAGAAGGGCAGTAGCAAGGCATAGAAAACATGAAGCGTACGGGACAAAAAAATGATATAAGCTTTTGACCATCGATCATACTCTATGATATATTTGTAGCTTTTGTCGTATGTGTGGCAGAGAAAGTTTAACATAACAGAGAGAATTGAAAGTAGATCAAAAGCTTGCAGGGATGAAAATGTTCTTCTGTCTTGGAAGCAGACTTACAAACATCAACTTAAATTGACTAATCTTGCCCCCATCCCCCCAAGATGAGCTGATCCCGGATCCAGTCAGAAATAAAGCAGGTCAGCAGAACAAATGTGCCCCACTGCTGAGCTGAGATCAGATAGACACACGCGCCCGCTCCCCTCCTCAACAGGGCTGTCAGTCAAGGACCCGCTTGGCTGACTTCCCCCTGCTCCTCTGTGAAAGGCCTTTCCTCTTGTCTGAGGACGCAAGCGCGAGTGCGCGCACGCGCGTGTGTGTGTGTGTCTGAGAGTGAGAGAGAAAGAGAAAGAGACAGAGAGAGAGACAGAGAGAGAGTGCGCTTGAAGGCAACAATGAAACTTGGATCCGCTGGAAAGGATTTCTCGATTGTGTGTCATGTCAGAGGCTCAGCATCCACCGATTACGGTGGGTGTCATCATCATCCCGCAGGCTTCAAAGAGGGAGCGGAGGAAGTGGTAGAAAGGATGGGTGTGTGTATTTGTGTGTGTGTGTGTGTGTGTGTGTGTGTGTGTGTGTGTGTATGGGGGCACTGGAGAAACAGGCAGCTTGAGTAGGACCAAGTTGTCATCAAAAAGGCATGTTACTGAAAAGTGCATGTGTATGCTTGTGCGTATGTGTGTGTGTGCGCATGTGCGTGTGTGTGTGTGTGTGTGTGTGTTCAAGAGGGAGACTGGAGGCAGCAGCAGCAATTAGAACAACGGCTCACATCACCAGCTGAGGTGGCGTGGGAAGGGTCCGCTAGATTGCTTCATACAGAAGAAACAGGCGGACCACGCTCTTTGTGAGTTTCTGAACATAAAATTCATAAAGTCAAGCTAAAGTATTTGTATTTGTTGAAACAGTTCTTAATCATCCACACAACCTGGCAAACAAAACATCCTTGATAACAATGATAACATTTGGCAGAAGAAAATGCACCCACAATGTGATTAGTTTCTAGGAGAAACGACAGGTACTTGATTGTGGTGGTACCCTGACCTTGACCTTTGACCACCAGCTCTCCTCTAGTCCCAGTGGATGTTTGTGGTAAATTCCATCAAGGCTTCCCTGAGATAGCATGCTGAGGATGGGACAAATATCCCCATCTTGTGAGGTCACAGTAACCTTGAACTTTGACCACAAAACTCTTTTGAAGTGAGTGAAACGCTACGAATATGCCAGGCTTCTACGGAGGGGACACGTCGAAGGCGTACAGTCAGGACATGTCTCCTAGCTACGAGCCTCCTTTCTCCTTTTAAGAAATTTCTTCTAAATGGTGGACGCAAAGAAACAGAGCTCCGTGTATGTTAATGATATTAATGATGGCTAAACGCACCCAGGGTGACTGGCTGCGCTTCAGTCAGTGTGTGTGCGCGCGCGCGCGTGTGTGTGTGTTTGTGTGTGTGTGTGAGAGAGAGAGAGAGAGAGAGAGAGAGAGAGAGAGAGAGAGAGAGACATAAACAGGGAGAGTAATAGCGCTTCCCGGTGGATGTCTCCCTCCAGCCTCTCACCCATTAAGTGCGTGTATTAGGGGGGAGGGGGAGGAGGAGGAGGGCGCGGAAGCCCGCGGCACGCTCCATTAGCGGACCCACTGCCGCGCCGCTCTCACGGTAATTTGCGTAACGAGGCTAGAGCGAGCCTGAGCCGCGCGGTCTCCCGGAGTAATAACCTCTCTCTCTCTCTCTCTCTCTCTCTCTCTCTCTCTCTCTCTCTCTCTCTCTCTCTCTCTCTCTCTCTCCCCCCCCCCATCAGCCCACCTCTTTTCTGCCCTTATTACGGATGCAGTCCGCGGCGCAAGCAGGCAGACATGCAGGCAGACGGTCGGAGAATAGAGATGCTCACGCTCCCCTCCTGCCCCCCTACTCTCTCTCTCTCCCTCTGTCTCTGTCTCTGTCTCTCTGTCTCTCTCTCTCTCTCTCTCTCTCTCTCTCTCTCTCTCTCTCTCTCTCTCCCCCCGCAGCGCCGCCACGTTCGTTTTCCGCCGATACCTAAGCGCCACCATGTGGACGACAATGGTACTGAACTCAGTGAAGCGACGGTCAAGTGATGGGAGTCATTAAAAGTTTGAATAGAAATGTGAATCGTGATGTTTTCTTGTGCTAAAAATAGATACGAATTACAAGGGAGTGACACACTAAATTAGAACCTTATCGGTTGGTCCCCCAAAGAATGTATAAGAAGGAACATCTCACATACGTTCCCCTCAGAACATCCCGAATGTTCCCGAAACGCCCATCAGTAAAGTTCTCCATACTCTTTTAAGAAAAAAAAAAACCTAAAAAACAACTTCACATCTCGACTACAGGGGACATTTAAGCGCAAAGTTTTAGCTGGGGAACAAATTCTCCCTGCGGGGAAGGCTTGTGATGAAAACATCGAGAGAATATTTTCATTATTTCCCTAAATTATTGTGTCAATGTGACGTACCAAATGGATCATGCTCCAAAGTCATACAGGGAACTCTAAAAACCGGGACTTCTGTGTCCAAAAGAGGTTTTAGGGACGTTCCCCGATGTTCTATGAAAACTCACAGTTTATCGGTTTTCGAGAACCAAAAACAACTTCTCTCACAATCAAGCCGCATCTATTCCGGCAAAGATGAAACCAAGCAATGTTTTGTGTGTGTGTGTGTGTGTGTGTGTGTGTGTGTGTGTGTGTGTGTGTGTGTGTGTGTGTGTGTGTGTTTATTAATCGCGAAAGAAGTGACGGCAACAACTGTGAGCAACACGATGCCGTTTTCTGGCATCTGGCGACCCCATGTGTAAGCTGGTGGTACTACAATTAGTATTTACGGAACATAATCAGATGGGGGAAAAACGCGTTACTTTTCCAAAAAACCTATAAACACTTAATAGATTTACACCTTTAAATGCAATAAGTTTTTTTCAAACTGTACAACACTGAAGATTCATAAAATATTAACCTCTAGCATGCAAGCTGATAGTAAAAATGCATTCTGAAGGATTATGGAGAAAGATCTAAATATCACTAATACTTGTACACGTCTATGTCGAAGCGAAACTCTAAACGGGATACCAAGTGAACCATCATTAATAACTATATGAATAAACTGAAATCCACATTTCTCCAAACATATTAGCCAGTGCTCTGCTGGTGCACTTTCTTTAAAACAAATATAGACAAGCAGCACAAAGTGCAGCATAAACACACAACATTTTGATTCATTAGCATATTAGAATGAGAAACATAACATCATGTAATTGACATTTGCAAGATGATGCAGCATGCAGGATACTGTGAATACTTCATAAAATTTATTTTTGTCATGTTGATCTCTTTCACTATACTATATATCTGGTATTACTGACTTTTAGATCAGAAATATGACTAATTTATGTAATGTAGTAAAGTTATCAACCAAGCCTGAAAGCAAAAATCCATTTGGAATCTTCTTGTGTCTTCTCACATACTGAGTAAAAATAAAATTGTAAAACACCTCAACAAAGTAGTAAAGTGCTTCACAGAGTGGCTGAATGATGTCGAAGTTTATAATGATTTAAATGCACAAATGAAGTGAAAAATACAGAGGAAAAATAAAACAAATAATGCCAGTATGGTACATGTAAAATAAGATCGGCACAACAAATGAGACACACCAACAGCAGGCTGCAGGCTGTCAATAAGAAAATTCCTGTTAGGAAGGTTTGACGTTGAAGTGGCGGGTTCCTCTGGAGAGGCGTTCTAAATCAGGTGACCTGACAGTGACTCTGTCACCTCTTGTTACCAGGCAGAGCCTCTGCCAGAGCATCGCAGCCAAGTCCTCAGAAGGGTGAGGGGATCAGAAATGGGTTCAAGACAGGAACTAGCAAGTATCTAAAGCTAGAGAGCACTGATTCATGTTTCCTCGCCTGTCCAACTTTTAATAGCACCAGAGCAGCTGACAATTACTCACCACCACTTCCACCACCAACTCCATCCATCCATCGTCGTCTTCCGCTTATTCCTTACTAGTAAGGGTCGCGAGGGGGCTGGAGCCTATCCCAGCAGCCTTCAGGTGAGAGGCGGGGTTCACCCTGGACAGGTCACCAGTCCATCACAGGACCAACACATAGAGACAGACAACCATTCACACTCACAGTCACACCTACAGTCAATTTAGAGTAGCAATCAGCCTCGTCCCCTCTTGATGTCTTTGGACTGTGGGAGGAAGCTGGAGTACCAGAGAGAACCCACACAGGAACAGGGAGAACATGGAGACTCACACAGGAAGATCCTGTGCTGGAGCTGGGACTCGAACCCAGAACCTTCTTGCTGTGAGGCCACAGTGCTAACCACTGCAGCCCCCACCACCAACTCCACCGGTTGATATTCTAAAAGTTTAACTGGCTTGGTGTGATACAGTGATCATTTAATTTCTGTATTTCGGGCATGAACAAAGCAGGACTCTACCATCTTTATGACCTGAGCATCAAAGCTGAGGTCAGATTCAAGGAGAGCTCCAAGGTTCTAGTGGGACGTTTAACATATGTTAAGGTTATTGTGAGTCTAGTTTACCTAGAGTGTCTTTTCGCCAATGCGTCAGTGTGTGTCAGGCAAATTTTATTTATGACTCACAACCATAGAGGACATAAGCACAGCTGCGCTTTTGATTCAGTTATCCAGGACTAAGTTTTGAATTTCTCATCTGAATAGTGGTCATAAATGATCAGCCTGTGTTTGACTGCAACACCCTCCCCCTGACGCATCTTCAGCATCTGTGGGCTTCCTCTGCAGGTGGTGAAGCATCCAAGCAGTCGTGGTGCCTGTGATGGACGGCTATCAGGGAGATGAAGGGCACAGCATCGACTTCCCCATACGCCCATGCGCTGTTAGAAGGAAGGCTCCAGCTATCTACAGGGCGAGGGTTGGACAGACACACAGGAAACCAAATGAAGGCAGCGAACAGGCTTTTATCCTGGTGCGTCTATGATATAATACTACCTGCATATTAGTTGGGTGTGTGTGCGTGTGTGCGTGCGTTGTGTGTGTGCGTTGTGTGTGTGCATGCAAGTGTAGGAATATTCAGAAAGCAGGTGATCACTATCCCTGACTCCAGATGAGTTTGCGTCTTCTGTCTCCAATCTGTCCTTACTCTTCATAGCACTCCTTGATCCCCCCATTCACTCACTCACACATACAGAAACACACACACACACACACACACACACACACACAGGAAAAATAAAGGGGACAAATCAAAGACGCTCTTTGATCCGAGGCGAGACGCTTCCTCCTGTTGCGCCTCTCTTAGCATTTCAAATGAAGGCTGCGGATAAAAGAGTGTGTTGTACAACGCAGCTAAAACGGTGTGTGTCTCAGCTGGGGAAGTCTTGCCGGCGTCTGAAAGAGAGCATGGTGCGGAACGGCTGATGAGCCTCCAGCAAGGGGCCAACTCATCATCCCATCATCCACAGGAGGGTTGCTTGCCCTCCTGCCGTCAGACTCTGACTTGAGTGGGAGCAGACGTCTCTGGAAAGCTCTAGAAGTGGGGGAGCCACACATTCAACAATAGCAGAAAATGACCGTAACAGTAGTATGTCCATCAACCTTGGTCTCGTACTGAATTCAAATTCCTTGCTGAAAGCCTGACCTCATGTCACGTATGAATTAACAAGTGTGCAAAAAATGAATTATTTATGCAAATTAATGACTGGGCTCACATTTACACTTTGACCTGTTAGCAGGTCTGGTCAAGGAACCAGATTCACAAAATAATTCTCAATGAGAACCTTTTTTAAAACGTGAGTTTAAAAAGCTAATGAAGCGCCAAAAATCTTCCAAACTTTGTACGAATTCTCTGATGAACTTCTATTTTCTGATGTTGCTTACAGAGATAAGTAGTAAACTCGTACTCCCAGGCCTCTACAAAGTGTGGCAATGTCACAATGACCTTTGACCTTTGATCAACAACTATTATTTTCCGTTCTTCCTCGTGTCCCGATGGAAATTCCCGCACGGAGAACTGCAGTTACGTGAGGTGACGATGATGTTGACTTTGGACCATCAAAATCTTTTTAATTCATCTTTGAGTCCCAGTGGATGTTTGTGCCAAAGCCATCACCTGAGGAGAAGCAGTCCTAATTGAAAAACTGAGGCAAATGTTAAGACTTGTCCTAACATTTTCTTAATGCAGCATTAGTTTTCACCTTGAATTGTTGGTGCTTAAGATAGTACAGTGAATCCAGCACTCTACTTCTTTGATCCTGAATTCGGAACAGCTTCTTATCCCCTACCACCCCCATACACACACGCACGCACACACACACGCACACGCACACAGACTAACACACCCACCTCCCTCAAGCCAAGCAGCCCCCCGAATGTTTTGTTTGAAATTCAATGCGGGTCAGCCACCGTGGTTACAGCGCAGACTTTAAAACAGGTCACTGCTCTTCCCTCCTTCACTGCCATCATGGAGGAACAGAAGGTGACTGTGTGTGTGTGTGTGTGTGTATGTCAATCATCCTGATCGAGGTTCCAAGGGCAGGCGGTGCTGCATTGTGTAAAGATTTTGAAACTCCCTCAAGGCAAATTCTGATTTGTCATTAGGGGCTTTATTGATAAATTTGACAGATTGATTGAGATGAAATCTTTAGTTTGTCCCTCCACGTCGATCACATTAATTACGTAACGCAAAATCTGCCAAATTCCGATTAACATGCGGTGACTTGCCTATTTTCAAAATTCACACACTCTTGTCGTACAAAAGCGGAAAATGTTGAATTTTTTTTTGATACGGGAGCCACAACTTTATAGAAGCGACGTCAATTCTGTGATCGTCTTGTGCTCGCAAACTTTTTTTTCTCTTGAGCAACAAATCACCCTTTTTGCACCAAATCGTGAATTTTGCCAGTTGCCATAATTTTACCACAAAAAAATCCTGCAATTTTTGTTGTGATTTTTAAGAAAAATTACGCATTTTTGATGGCGACAAATAAAGAAAACAAAAACAAACATTAAAAAAAAAAAATGACAACCAAACTGCACGATCCAAAATCCTTTTCTAGTTTATTTTAATGTTCTGCCAGGAATGTTTTCCTACTAAAACTGTTTCAACCCCTCATCATCATTATTCTGGCTGTACATTCACTACTCACATGCAGCCAAATTTGTTTTTCCTTTTCATGTTTCCCGGTGTAACTTCCCTTCTTTCATTTCTTACGCGCATTTTCTGCGACCTTCCGTAACATCGTGAGAACAGATGCAGGTACATGGTCATTCCTCATAGTACCAGCTGATGAGACAGTGGCCCTCATTTATCAATCAAGCGTAGAAACCAGGATTGTGATTCACCCGTGTTTAAACCTGCGCTCTTGATCTATATGAGTAGACACCAGCCAGTCTGGTCTCCTGACGACCCTGAAGTCTCATGCTGACTTGAAAGCATGTGGTCATGACCTGAAGCTTGACATGTGATTGTAACCTTTGCTCAAGTCAACATTTATAAATGCTGAGCTTTGAATGGAGATGAACGCATGTCGTTACTCTTTCCTGTCCTAAGTCTGTTTGCTAAAGGAGGGTCAGTGTGTTACAACAATAATACACACTCAAACAAAAAGAAGAGAGACAGAAAATATCAGTCGAGTGTTTCATAAAGACCACAGACGTCACAGAAGCAATCAGTTGATTTGAATCAACTTGGAGGGTTCAACAGCAGTCAGCTGTTGCTGTGCAAACTGCCTCGTTTGTACTGAATGAGGATTCGGCTGAGAGACCCCTCTTGAACTCTGACTTATTACTGAAGGACCTCCATTGATATTGCCTCAAATTTACATGGTCAGAGACAAAACTATCTTCTGAACGCAGGGACATGAGGGATTTTTCTTGTGGTGTCCAAAAATATGAGAAAATGCAGCAAGTTGATCAAGTCCCCTTTAAAGTTTCCCACATGAAAATCCTGATCTCACTCGGCCAGTTATGAAGCAAAACAGTTGAGTCTCCTAAGATAATTACACTGTGTTGAAGACGACAAATTTGTCTACATTCTGTCAAAACTTTGCGGGGTAGGGATGAGTTGATTAACGCCTTCTGTCCCTCTGGATGAGACATCACCCACTCTATCAAGTAGAGCAGTTTTAGCATAATCCTGCGGCTAATCTCCAGACAGACTGAAGGAGGGATGGACGCAGGTGGGAACGCAACCTTCTAGCAAAGGTATCGAGTGCAATAAGAAGGTACATGCGTCAAGCTCTTTCAGCAGTAGACAGTGAACACCAACAAAGGCTGCCGGGAGCTCCTTTAAAAAAGTTTACTTAGTTGAAGATACTTCAGTTCACTCTGTGCCGAGGCTCCTCTTGATCGGTGTCTCTAGACGGATCCAAACTCAGCCATCCAGGCTTCGTATTTTTCCAGGTCGGCAGCAGAGACAGACTTAGAGATCTTTTTGAGTGCGAGGGTGAAGTCCTCCATCGTCACAGGCATTTGCAGCTCATCTTTGGACAGAGCTCGGATCTCCTCGGGGCTAAGGCCCTGGATACGACGCCGCATTGCCATCATGGACGCATCTCTGAAGCAATGGGAAACGTGTTACATTAGCTTGAAAAGATTCACATCACTATAAACATTTTTCTTTCAGATATGTTCCCTAAAACATACTTCACACAGAATGTCTACAGTTTTATTTAGCGTGTGCATGATTGTCACACACATCCAAGGTTATCAACGTGATGTTCCCCTGATGAGCAGAGACAACCTTGACATAGAATACCTTCTCAAAGAAAGAAAGTGAATTATCGATATAGCAGCCGATAGGTGAGCAGGGAAATTGACTTTTTTTCTTTGAAACTGATCTTCAGGGTATTTGATTCCCACATCACAAAAGAGACCTAAATGGGGTTACCTTCGACTCATCTTTTACAACATGAAATACCTGCCATTCCCAGTGTTGCTATGGTAACAAAGATATGCCACACCAAGGACAGGATGATAAGAGGACTGGGTAACTGAAATAATAGAGCGATCTGTATCCTGAACCATCTGAAAAACCCACCTGGAAATTATTTTGTTTTATCTGGAATGGTTTGGATTCAGGTGAAAAACATTGCCAAAAAGTGGTAACAGGATGACATTTATGGCTCAAGAAAAAGTTGTGTGCAACGTATGAAAGCACTGATGATGTTAAAGCATGGTTTATTTTTAGTTTGATTTTGTATCTCGAGGCAGCGAGTTCAGTTTACTGTGAAAGGCACAGAAAGTGAGAGAATGACGGAGAGGTCGGAGGTGGTTCACGGGAGACTTTTTATGGCGTGTACGTGTTTTTTGGTGTGTTTTTTGAACTGTGAGGTTTACAGAACATGTGTTTATGAAATAAATATTCATAAAATAGATGCTATGTGTCCTGTTGAGGGCAATTATATAGATTTGAAGTAATATATTTTTCTAAAAAAAAGAATATTCTGAAACCATTTTTTAAAAAATCATGAGAACCTTAACATTTGCCAAGCTAGTGTGTGACGTTGCTCTTAGGTCGCTAACGTCAAACTGCCTGAGAATTAGTTACCGAGTCTAGAAACACACACCTGCAGACGTTGGTGATGTCAGCTCCGGAGTAGCCCTCAATCCTCTCGGCAATGAGGTCCAGGTCCACGTCAGGGGCCACCTCCACCTCCCTCAGGTTGATCTTGAGAAGCTCGGCGCGACCAACGGCTACACACACCCAAACAAACACATGCACACACACGCACAAAACCCAAACACTTAAATAAGATGTTTGCTTACCTGCATCCCAAAGTTACATTAAGTGAATAAATCTAAAGCTACGGTTGCTATCAGAACCCTAATGTCAGGTCACCTGTGGGCAGGGGGATGTAGATCCTCTTCTCCAACCTTCGCCGTAATGCCTCATCTATGTCCCAGGGGAAGTTGGTGGCGGCAAGGACCATCACCATCTTAGAGGGGTCATCATTCTCTAGCGCCCCCCCCACACCTGGTTGAAAAACACAATTCCAATGCAAAACACAATTCACTCGCTCCCACATGGCTTCCAATTTCACAGACGTGCCAAGGATGACTCCTGATAACAAAGATGAGTCTGTGTTGAACAGTTCTCGATGTTAACAGCTTTAAAATGTTATTTTGGGGAACCTGCTTGACTCTTAATCTACCTCAGCAAACATCTCCATTAACATCCTCTTCTCCAGCACCTCTCACTCACCATCCATCTGAACCAGAAGTTCGGATTTGACCCTCCGGCTGGCTTCATGTTCATCTGATGTTCCTCTTCGACCGCAGATCGAGTCAATCTCGTCTATGAAGATGGTCGTTGGAGCGTAGAACCGTGCCTAATTAGATGAAATGATGCTCAAAGATGGTTGTTTTCTGATTTATCCCAAAGTTAGCAGAAGCACGCCAAATACACGTACACATTATTACCATTTCAAAGAGCAGACGGACAAGTTTTTCAGACTCGCCCCTGTATTTGGAGGTGAGGGTGGAGGAGGACACATTGAAGAAAGTAGTCCCACATTCTGTAGCCACAGCTTTGGCTAACATGGTCTTGCCCGTCCCTGGAGGGCCCACCATTAACACACCCTGAGACAAAGTAATACACAGTTAGAACATGTACACACAAAGAGGGGACTGGCTGGAACTAGAACCAGTCACACTTTGAGGTCCTGACCAAACTGAACGCATTAACTTGAAGGAAGAACGTCACACCCATCGACCAGGCAGGAAGTGTTTATCAAGCTGCTGGCACCTCGACGTGACAGCAGTCTTCAGGGTGTTGATACACAGCTACCGACTTAAGAAGCCATTTTTGCATCACGCCTACGAGTGTGTGACTATCCTCCTACAAGTCTGTGGGAACAAGTTAAACTTTCTGAGGAAAATCTAACACCGTCTCCCACACGGTGTGTATGATGTGACTCATTCTGAGCATTCCATCAAAAGACAGAGGAGAAAGACATATAGACAGATAGATGGACGTATGGACAGACGGGGCCAAGTCAGGGGACAAGTTACTTCATTTGTCAAAAGTAAATAAAATGCCATTAACATCTGAATGGAAGTGCAAGGGAATGATGGTACATGATGGTTTAAGTACAAAGATATAGGTGAAACTATAAAGCATGTATGCAAAGTGAAGGGCAGCCTTTATAGAGATTACCAGCTTATCAGTGCAATACATTACTCTAAAATAAAGGAATTCCTAAAAGGAATGGACCCTGAACACTGGAAGTAAGTGAGCATTGTTGAACCTCTTCTTGGTGTAGTTCATTCATAGCAAAACATTAGCTAAATACTTCTAATGACTGTATTCATGCTGCAAAAAATACTAAAAGGTGTGTTCATCGGCTAAATAAAACCTGTAAGTGTCCAGAGTTCATTTTCAGTAATAATCCAGGGAGCCCACGATGACGCTAACGTTGGGGTTAGCTGACAAAACACGTCATCCACGTGGAACTCAATCCTGTTAGAGCTAACAGCTAAATGATGTTGATGATGGCGTGTTACTTTCTGGATACATCTGAAGTAACTGTAAAGTTGTACTGCTGTGTTTTGATAACCTTCCTGATATAAGCATCATTATTGGTCCTTTATATTTTTGTGCGAATACAAACAGTCTTTCATTCTATCACGCATATGACGATGTGGAGGGAAAAAAAAGGCCCTTAAATCTACTGGAACCGAGTAAAGAGATGAAAAATGAAAAACTTTGTGCTGCTGAAAAAATGCTTAAGTGTTGACCCTCACATGGTGGGCCTGAGGGGACGACGCCTCACATGCTGACGTTCCCCCTCGGATGATAGCGAGAAAATAAAGACTGAGGGAAAATTCAGTGAGTTCATATCAACTTTCAGTATGTTTACATCATGACTAAAAATGTACTTTTAAAATACATGTTAGTCCCACAGACAGTGCACTTTTCAAACCCGGACTAACAAACCTAGATAATCAGTCCCAGAGGTTTGTGTTATTTAAACCGGACGTCAAACAGCGCACAGTCAAGGGAGGTTTCGTTGAGCTGGGAGTTACACACTCAATAATAGAATAATAGAGGAACCAGTGAGGTGGTACTGAGGGGGTGCCCTTCATTTTAGCCTGTTCCCTTTCTGTGAGTCAAGAGGTCCACCTCTGGCCTCTTGAAGAAAAGCATTTTACTTTAGAGGTAAAACATGTATCAGCGTAAAAACAACACAGTTCTGGACAGACCAGGAGAAATGTACACTTCTGAAAAAGTTGTACTTTTTTCTTTATTCGTCCTTGAATTCAAGTCTGTTGTTCAAAAAAAGGTGCCGTTTTCAAACTCATTTGGTATGTGAGGAAAAAGGGGGGATGGCGAAACCTCTGCTCCATCAATAAATTAGTTCTTCTCTGCTTCTTGTATCCTGGGACAGCAACTGCAGCCCTATGAAATGGCCTTAATTATAGTAGCAACAGTGCATGTAAATTCACTGACTGACTGACTGACTGACTGACTGAGTGTGTGTGTGTGTGTGTGTGTGTGTGTGTGTGTGTGTGTGTGTGTGTGTATACCTTCCAGGGGCGACGAATGCCCTTGAAGAAGTCAGGCATCCACATAGGCAGCACCACTGCTTCTCTCAGCAGCTTCTTAGCATCTTCCAGGTCAGCGATGTCATCCCTGCAAGTCAGCGTCAGGAATCAGTCAGCAGTGGCCAGGAAATCATCCCCGGCGGCAAACCAGAGCAGCGCTCGCCTGAGTATGCTTTTATACCAGTGAATGTTGGGGTTACGGGACACAATATCTCTCTCAAGCGAGTCCACCAGGTCGCTGTCGTAGCCTGTCCCATCAAATTTCTTCTGCTCTGCATCCCCTGCTTGGTCTCCGGATGTTTTTTTCCCCTAATGAAGAAGAAAATAGAAGGTGAAGAAAGCTGGAAATACAAGGACGTTCCATATTTTTATGATTAACTTGTAAAGTATTTACCAACCTTGCCTACAGATCAAATTAATCAACAGATATTCACTTACCTTCTCATCTTTGGACTTTGAGCCACGGGCATCTCTGAATCCTGGCCGCTCTGATTTAGGGTAGGCCTGAATGCGGCCTCCAGCCCCCGCCCCTCGATGCTGCAGCCCAGGGGAGTCCCTCCTCTGCTGCTTCACACCGCTGCTCGGACGCTTCACGGCAGCAACTGGATTCCTGGAGACACACACAGTCATAAATAAGTATACATCTGTGATAGCAGATATCAACTGTAAGCATCAAAGCTGAAAGGCTTCTATTTTGCTCTGGAGGAACCTGAATGGAGCACGCAGAAGCTACGCGTCACCTGTGTTCCGCAGGGATGGGAGGTGGCCAAACCGTGGGGTCCTCGCACCTCTCCTCTGATTGAGGAGCAAGGATGTCAATTGGCTTTTCTGACTTGAAGCTATCCAGTGTTCCCATGATGCCTTTCACCTGCTCGTACTCCTCAGTCAGCTCCTGTTTCACCTTTTCATGAAAAGAAGAAGTCATGTCAGTCCATGCAGGGTCCCAAATATTTGAACGAGGGAGCAACGTCCTCCTATTTCGCGATGGTCTGATAACTGGTGAACGAACATTTTGGATTTGAGGGACTCACCTGCTGCCATTTAGCTTTGAGAGCAGGGTCTCTGAGGGACTGGCAGTGCTTGTGGATTTGTTGAATGACACCCTGGTAGTACACAACCGAGGAGTCATAGTTCCCCAGCAGTGCATACTCACGACCCTTTTTGGCATTGTCACATATATCTGCCAAATTCATGCTGAAAGGGGGAGGGGGGGTGTGGCAGCAGATAACACATGCAGACTTTTTAGTTAAATTCCCTTGGTGGATAAAAAACATGTTTTTTTTCTTCTTGTTCCCACAGTTTAATGTTGTGTTGATGATGATGTACAGTCAGCATCTGATGATAGAAGTCAGAGAATACGCATTTCAAGGCAATCCTCCAGTATACACAGTCCATGCAACTCAAACATCATATCCTAGCCGCTGGCTTGATCTGACACCAGTTGATTGTAGATGGCTATAATCTCCCTGCGCATGCGCGGCACCTGTTTCACAGCTGGGATGGTCAGGGACTAACGCAGAGGGACAACCAACCCCGGTTTCCCCTCCTCGAACAAAGAACTCACGTAAATCTCACGTCCTTCCCTACTTACTGTTGTATTTACAGAATAATACCACCAAATTCAATTCCAGCCACATGCATAACAATGCTTCGAACGTCACATCCGACAGTTAAGCTAGCTCATTGTGTTTTTAAACCAGCATATTTATCTCAGACGGTTGCACCTGACACCTCATAAATTCACGTTTGCGGTTTCTTATCTTCAAGATCGTCTAATAAGGCCGACGTTAGCTTGTGCTAACTCGAATCCAGGCCACACACAACTAACAGACGAACCGGGTGGAAATAAATGACGAATACGCCTCTTAATCCTCCCAGCATGTGTAAAATACACACGAAAGCAGCGGACCATGAAATATTCCTCTACTCAAATTAATGGTGGGTAAAGATTCTCATACCTGCATAAAAAGCTCTGGTTTGTGCTGCGTTATTGAGTCGGTGGTCTAGTGGAGGAGAGTGTTACCATGGCCGCAGAGACGCCGCGTGAAGAATACAGACGGGTCGATTACTGCGCTGCTTTCAGGGACATGTTGTATGCTGGGAAATACTGACACCCATATAAATTATAAGATTTAGATCTGTGCACATAATTTGTGATATTTTAAGTACTTATGGTATTCAAAATATGACAATTAACCCAGATTAATAAATTAAGGTTGTGTTGTTTTAAGGAAATTTCAATTGGTTTATTGTGGGATTACAATGGATTTTTCCACAAAGCAGTCAAGAGGTTTTTGTTTAATGTCCTTTTGATATACACATAAATGATTTCCTCGCTGAGATGAAATTGCATGTTTAGTTATGAAAGCAATGAAGACCACAAGCTTCCATAAGTGTTTATTGACTGGTAGTACTTGTTCTCTGATAGATTAAAGACAAGTGGAAAGTCAGATTGACTGCTGAGTATTTTATTCAGTGTACCAAGGTAGCCTATCATACCAAACATTTCTTGCCAGCAACCTCAACAATTCATCGTGTATCCCTTTTATTTTGTTCCAGCTTTCTATATGACATAAGCAGCTATTTGTGATTTTCTTTCACACCATCAGTAACCTTGATTTTCAAGTACCACAAAGGAAATCCAATTCATTCATGCTTTTCTTTTTCTTTTAAAAAAAAAAAAATGGATTCACATTTTTTTTCTATAAGACAAGTGCATAGTGTCCCTAGTGGTTGGACTGATCTCTCTCTGGTTGTGTTCATATTTGTACTGAAGAAAAATATGCATTCCACAACAGCATAAACAATCGTGCAATTTTACTTTTCTCAAGAGACCAAATGCTATATTTCTTAAAAATAAAAAATGATTGCACAGTATCCATTTTCATCACTGGTCCCTTTGCACACAAACACACACACTTCCCTTTTAGCACAGAAGTGATTTAATGTTCAGTGTGAGCTAAAAACGTTTGGTATATCATCAATATCGTGCATTTAATTAAAAAAACACAAACTTTGAGACAGTATGCATATTGTCAATCCTCCCAGGGCCAGATGATAAACTCTATACCCTTCTCTCCCCCAGGCAGCATTCAGGAACTGAGAACCAGACGAATCGTTAGTTAGCTTAGAACAATTAATGTTGTTAATCGGAAGTGTTTGCATACTTCAGAAAAAAAAAGATAAAAGTCTTGGATGAGGAGGATTACACACAGACAAACTAAGACCCTTAACAAGAATATGGACAGAGGAGGAACTGCAGGCTTCGGAAGCTAGCAAGAAAAAGAAAGAGTTACGCTAATCTGCCCATTCACTTCCATTCATTGTGCAAAGCTAACTAAGTCAACCAGAGGTCAGCTGTGGGTCTCAGCTCCCTAATGCACGCACAGAGGAGAGAAGCAGATCTATCTTCCTGTCAGGCTGTGGGGGGAATGGCAACTACGCATATTCAAAAAAAAATTGGACTGGTCCTATAAACTTATGTGCGTGTGTGGGTCCATATTGTCATTAAATGTGCATAACAGCAGCAAAGCAAATGATTAAGCCAGTGAGCTTCTGATGGTCTCAGCATCTATGCTACTAATGGATGCTGGCACACGCTCTGTGCCCCCCCCCCCCCCCCCCCCCATGTAACTGACATCAGCATTGACAAGCTGCTGACTCCCGCTCCCTCTGGGTCCACAGATGTCTCATGTTGCTCTTACTAGGCTGCTTCAGTCTCAGAGGTTTGTGGCTCTTCAGTCTGTAAGCCAAAGTCAGGAAGATGGCATCAACATGTTCTTTCTCTGTAGGGTCCTTGGCTGATGTCTCAAACAAGGGGAAGTTGTAGCTGTCGGCTAGACACTGGGCGGCAGATGTGGGAACCTCCCGCTGATCCCTCAGGTCGCACTTGTTTCCCACCATGATGCGGGGCACCTGGGGCCCCACAGAGTGCCGATTGCTCTCGTCAATCCACTCAGGGATGCTCTCGAAGCTGACCAGGCTGGTGACATCATACACAAAGATGACAGCATGAGCGCTGCGGTAGTAGTGTTCCACCATGCTTTTTCTGAAACGCTCCTGACCAGCTGTGTCCCAAATCTGCAACTGATACAAAACAAATACACATACAATTCAAATATATTGAAAGGTTTCACTAAGATAACTGGGAATGGCCCCTTTCCCTTGAACATAACAACACTATAGCTCCCTCTAGATTCACCAAGCTGGTACTACAATCATTATTAAGTCTATATGTTTATAGCAGGGTTAGCTTAGCCGGACTCCTCTCACCTTGACGGTCTCACCATCGAGCTCCAGCGTCCTCTCCCTGAAATCGACCCCAATCGTCGCCTCGGGGTTTTTCAGGAAAGTACCCCCGCAGAATCTGTAGGTTAAACACGTCTTCCCCACATTTGAATCTCCTATAACTATTATCTTGAAGACCCGAGACTGACCTGTGTCACGGTCGTGATGTGACGACAGCTCCAGAGAGTCGTTAAGACTGAAAACTGTGTCAAATTCCTCACCAGTTTTGCTTTCTATTGCCATCGCTCATCTTCTCGCGGGCTGGATGTGAATGGAATTGAAACATCGCGAGAATGCGACAAGGCAGCGCTAGTGAAGTGGAGTGCAGAGCCCTTTGTGGTGTAGTGTGGTACAGTGGCGGGGTAAAAAAAAAAAGACTTCATAAGACACGGTTTGGCAAACAACAACAAAAACAACCAATAAGATACAGATTTTCTGTAATATAATAATCATAATGCTTATATAATTGCAGCTTTCATTTCTTATTTTAATCAAATCTGGGTAGCAAGTGCTTAGGCTGTTACTTGATTATTCACTTTCTTGAGTTAAATTTAATATATATTTAATATGCTATTCATTACGGATTTCATTTCAATTCTCCGTTTAAAATTATGTTCTTTGATTTTTGTAAATATTAACTATTAATAAAGTAGGAATAATCTCTCAAACATAGAATATGACATATTTATTTTCTTTTACTCAGTAATATACAGGGGGAAAAACTGGAAAAAAAATACTTGAACATTTTTCCGGGTAAAATTAGATTTTTTTTTTATTCAGCTCAATTATTTTTATGTATGTTCAAAGTTTACGACAGTTTAACATACACTGTTGATATATTTTTTCATATAAATGGGAAATTCATAAAGAAACTTTCCATTTAACACAATAATCAGGAATGTCCCTGTAAAAAACAATATTGTCTGACATAGAACATAGCAGAGGAAATCTCCAAGAACAAAAGAATGCCTTGGATCCTCTGTCCTCATATGTACAAAATGGTTTATTCATTTGCTTCAACTTAATTTCTTAGATACTTAAACCTCCACTGAGGCGGTTCTGTTTCAGTGCCCTTGGTTTGTCTGTTTGTAGCATTATGCAACAAATAAATCGACAAATAAAAAACACTAAACCACAACACACACTGTTCACTCACAAGGTTTATTTGACACGTATACCAAAAACTCCACCGAATTTCACATCCTGTTCCCACCTCTCACACACCAAATAATAGAATGCACCAGTTCAGCTTCCCACCAACAGAGCAACTGTGAGTCTGACTGATACGCTCCTGTTCACGCCCTCACGACAGCAGCGAGACTCAGGTTTAGTTGATGAACTGATTCTTTTTAGAGTCGGTGTCATGTCATATTGACTTATACTGACGGGTGTTTCTAATATTTGGTTTACAACATTTATATCAATGAGAGAAAACTGATGAGAAACACCGCTAACCCCTAACGAACCTGATGATTAGTGCGTATGGGGGTAAAACACCTTTTAAGCACATGCAGGTAAAATATCCTCCAATCATCAAAACACTTTATAAATTCAGGCTGCACTATAAATATTAACTTAAAACACACACACACACACCACTGACACAACCACACACTTTCATATCATCTGTGATATGAGACAGAGACAGATAAGAGACAGGATTTCCCTTCATCTCTGAAAACAAATGTCAGGCCCTTTCTGAAGCCCAAACCTGAGTCAGTGTACGGTACACAGCCGCTACACGTCAACGTTCGTGTGCAGCCTCCTCCTCACAACAGGGACGGCGGCTCACTGGTGCCTCGCGTCATAGCCCCAGGCCTCGTTCTGCTGGGATGTAAGGGGGCGTGGTCACGCTGTCCAGCTGAATGACATTATCAGCAAATATTTCTCATCAGGCAATACTTTAATCTGAAAGCAGTAAACGGGGCACTGCAGCAATTTATGACTAAAAAGAAAAAAAAAAATCTCTGCCTGTAATTCTAGACTAGTCAAAGCTCTGCCATACCCAGACAGAATTCTTCATAATTTGAATGATATGCCTCTGCAAGCGTAACTGATTTTTTCCCCCCTCTCCTGTCAATCATACATTCATCTTGTACATTTTGCTACCTGAACTAACTGTTGACCCTCTGATGCAGCGGCAGTTTCTCCTAACATTGAGAGCACTGGTGGAACTAAAGATATTTCCTTCTGCCCAGTAACGGTGTAACAATTGTGGCTGACCGCTACTTGTCGTCTGGAGTGAGCAGCAGGCGAACTCTCCATTTTAGCAACACTTTTCTACCTTAGTTATGCAGGCATGTAAATATCATGTTTCCAGGAACAGCACGCCCACAGAAAACAAGAAGGCTGCCCCTCAGCTGGCTTCTGGAGGCCAGCCAATCAGAAAAAAAAGCAGGCCTCTTTTTCTTTTTCTTTTAAAGTTGACTACAAGATACAGAGCTGGAAAGGAGTATAACAGATGCATCCAATGAGGAAAATACTGGATAGATGTGGTTGAATATATATAATACCCACTTGTTCAGTTTCATCCACTACAGGATACTTTTAGAAACAATAACACCTTGAAAATAAATAAAGAGGAATTCCACTGCTGAAGATGAGGAATCCTATAGCTTTGGCACACTGATGTAGCCTAAACTGGAGAGAGTTTACATGGCAGATATTTCAAAATATCATTAGTCATTGTAATTAAAGACAAAACACACAGTCCACTGTAGGGATGACGTGCCCCTGACAATTTTTTGGAGCACTGTTTCACTGAAAAAAAAACAACAACAACAACCCTGAAACATGGTGGACAACTTTAAAGCTACATGGCAACTCAAGATGGGTACACAGAAACATGTACTTCTGGAAAAGTGTACCCATATGTGTCGTAAGTATACTTGAATTCTTCAAATGAGGGTTGATTTGCCTTTATTTTAATTCTGTATTTCAACTCAGTTTTCTCACTTCCTGTGCTTCAGGTGTTGTCTCGCTGATTTGTATGCCAAGAATTGCATCGATGTTCCTTCACCATAAACATGAAGGTGATAGTTTAGGATGCATGTATATGATGTGGATGATTTTAGTTGTTTTGCGCTGGGATAAAGGGCTCAAAGACTTTTGTTTCCCTGACAGAAAAAAAAGGTAATGAATATTAAAAAAAAAAAAGAAAAGAAAAAAGAATAAGAAATGTGATAAAAACAAAACAAAAACATCATTATTGGCAAAAACAAACAAACCACTGTTATCAGCACTGGCCCTGAATTTCATCATCTGTGCATCTCTAGTAATAATTCTGGCTTTTCTTCCTCCGTGTGTCTTTGATATTGACGTCTTTCAATTCTGCACGTTCTATGAAACTGTTGTAATTCAGCTGCTCTCATTGACACAAACAGGGATGTCCAATGTTCCATTATGAGCTAGCTGTGTTCCATCATATTTTTTGAGTAAATGTGTGACTAACATCACATCCTACTGTCCTACATGGAGGCAGGACATTGTAAAACTCAACACCAGAATTTTGAGCTCATTTCTGCTCCAAAATGGAAAAGCAGACCTTTACTCAGCTCGGCATGTTCTCTTCCCAAATTACCTGCTCATGCCTTTTCTGTAAATGACTGGCTAACATGCTTGAATACTCTTCTGGCTGTCAGTTCCCTGGAAAATTAATCATACTGTAAATAAATTAATCACCTCTCACTACCAGTTCTCATCTGAGAAGGAGCTGGAACTGCCAGAGTCTGAATCTGCATCTGTCAACCCATCCAAGTCCCAGTCTGCACTGGAGCCACTGTCATCATCCTCCTCCGTGGAGAAGCTGTGAGCAGAGCCGAGGCATGCTGGGTACACGCGTGTTGACACACACACAGGCCCCAGTGTGGATACATACACTGCCATGACGTTCTTCCAGGTTTCTCTAGTGGGGTCATACTCATGGATGAGCACCCTGTTCTTGTTGTGCTGCAGTAAAGTCTGCGTAAGGAGCAGTAGTTTGTTGTTGTACTGAATCACCTGGTAGTTTAGCGCCCGGCTGTCGATAGGAATGTCACCCAGCCTCCTCCACTCCCCGCGGGTGGGACTGTAGGCTTTAACCACAGGTATGTCACACACACAGATGATCTGGTCTTGAAACACACAAGCCTTGTGAAGCTTGTCTCTTCTAAGAGAACCACAGTGGCGCCAGCGGTTCCTCTTAGGATCATAACAAAGCATTCTTCGCTTGTTTACCACATACAGATGGTCGTTCAACGCCACCACCTGCATTTTACCTAAAGAGTGAGGCAGAGGAGCCACAAATGTCCACTGGTTTCTCTGGACACTATAACACTCCACCTCCTTCAGTCTGGCATCTGTCACTGGGTTCCTCCCCCCCAGGAGGTACACATGGCCATTGAGATAGCCCATCCCGGAGTGTATCCTCCCCAGGGGTCTCTCTGCTAACTCCTGCCAGCTGTTGAACACAGGGTTATAGAGCCAGAAATGTTTAGAGAGGTGGGAGGCGAGGTACAGGTTGTTTTCAGGGGTAGCACAGGCGATTAAAGACTCCATGGTGGAGCGCTTGTAATCCTGACTGCCGAGATCTTCAAGAGGAGGCGCCATGAAATACAGGTCCTCAGAGTACGGGTCACAGCACATTATGTTGTCATTAGGTAGCCCAAAGAAGAGAATCATCTCTTTAGCGCTCACGCCTATCCTGTGTTTTGGTACATCTAGAGTTGTGGACATCCCACAGCTGTCTTCAGCTGACCTGTTGAAGAAACATTCAAGGTATGTCTCAATGAAAGGCTTCGCCATGAGACCCTCCAGGAAACACTTGTCCTTCTCAGTGAACAGGTTCCAGCGGACACACTTCAGCGCCTGCAATGCATCCTCCTTCTTCTGCAGAGCGTTTGCTTCGATCCACTGCAGGGCAGCCGAGCACACCTTCCTCTCACAGTCAACGTCCAATGTGTCCAAAGACAGCAGCTCCTTGAACTGCACCAGGTCCAGCTCACACAGCTCCCCTCCATGACACAGCTGGCTGAAGTTCCTGGCTATGAAGGACTGAGCATTCTCCTTCAGTTCAGGATTGTCATAAGTGTCTGCAAATTTTAGAATGCCCACACAGTTGGAGAGTTCTAGTCTCCTGGTCATGAAATTAGAGCAAGCCTTCCTGATGTACTCCAGCTGCAGCATGTTGGCAGCAGTGTAAAGCCTCTGGACGTTGCTCTCCGTGATGGTCACCTTTCCCGTGTAGCAGAATTCGATGATGACCGACATGGACTCGGCGTCCACCCCCCGGATCATTACGCTCTCCTGCATGCTCTCGTTTAACCCCCCGGTGAACATACTTTTGAAGTAGGGGCTGGCGGCGGCGAGGACGGTGCGGCTGCACAAGAAGAGCTGGACAACATCCCCCCTTGTGGACTCACCGTCGTCCTCACAGTCCACCCCGATAGTGACGTCCCCGAGGAGCCGACAGTCGTACAACACCTTCAGCTCCTTCATTAAACCCCGAGCGTGATTCACGTCCTCCAGCACCTCCGGACCACCAAAGCAGCTCAAAGCTGAAGCCATGACAGCGGAAACCAGCTAGTTCACGAAGCTCTCAATTGACCTACTGTCCCCCAGCCGACATAGTCACGAGCACTGAGGGGTCTTCCTGCCGAGGACACATCCGTCTATGAGGACAACACATGCTGGAATAAATACGACCGCCTGTGTGCCTGAAATACTACACTTTACTGCTTCCAATTGAACATAATATTGAGGTAAAATCCAGGGTAAAAAAAAGATAAAAACGCAAATTATATTTAGAGAAGTACAGAAACGACTGTGTCCAATTACAAGTCGGTTTCGTTAAATGGTTTGATCGAAAAGAGTCCATAAATATAAGAGAGGGAGGTTAGCAAAAGGTTAAAAACACTTTCGAAAGTGTCAAAATAAAACCCATATACACGCACGTATGCTGCTACTCATTTGCCACAGTGTCGCTCCATAGCTACTAAAATAAACCCTGTCAAGATTATAATGCAAGTATTTACGTCTTATACCGTCTATTGAGCATATTCATGTTTTTAACCCAAAATTGAAAATAATAATCTCTTATTCTGAAATCATGCTCACTTCACATCCGCTCTTGCTCCCTGCTCGCTCACACAAACTTGCTAGTGGAGAAACTATTCATTTGCAGGCTAGCGGAACCGTTGTCTGGCCCAGTAAAGCATTGAATCATCGAAGCCGTTTACATGTACAATTTTATTAATATTGTATATGTCAATTCTCGGTTTTTGTCTCTGTTTTGTTACAGACGTTTCACAATACATGAAGGGAAAAAAAATCAGTTTTCAGATCCATAGGCTAGCTACCGATATTCAAATTAAACACTTAAATGAAAATGTCTGTCCAAAATGTTTGTGTATGCTGTGTGAAATTTTGTGAATCTTCAAAAAATTAGTTAATTTCGACCTTTTAACAGCAGCAATTTTTAACAAGTTTTAGCAGGGTAAACACAGGTGTCATTGATTAATTGTGGCCCTGTTCCATTTATTGTGCCTCAGCCATTCCAGAGAGCCAGCAGCACATTACCAAGGCCCTGGCCCACCTAAACTGAACAGAGCCAGAATTTCTAAATTAATCAATTACACCTATCAAAAAAGAAGTCCTCGCACTGCAACAAGAACAGAGGTCTTGCATGACTGGATGATACACTTGAGTCTGTAAACAGATGTTATGGACAGTTTTGATGTTATTGGTGACTGCAGGGCACCTTGAGCTTCGAACGAACTCTAGTGGATGGTTCTTTCTGCATTCTGGTGTCATAAAAGTGATGCAGGAGGGACAGAAACATCTTTGGGAACTCAAGACATCTGTTGGTGAGTAGTTAAAAGGCAAAATACACTTTTTGGGTAAAGCATCACTTTAATAGAAGAAGAGTTTACAGTCATTGATGAATGTTTGCTTGCTGCTATGAAGACATCTGGATCAGTGCCATTGAAAAAGAGACTTACCTGCTCCTCCATGGCACAGTAACTGGTGATTTCACTTCCTCTGGTGTATTAGAGCACCTCTCTGAAATTTGTGCGCATGTATTGACTCTCCCTTGTGACACTGACTCCTCATTTAAATCCCAGTTTAGTTTTACTCAAGTTTAAGCCGAGAAAAATGAACAAGTCCAACTGATGTTAGATATGATCCAGATAAAATAATATCAGTCTTATAGAGTCATTTTTCAACCTTATTGTGACATTTTGTTTTACTATATCAAACGTACCACAACTATTGACTCCATCAGATAACTTAGTCCACAGTTTGCCCAGCTTCATGTGTATCTACAGTTGAGGTTGTTAATCTTGCGAAGCCCGTCTTGGTTGTGGATGGTCTTGTGGACTGTGATGAGATAGGGAAAGGCAGAAGGCAGCTCCACCCTACGGCTCAGCTTCTGGTGGCCCCAGTGGAGGCAGCGAAGCCTCTCAGCCAAATCCCGCCTGCCTGCACGCTCCAGACCATCTTGCAGCAGCTTGGTCTTATTGACTTTGTCCCACGACCTCTCATACCTGAGATCAGATGCAGGACAAAGTCGGCAATAGAACACAAATCATGTTCTATCTGGAGTTCATGTGCTCCCAAGTTGAAGCTAAAAACAGCCCAATGATCGTAATGATAAATTCTTTTCAATAATCAGGAGAAATTTCAGGGAATAAAAAATGCACACAGACTGGATTTTTTTACTGTATATCACACACATACCAGGTTTCCAACATTGCCCTGGCCTGAACACACTTCTCAGTTGATTTGATGTGGAACCGACTGATCTCCGTTCTGTTAAAGCCAAGCTCGTAGGCCACGACTGTCCACTCGAAACAAAGCTGCTTGGAAAGCTCCTGCAGCGTCTTCAGGTTGATGACAGCATCCTGGAAAAAAAATAACAAAAATAATGCAAATGACATCTGTCCACATTAAAATAATTTTTATTTTGCTGTCGATGAAATATCTTCAAGGTACAAATATACATACAAACCTCTTGAGCTTTGTTTGGCATTATATCCAAATTCAAAAATCAGATGTTCAGGTCACTCTTGAGGTTATACTTAAAAGGATTTTAGGCAAAGATCTGCTGTCGAGGAGAAGGAGATGTCATAAATAGTTTAAAGCCCACAATCTCAGGCGCTTAGCCTCATGTAAAAATGAGTGTGCATGGAGAGTGTTACTGGGGAGATTTGAGATCAACACACACTAATCTGTTAAACATTAGTCACTTACACTGTTATGGCCACTGTGGAGCAAAGAACTGTCAGGTTAAACATCTGCTGCCTAGTAACATGCTGTTTGTTCTTTATAATCGACAAAACGCAACATTATATCCCCCGTACAGCAGCCATTTGTTAGGCTCATCAATATTTCTGTAATAGAATGTGTGGGAATTTGCTTTTTTGTGTTGAATAAATGAAATACTATATATTCAAAGTTTATCTTACTTTTTTCTTCCGGCTTCAGATTTTATGCCATTACAGCAGCAGACATATTTGAATTTCGCTGAGGTAATAATATCATCTTACAGAACAGTTTAAATGGTAAGAGATGCTTGTATCCAGTACCCTAAAAAGTAGCTGTGGGTTTAAATTTGGTTTTATGGATAGAAAATGATAAATTCCTTACATTGTTTGCATCATATTAAACGCATTCGCAGTTTAAATTATGATCATAGCATTTATATTCATTGCAAAGACTCACAGAAATGTTTCCGAAAGGTGCCTCACCTTTTAAGCGTTATATCAAATGACACTTAAAGGAAGTACTTGCTTCGCTAAGTTTTACTTCATTTATTTTATGGTGTCTTTTTTCCTTGTGTTTACTTCTTTATTTCCTGCTTGTTTGCATATTTTAAGGATTACATGACTCACACTAAGATGAGATCCACTGTCTGCGGAAATAATAAAAATTAAAAAGGGATTTAGAAGTATATCCTCAGTGACTAACACTGCTACAGCGATCTTTGCCATCATTAATTTATTCATTTACTTTTGCTTTTCATGATTTGTGTACTGTGAAACATGTATTTATGAAAGAAAGTCCTTATAACAATTTCTTTGCTTTTATCTCCACATATTGAAGACGTGATAATGGAAAATAGTTACAAGCATAATGGTGACCAGTAAATCTGCTGGGTATGGTTGTTGTATTCGTGAAAGTGTTTAATAATGTGACACATATTAAGTAACAAGTAACATATAATCTTCTTACTACAAAAATAAATTTGTTACTTCAAAAAGAAAAGAAAAATACCCTCATTAATCTGTCTGAAAATCCTTGATTCTGTTCAACAAGAAAAAGTAATTTTAGAAAGAAACACACAGCGATATTTCCAAAGGCTTTTATTTCACTTTAAAAATTCACCTCCTCTTTGAATCATCCATCCTCCGTCGAAAGCGTCTGAGCTTAATGTGCAATATCATTGCAGCGATTATATTAAACAAATGAACGTAAAAGTCGTTGCTGTAAACAAGTAAACAAGAATGAAAAGAAACTAGCCAAAGGATCATGTGTCAACGCTCACATTAACCAACTGTTGTACTAATTTAAGAAACAAAAAAGAGAGAATTCATTTCAATGTGTTTATCATAACTCTGATAAAAGTGCTGCCAGGTCAGGCCGATACAACTGACGTGAGTGACACTACTGTCAAACAGGCACAGGATGTACAAAACTTCAGTTTCAGGTTCATATCTTACATCACAGTCTGACAAAAAATCAACATGTGTAAAATTAGTCATATGAAATCATTAAAAGCATGTACAAAAGCGTGGGAGATAGAAATGTTCACTCTAGTGAAGCCTTATTTATCCACAACAACAAACCAAAAAAGAAAAAAAAAAAAAAAATCAAACACATCAAAGAGGAACCCATTCACATCTAACTACTGATGACCAGAATATTGCCAGGTTGTGTTTCAGCAGGTAGTGAAGAACAGATCCAGCCTGCTGGACCCGTACCGCTCTCAGCCTCCACTTGGTCTTTTTAAAAATGACAACAGTCACTTGCCCCTCTGGACAGACCGTATTCCTGTCAGTTTTGCAGTGATACCCTGTATACCTCTGGAACTTCCGTTTATTGAGTTTTTAGTAGCAGCCATCTTTCCAGCTGCTGTCCCTCAGAGCACTCAGGGAGGCCAGGCTCTTTGGGGGAGTCAGCAAACTGCAAAGAAATAAAGAGAGAATCTATATTAACTCCCTTTTTTTTGGGCCATATGGGGGGGCAGCAGAAATAAGCTGTCAATACAACATTGTCATATTACGAAACTGTCATTTGGTGAACAGTCAGAGCAACCTTAGCATTCATTCAGCTGATGATGTGTGTAAAGGCCATTTTTTTCAGAAGCGTATTTCAAATCTGTAATCTGAAACAAGAAACATTACGCGAAGAAACCTTGCACACTGAGTCCAATGTGTTTATTATTCTATTCATTGCGAAAATTCGCCGTATGGGACAAATGGAGTCATCCAGCAGTGAGGATCATTTTGAGGATTTGTCACTTCTTGAAAAAGAAGAAAAAGAAAATACTGGGTTTGTCGGATCCTAAAAACAAGACAAGAGCAAGGAGAATTTCACCTGCCGATTAAAGGAGCTGGGGAATCGTCATGACTGACGTACTGTCTCCATCTGTTGATCTAGAATATAAACTTAAACAACAGTGCTTTATTTCTCTAGACTTACCTGCGAGTTGGTTGGGTGATTTTGCTTGCCCGTGCTGCTCCACTGAGTCCCACAAAGGAGGCAGGGCGAGGAAGCGAGCTACGAGGGACAGCCGACTGGCTGGTGTTGGCTTTTAAGGGCTGTGGTACCAAGCTGCTGCTGGGTTTAAGGGGTTGAGGCAGCACTGTGCTGCTGGGGATGGAGTGTAGACTGGCAGAGGTGGGCAGGGAGGTGGGACCCTGCAGAACTGTGGGGCTTACATAGGCTGTAGCTTTCAGTGGGGGGCGGGGGGTGGTGGGAAAGTTGCCCACGCTCTGTACACGCTGATTAAGCTGGCCCGGAGGGGGAACTGAAACACAGCAAGAGAAAAATGACATTGAAGTAGAAGTAACATATGGTAATTAGTGTATTAAAAGTGTCCCGGCATTTACTCATGAATAAAACTGAGCTCTGATTGATTCATGATCTTACTCGAGGACTGGAGCCGTGCGAGCCCATTAGAAGAGTCAAAGCTCTGGCTGCTCCTCAGGGAGGACATCGTTGGCAAGGACGAGGGACCGTGGGAGGGTGGGTTGACAGGGGAAGCCAGGCATTGGATACTGGGAACACTTGGCATGCTGGGAGCTCGGATCAGGTTGGGCATGCTTTTCCTTAGTTTGTCTATGCAACCACGTCAACAAACCAGATCAGTGTTGTAGTGC
The DNA here is from genome assembly GCF_037954235.1 of Aulostomus chinensis. NCBI lineage: Eukaryota > Metazoa > Chordata > Actinopteri > Syngnathiformes > Aulostomidae > Aulostomus > Aulostomus chinensis. Next base: position 13,835,818 of record NC_141331.1, on the reverse strand, counting down.
ACTCCATTCCATTAGTGGAATTATTATCCAATATTACTGTAATAAGCTGACATACTCAGGAACATAACCCCACTAAAGCCACAATTTTTTTTGCACCATTTTCTAAGCTACTTCTGTTTTTTTATGCTAGGTTATGCTACCCAGCCAACATATTATCCTTTGCATTTGTTTTTGCTCTTATCTTACCAACAATAAAGCAAATGAGCAGTTTTCCTAAAGTGGAAAATCTTTTTAAGATTCAGACTTACTAGAAATCATAAATGTGTTGCAAATGTGTCTCTAGATAGGGGAAAAACAATCTAGAATGCTCCCTCATTATGATCCTGCCACCAAGAGAAACCCCAGAAACATTAGCTGGTCATGCTATGAGTAAATTTCTACTGAATTCAAATGCTATTAAGCAACATCCAAAATTAAATTCCCCCTCACCTGTGCTATTCCTGTATGCTGAGTGTGTGTCCATGGTCAGGCTGGCATTCCCAGAGTACTGAGAGAGTCCACTGAGTGAAAACTGCGAGGCGGTCGAGCTGCGTCGGCAGTCTCTGATACTGGAGAAGGTATGAGAGTGGGGCAGGCTTCCCCGCTGCATAGACCCCGTACGGAACAGTCGAGGCTGGGGAGGAGGTAGTTGGTCATACCCCTCGTCTTCCTCATCTTCTTCTTCGAGATCCATCTCACTGCGCCTGAGGGAGTGTATGGAGAAGCTGGAGCTGCGCCGACTGGCTGTGGCTGAGGTAGAGGCATAGTCCTGTCGCAGACCTAGGAGGTGGCAGAGCCATAGGTTGATATGTGGAAAACCTGAAGTAGAGTATATGAACTGCTACAGGCAGCCTTCATCAGTCAAAGGCACCAACTTGAAATGCACTGGAAGACATGTTTATGATTGACAGTCTATGTTGAATGTTCAGCTGCACTGTCAATGTTGATACTAGCGCAGTGGCTAGGCTAGCCACACATGATACTAGAGGCCCTAGAGCAGATTGGTTCTAGTTGGGACTCTCTCTGCTCTAATCGTTTCGTTACCTCTTTCCATATTGTTATTCATATATGGGCAATTCAGACAAAATATTGGGTGCAAACAGTTCTCACTGTATTTGTTCTGACCAACAGGGAACTGTGAAATGGACATACTGGGGGGCCCATACCAAGAGGACCCATCTATAGCCTTACTTTTGCTCTGATTGGCTTCTACTTCTGTCAAAAAAACATCATAGAACGCTGGTGTCACGATCCTTGTCTCATGCTTCCTGTTTTATTTTGTAGTCATGTCCTGTCTTCCTAACCTCCCTCTTGTGATTACCTGATGTGTCTCACCTGGTTGATTGCCACACCTGCGCCTTGTTCCCTCATGTATTCAACCCCTGTGTTTTCCCCTGTTCGTCCTGGTTCCATTGCGGTATGTGACGTTCTCTTAGTTCATGTGTTGCGTGCCTTGTTGTTTTATTGCAGGGGTGTCAAACTGGTCCAGTAAAGGGCCGGTGTGGCTGCAGGTTTTCATTCCAACCAAGCAAAAGCAACACCTGATCCAACAAATGAGCTGTGTGGACACAGCTTGATTGATTTAAGTTGAATCAGGTGTTGCTTTTGCTTGGTTGGAATGAAAACCTGCAGCCACACCGGCCCTTTACTGGATCAGTTTGACACCTGTGTTTTATTGTAAGTCTCCAGTCACGTCGTCAGTATCCAGTCAAGTCTCCAGTCTCACGTCAAGTCTCCAGCCTCAGTTTCAATAAACCTGTTTTGTGCACCTCAACACTGTCTGCAATTGGGTCTCCCTCATCATCCCACCACAAACAACCCCAAACCCTAACAGCTGGTTTATTTTTGATGGGGATATTAAAACAGTTTTGTTTTGTTTGGCGTACCCCCTGGGGATACACACACTCGTTTGGGAATAGTGGTGCTTCCAATGGTTTGAATGTGAATGTGGGAATCCTGCATAAACACAAAAATCAGTACAACCATTCCTAGTGAACCCTGATCTACTACACACGTGTTGTGGATCTGCATCTGTTTCAAAGAAAAATGCCAGAATAATTCCGATACTGATCACAAGAGTTTTTTTTTCTCTTAAATCCGAACAATTTATCATGTAGTGGCATCTTCTCCTCAACATCTTGAACAGTTATCTGTGAAGGCCAAGGGTCATCAATTAGCTGCTCATTCTTATGCTATATGCGGGCAATAAACATTTTAGTTGGTTATTGGGGTAGTTCGTTTCACAGGCACTCAAAATCTCAAATTATACGGAAATAACACTGTTAAAGTGGGAGCTTCATATGAAGCTGAGACCTAATTAGCAGCTTTTATCAACTCTGAAAGAGACAGCATGCGCCGGTTTCACAGCGAGCTGTGAAAATGACTGAGAAACCTCCACAGATGACAAATCAGACAGAAAAGTTTAAAAAAAAACCCAACAACAACAGCATCTTTATCCAAAAGATAATGTCTCATAAACACCCACGCAGCCCTTCGGTGCAGTCTGATGCTCAAGGACACCTCCACATCTAGTGGGACGTAGCGATTATGTAATACTGCCTAAAAAAATCCTGCTTGTGGCTCAGGATTCATCATCACCCATCAGGGAAACTCTGAAATACAAAACTAAGCAACTTTTAATGATTTAACCACTTTAAATTTCATGAAGGAGGTTTGCTGTTCTCCCTCTGCCACTTCCAGACGTTTGAAGAGTTTGAACTCACTCTCCTCCTGAAGTCGCGCCATGACCTCCACATCTGTCATGTCCTGCAGTTTGTATCCCATGGAGATTGTGTCATCCTCCAGTTCAGAGACACCCGCCTCACTGTCCAGGGAAGACTGGGGGCTGATTGCTGCGTGCCGGCGACCAACATCTGGGATCACACAGGAGATAGTTCACGACCCGGGAGGAGCAGATGATGTCATAATAAGAGGTGTGACGTTTGGACGGACAGCGTGTAATCACATAACCATTACGGATGGATGGATGGGTGACAGTGACTCAGCAAAGACTGGCTGCTGGTAGGGTCTTACTGTGCAGAGTGGTGTGTGATAGGAAGGTAGGTGCTCTGTCACTGAGGGTGCAGCTGGCCCTGAGTGGGAGGGTCGGCTGGAGGAAAGACTGACCAAAAGATGGCACGGGACCTTAGAGGAAAAGAGCACAGCAATCCCACTGTAACATACACATTAAAACTCAAGCTATGGAATCATGGATAGAGCCCTGAGAGCTTTCCATATTTTTTTTCCCTCTGGATGAGTTTCAGTTTGCGTCCATCTGTCTGATGGTGCGACCTTTTAATCTGCTCGCTGCAAACATTTTCTCCCTGGCTGTAATCTGATTGTAAACTGCAAGTAACAGGTTGTTTAAGAATTTGGGTTATGTTTACACCAAAAAAGTAATTTGGAGCAACAGATGCTTTTGGCTCTGTTTTCTTAATACTTAAGATGATAAATTAAACAGCTTTGAGGTTTTACACAATTTAGGCTAATGGACTTAAGCTTAGGCCCAAACTGAAGCCCAATAGCCTTCATTTCCAAATCTATTGAACATTTGTTTTTCTTCTTCTCATCAAACAAAACTCTCAGGACGATTTTCATGAAAGAAAAACAGGGATGTAAAAAACTCTAACTCTGACTCTGAAGTTTGGAAAAGATCTGAACGTGTGGAGCTACAACTGCTTACTGTTCGGAGGCGAAATATCAAAATTCCTGACGGTAACACAGGAACCAAATTAGCAACATTTTGTAGCTTGTAAACATCGTGCAAATGCAGTAATGATCCCTCCACTTTGCAAAAAACAAACAGCAGCTACATATGATAGTGAACATACTAAAGAGCAGTCACCATCATCTGACCACAAAGCCATGCTTTGTTGATCTCTATCGACTTTCAGTAACCGTGGAAGGCCGGTGCACCCTGATGGCTTTAAAGGGATAGTTCACCAAATGATAAAAACGTGCCATCAGTGACGCTTTTCAAAACAGGCTCCAAGATGATTGGCTTACTTTGGACAAGCAGTCGAAAGACCTTTAATGGTCTTATTTTTTTTTTTTTATTTTATTTTTTACATTTGAAAATTGGTCTCCATTCACTTGAATTGCTTGGAAGATTACTGCAAAACCTTTGGAAACTTGAGCATTTTTTGGTGGACTTGTAACATCACTTGACCTTCTGTCAGCATGAGTGTGAGTAGATCATGACTGAATTTTCCTATTTCGGGCTAACAAATTCCTTTAAAGTGCTGGGCATGTGATAACTACATCTCGTTTGAATCGGGATATAGTAATTTCTCTCTCATTCTGTCCATCACTCCTCTTGAATGAAAATGAATACATTCAGAAACAGCGATATTAGTGCTGATTAGCAATTGTAGTGGATGGCGGATATGTGTGTTACCTGGGGTCTCGGTTAGTGCAGCAGTTTTAGTGTAAGGCAGGACGGGGCAGCTGAGGGTGGACACTCCCTCTATACAGCTGTAGGGACGGACGGAGGACACTCCTCGCCATCGCTTAGCTGGACACAAAATTGCAAAGGTCAGGATGGTGACATACAAATCCAGCCAAACCCCACCCCAAACACACACACACACACACACACACACACACACACACACACACACACACACACACACACACACACACACAGTAGATTGATTATATCGTAAACCACTCTGGCTGAAAATTAATCTGCATTTTACACATCGGTATTGATGTTGTTGATGTCTGGGTCAAATACGGGTAGAAGAGGCTGATGAACTAAGACTGAAGCTTATTGGGCTAAACTACAGATTTTTCCGAGGGATCTTAGGATAAGCAGGGATTGTGTATGTAGGGCCATATCCCATTCCCAAAAAACAGAATTAGATCTACTATGTTCTACTTTGGGATGCTGTATATAGGTTTTCAGCTCGTTAGTATTTCTAGAACCGTTAGAAAGCAATTAATTACAACCTATGAAGCCTTTATGGGGTATTCCATTTTTTTAAAGGAATGCTCTTAGTTTTTAAGTCATTCTAATTTGTTAATAGTAAGTAATTATCCCTTGAAATGACCCTGAGATGAAGTGTATTTAATGCATAAACACACCCCTATTGCTTGGTAGGCAGAGAGGCACACACCTGACAAACTGGAACGCTTGGCATTCTTAACACAATTAGGCTCAGCCACTATTGGATAAAACTAGCATTCACGGCAAGTTACACAAACAACGGCTACTGGAGCTCTGAGACAAGAGAGTATTCATGACCCTGAGGAGGAGAGCCAACCTTCACTGAATACAGCTTTAGAGGAAGAAGAGAACCTTCAACCATTCATGCACACACACACACACACACACACACACACACACACACACACATACACACTAATCACTATTCAAACCCGAACATTGAATTAAATTGTGTGCAACAGCTTCACAATATGAAAATAATTTACCTTAAGGAACCCTTCTGATTTGAAACCACCATGCGCGCACAACACACACACACACACACACACACACACGCACACACACACACACACACACACACACACACACACACACACACACACACACACACACACACACAAAACCATATACTCTGTCCCAGAGTTTCTTGTGCAGGATGTTTGAGCATTGAGCACTGGGCAAATCTGCCTCACAGCCTAGTTAATATAAATACAGTTTCTATGGCAACCATATCCTATGCGTCAGGGTACTGTATATCACTTAATATGAAAGAGTGTCCAGCAAAGTATCACAAAAGTATCCTGGTTACATGTTGTTGCATCCTGGTAGTGTCTTCACAAGTTTACAGTGTCTATACTCCAGCACTGGAAAATCTTGATGCAGTGGCATCGACCTCAACTTTAGTTATATCCACTAAATTATTCATGTAATGCAGAGGATGAACAGTACTGTCCAAATTATATTACTGTATAGATGTTAATACAGCAGCTGCTAACAGCTAAATGTGGCCAGTAGTAACAGGTAAGGGCTCTGCAGGTCCTGGATCTCTAGGTGGCGCTAGCAAATCAATAACCAGTATGAACCCGTAACCTTTTTAGCAAGACATTGAGACATTTTCAACACTTTTCAAAACTGGGTGTTTTAAGCTGGATAGCCTTATATTTATAGGTGACTTTCTGACCACAAAACCAACCATAGTTAGCCAGATGGGATGTTTATCTTTCTGGGGACAAACTCGGGAATATTAGGTGAGACGTTGGGATATTTACATGCGTCAAGCAATGACTCCCTGGAGTAGATGGCAGCTTCTCTGCCCGCCTTTCTCCTTGTTTCCACTCTTTATACTATGCTAAGCTAAGTGGCTTCGAGCTCAATCTTCATTTTTTCCAGATCAATTTTTTTTTTAAACTTTTGTTTGGATGAGATTTACAGAAAGAACAGCATGTGGGTGAATGATGAAAACTCCTTACATTCAAAAAGAACTGTATGAATGGTCAACAATAAAAAAAAAAATTGTTAGAAACAATAGAGCTGTGCGCATTTGCCACTGACATCTTTAGTAACATTTAGTGAAAAACAGCTTGTGATCACGAGGCACCAGCTAGAGAGACACATGTCCAGATGTCCAGTGATGTACGCTGTTAATCTGGGCGGTAAATACACTGTACCTTGGTCTAATCTGTGGAAGAGCGTAATCTTCGCAAGCGCCACCTCGGGACCCGGGTGGTCCAGGACCTGCCTGCACCACTGAAGAGGGCTGAGGCCACGCTCACCCTGCAGCTTGGCTCTGGGACTCACATAAAGCCTGAAATACAGAGGACAACCCAGAGTTTATTATTGAGACTCCACCTCTTACTTTACTGACACGCAGTAATTCACATGCCGAATAATCTCTGTTCACATGAAAAACAGAACATTTATTTTTAAAATCTCAGTTAAACAACCCAGAGAAACTTCATAAGAAAAAGGGAGTCATTATCATTCAATCCAAACACAGAATTTCATTCATATCAATCACAAAATATCAAATAAGAAAATATTACGTAATACAACTATTTTAAGGATTAATCAAGAAAAAGTTCCAAACTATTTTCTTGTTACAACTGAAAGTGAGAAGCTTTTCTTAATCAGAGAAATAATCTTTGAGTTTGAGCTTGATGTTGTATTGGACCCTTGTACCCCACTATTTTGAGACATACTATAGACGAAATATTGAAAATGATCAAAGAATTGAGCAGCAGATGGATTGATCGTGAAAATAATGAAATTGCAGCATTGTTACCTCTGCCAAGGCGGTCACGTTGTTGTTTGTTGGTAAGCAGGATTATGAAAAAACTGCGAGGCTAATATTCACCAAACCTAGCGGAGGAGTGTAGCACGAGCCAAGCAAGAACCCATGAAAAACTAGAAACAGGAGGCAACAGGAAATCTTGTTTTCTACCCTTTTTTGGACTCATCCTCGTGAGTTGGCCAGATTCACCGCTAATTTGACCAGTGACATCGTCACAACTTGGTGATGGGCGACTGTGAATTTTTTTAAACGGTGTTACCATAGCGAGATGGCCGATTTTGATATTTTTGGATCAAACTCTTTTAACTGGACTCCACGTAGTCTTTCATTTTCCCAAACTAATTTAACTAATTAACCAAGTTTAGATCGTAGTGCCAAATAGCCTGGTGTAACAAATTGCATTTGATTTACATCAAAATCACACTGTGTTGTCTTCACTTGATGTACTGTAACATAATGTACAGTAAGTGCAGGTTCTCTAGCCCCACCTAGTGGAAGCGAGGGGTGATATTTAAAGCACAGTGCACACGTTAGTCTTCGTCTTCATGGAAAAGCCAAATGTTATCTAGTTTTGGGTTTCGCTCACCTTGGCAGCAGTTTTCTAAAGATATTTCTGAAACTCCTTTTGGAAATGAGATATATAGTAGATGACGTCTAGAAACGAATCCACTGTGTTATGATTGATTTCTGTGCACAATCAAATCCATCAATTAACTGAATGTAGAAGTGGGTGTGACCAGGCTGCACACACTGACACGTCGCTTAACATCAGCGCAGCTTGACGTGTCTGTATCTCATCACAACTGACCCCTTACGAAGCAACTGGGTCATGGTGTTACACTGATTTCTAGACAATTAGATGTGCAAACGACACTGCGTTCAGCAGCATCATGCTCCATTTCCTTCATCTTCAGAAACATAGCTGCAAATGCTTGACTAGTCAGCATGTCATTGTGTGTGTGTGTGTGTGTGTGTGTGTGTGTGTGTTTGCGTGAGCTACACAAGTCAGCAGATACAGCTCCTCAAAGTAGTTCAACCTGCACACAAAGCCAAGCTGTTCCAGAGAAGGCTGAAGGGGGTCAGTGTTTCTAATTCCAGTATGCACAGTGCATTCTGGGATGCATGTGTGTCAAATCTGTTTTGTCCTTTTTCTCTCCCCTCTTTCTGTAAAAACTCAACAGAGTCTGTAAGCCTCCTCCAACAGAGGAGGAATCAATATGAGAGATACTCTTACTCACAACACAAGTCCTGTGGCCTACCGAGCATCTATTAGAGTCACAGAAATCCGTTTGTCATCAAGTCATAAATGGCTGATATGAAAGATGTGATAAAACAGAGCGGTTACCAGGTTTCTGGATCTCCAACGGGGAGCACGATGCTCAGGTTTAGAATCTCAACCTCATCCAGCACAGTTGTGGGGCCAGCGGCGCCGTTGTCCCCCTCGGCGGCATCAGGAGACGCCGAGCTCGGCTGGAAATAAGCGAAATGCTCCTCTGCTGAATCTCTGAGTCCAAGAGCACACGGATGCGACTGTGTCGGACTGGAAATGTCATATTTCCATGAGAAGCTGTCACTGGTACCCCCTTGCAGACACGACAGCGAGGTCTGGAGATGCGAGGCGACGGGGCAATTGTTTACAGCGTTCGCTCTGCTCCGCAATTGTTCGTTTTGCTTCTCCAATTTTCGGACCAATTCCTGTAGCTTCAACACCTCCAGCTCCGCGTTGGTGATCTTATTGTTGCCATTGACGTCTGCCATCATCTGGGGGTTCAACACCTCGGCTTCCATTTGGTAGCAAGCACATTGGGAGGTGTACAAAGCACGGCCTGCTCGCAGAGGGTCCTATTCAATTCAGAGAGGGTGTCCAGATTCCCCGTTTAAAGCTACATCACACTCACACTCTCTCTCTCTCTCTCTCTCACACACACACACACACACACACACACACACACACACACACACACACAGATGCTACCGCCGCCACCGGGATGACTACACAGCTTCCTTCTCATTGGTCAGCAGCACAGAGTTCAACTCCCATCACACCACTGCTTAGGAAGTGTTTATGATGTGCGCTTGCGGTGCACACGTGCACAGGCGGCCTTAAGCCACTGGGGGGGGCCGGGGCCAAGAGCTAATATAGGCCCCCACCATCGCCCCGAGAACCTAAGCATAACAGATGGTTCACGGTAAATAAGTGACTATATCCTATCGAGGTAAATGATCCAATAACTTAACCTATTTAAGAGCTGAAACTGTTATTTCTCAGGCTTCTCAACAACTTCCTGTCTGCAGCTGATATCATCCCTCTTAAATAGCATGAAAGAAGCTCCAGCAAACTGCGCTAATCCAACATCAAAAGCAATGCCATACTCAGTGAAAACACACACTTTATTCATTTTAATTGTAATTTAACTTGAATTCATTTGATTTAAATTACTTTTTATCGATTTAGATCAGAGTTTTTGTGACATCCTACCAAAAACAATATATGTGTAAAAAAAAAAAAAACGATAACAATTGGTGAGTAAGATGCAGATAAAAATGAAAGGAAGAGTTACAAAAATTGTGAAGTGTGTATGAACATTTCCAGCGACAAATGAACTCTAGTGTCTCCTGAACAGGAGTATTGAGCTTGTTTACTTTTTTAAAGTTTGTTTCATTTTTAGTAATTTGTGGCATGGGTCTTGTGTCGTGTTTTCAGAATTAAGTAAAGAGTGTATTCAGTTTAGAATTTCATATAAGTACTAAAACTATGCTAAGATAATCACACATTTGAATACATATGTTTATTAATAATAATTGTATTAATATATTGTTATTGTTATTGCTATGTTATCATTTGCTAGTATATTATCTATTCTTCTGTTGTTCATGTGGGAAATTAACTTGTATTGACTTCATCATTATTTTACAATCAAAAAAGCCATGACACTTCCATCAAAAGGTTAAACAATAAAATGGCAAACAAATTTATGGATACAAATTTAGTGATTGCCTTTATTGCACAGAAAATAAAAGCCCCCGGCCCTATTACACTATTGCTCATATTCTGTGTGTGTGTGTGTGTATATATATATATATATATATGTGTGTGTGTGTGTGTGTGTGTGTGTATATATATATATATATATATATATATATATATATGTGTGTGTGTGTGTGTGTGTGTGTGTGTGTGTGTGTGTGTGTGTGTATACATATGTGTGTGTTTGTATGTATGTATATATGTGTAGAGAGAGAGGGAGAGAGAGTCTCCTGAAGGCTAAAATACAGACACCAGTATTACACTACCTCATCTTAAAAAGGTTCCATCCAAACCAAAAACCTATCAACAAAATATCTGCTTGCATGTAACACATAAAAGTAGAACCCAAAGACACCCGAAAACAAACTGATAACCATCTTGTCTCCAATCACATGTTCTTTGTCTCCTCCAAAGACTTGGTGTGAACTCAGCGTCTCCATTTCTCTGGATTGCAAATAAAGTTAAAAAGAATTGATTATTGATTGTTAATCATTTTTGAAGTTAATGAAAAATGAAAATCTGTCCGTTTGTTTCATTTACCTCTGGTGGTGTCGAAGCAGCTCTCACAGTGCACCATGTGTTTGTATATCCACATACTGTCCCCTGCTTTCAGATGACCCAGAGTGCTGTTACACACCTCACACTGACACACACAAACAAGCAGGACACACACACACACACACACACACATCAGTCAGCTGCTCTCTGTCTCAGACCTACATTTAATTAATATATGAGTGCTATTTGCAACATTACTGAGGGAATAATTGCACTCTTTGCACTACTGCTAGTAAATTAGAACTGATTTGAGTCCGATTTTTTCAAACTAACTCTCTTCTTTACTGTGTGATATTGCTACCTTTACTTCAAAAAAACATTAAAATACTTCTTTGATCATCTATAGAACTTGAGGCACCTTAAAGCAGGAGGCGTGGCAGTTGATCTTCATCTCGTCCAGGACCATCTTGGCATCACCGGTGAAGGGCTTGTGGCAGGAGGTGCACAGATCTTTCTCAAGCACCGTCCTGCACGGGACAGGGAGGCATCGTATAAATGTTTTCAAAGAACAGCCCGAGCTTGGAAAGTTTATTTCCCGTCTTGGAAACAGCAATTTTACAGAATAAGAACACATCATGTCATCATACTTTTCATACCTCTCTGAGTAGACACTCTTAACAGAGGACTTAGAGAAGGATGGATCTGAGAGAATATCTTCGGACCTGCTGTGAGAGTGACACATTTACTTATTCCTCGCTGTGACAAGAGGTTTTCATAACTGACATCCATTAAAATGTATGCAAACAATATTTAAGTTCATCCAGTACCTCCTGTATGATGTGGAGGTGTACTCAGAGGGACTGGTTACACTGGTGTACTCATAACTGCGAAAAAAAAAAAACGAGACGAATCATTATTTGGAGGAGAAACCTTCATCAGAGAAAACGAGCACAATTTTGTACATCTGCTTTGTGTCCTACCTGGAGTTTGGTCTGGAGTAAGAGTAGCTTTTGCTACTGCTGTAGTCGTCACTGTGTGTACAAATACACGACAGATGAGAGACGATAGAAAACCTCACTGCAGCTACAAGTTCGCTCGACACACCCCACTGATGATAGTCATGGTGAATTACCTGGTCTTGCTGCTGCTGATGGTGTAGGAGGAGGTGCGGGTGGAGGGGGAATCATCAGTGTAGGAGCTGTAGCTGCGCCACACAGAAGCCAATGAATGTGAAGAACTTTCAGGAGTTCATTTAGGTTGATTTTGATGTTTATTTAAAAAAATGATTAACCAGAAATCGTGTTATATTACAAGAGTATAACAATTGGTATTTTTGTTCTATGAATTCTCTCAATAAAGCTTGGTTTGTGTCAAAATTTTGCTTTTTATTTTTCAAAATGTTAAAGTTTTCAAGGTGTTTGAATAAAGAACTCAGCCACTGTAGGAAGCACAGGAGCATTATCACATACAGTCGTGTCTTTAAGCTCATAGTCATCATCGTTATCGTTAGTATGATAAGCAGTTTACCCAGAGAAATGTAAACTATCTTATTTTACCCTGTAAATGATTAAATCAGTCTTTAAAATTTGCTGACACGAGTTAAAATGAAAAGAAGAAGAAGAGACTTCTTTAATACCAAATTAAATCCATTCAGTTGAGGAGGGCTCCTACTTCAGCCCACAGTAATGGTTGACAGTGTTTACCTGGTGGTCCTGAGGGTGGAGGATGGTGATGCCAGAGTCGGGCTGTCTCCTCTGCAGGGTAGAAGAACGGCGTCAGAAGCAACCGAGATAAATAAAGCTTGACAGGAACGAGTGTCAGTCATCCACCACTCACCCTCGGCTGCTCTCCACGGTGACGATCTCTCTCTTTGTGATGCTCGAGCTTCTGTGACAACAAGAGGTGATGCGTCACTGACAGGATGACGATGTGGTTGTTTTGTTTTGTTATAAGTTCGTCACCTTACCTGACAGGCGAAGACAGACCGGATGTAATGGATTTAGGAATGAGGGTGTCGTACAGGTCATCCTCGGGCCTGCAGAGACAACATCAATACATGCTGTTTGTCAAAACCGTTATGTGTGTGTGTGTGTGTTTTTAAAGAATTGAATTTCTCTCTCACAAAAACGTCTGTTTATCTTACGTAGTGGAAGTCCTTGTCGTGGTCGTGGTTGTAATACCGTCTCTGAAAAGACAAATCAAAATATTGTTGATATGATTATGTTCTTTTTTCATTTTCCGTACAATGAGCGTCCTGCATCAACTCACCCATCACTGCTGCTCCTCACTGTCACAGTCTCAGTGCTGGACACTGTTGTTTGGCTGGGAACATAATGCACAATAATAAATACATAAATTAAAACAAACAATCGGTCAGATTGATTACTCGGACAGCGTTTCACCTGCTCAGGTCTGAGATGTCATCCTTTATGGACGAGGGAATGAGTGAATCGTATAGTTTGTCCTCAGCACTGCAGAGAGATTTTAAAATGTTGTGATGTATTTTGATAGTTTGCGGGTTATGATGGAGCAATTGATGCAGAAAATGTGTCTTTTAAAAAAAAAATCTGCTATTCGTGAGATCTATGTGCGCAGCCTTCAAACTCACTCAACGCTGCTGGTTTTAACAGTGACGATCTCAGTTGTGGAGACCGAGGGGGGGATGAGGTTGTCGAAAAGTTTGTCTTCCGCGCTTCACCGGAATAGAAAAAAAGCCCCAAATTTAAATTGGAAGTGACAAATGGATTGAAACAGATGCATTTTCATCATTTCTCATCGTCATAGCTTACTCCTTTTTGCTGGCAACAGTGGTCTCGATCTCTCTGCTTTTGCTGGACGGAGAGTAAGGAGAGTATTGTGACCTGTGGGAATGGATGTGACAAAAACCTTACCAATAAATAAATAAACTTAATTATTCTGTTTTATTTTCTGTTGCCACTACTTTTACTCCTCTACATTTAGAAAGAGATGTTATAGAAACTATACATTCAGTCCAGCGTGTTGAGTAAATTACTGGTATGTTCCTGTATCAGCCAAATAATATAACATTATAACACTCAGTTATTTTTTTTTCTGCAGAACCAGTGGGCTACTTTTTCTACCGGATGTTTTAAGTGCATTTTCACGATAATATATCTGTACTTCACTTGTCAAACTGTGTTGTATTAGCAATAGAGATGATCTGAACTTTAATCTCAGTAAATATTTTCTTGCTTTGAGGTATTGTTACACTGTTGCAACCGTGTTTTTACTGTGCTAAAAAAAAAACGGGGGCCATAGTTTTACCCTCTGCTGTGAGACTGCACCCTCTCAGAGAACGTCTCAGTCTTGGATGATTTAGTCACAGGTGATCTGCAAGAAGAAGAACAAAGTTACAAATCTGACACAAAGACGCGTAGCGTGAGCAGAAATCAACATTAATGTCACTCTACCTCAGAGTCTCAGTGGTGGTTGTAATGGTGGTTTCAGTGGTTTTTCCATCTTTGGTGACTGAAGTGGTTTTGGTGCTAAAAGAGGTCAAACAAAAGATATTAACAAATGTTTCAGAACCCAGGTTTTTTCTCCTGTGAGACACATCAACTATGTATTATGCACCTGGTTTTGGGCTCCTCCAGGACAGTCGTCTTGGATGTGGTGATGCTATTGCAATAGAAAACGATGCACACATTATAATAAAAGTTTATCTTTGCGTTAAATATATTTGAATTGAACTGTACATACGAGGTGGGGGACTGCACGGTTGAATATGTGCTGCAACAAAGGGGAGGACGATTCAGATGGTTTCTACCAAGGATGCTATATCGTATGATAAATTATGAAAATGTACCTTTTGGTGAAAGAGGATCTGGAAGTCTTGCTGGACGGGGTGGGGCTGTCGGTGGAGGAGCATAATGAAACAGCAAAGCAAAAATCGAAATGCGCTTGACATTATTTCTGCTTCTGTACTCACTTCAGCTCATCCTGGCCTGTACTGAATCTGCAACAACAGAAATCACAGTTGATGCTTCTTCTTGTCAAGACCTCCTTGTGCATAAAATATCAGAACAAAGCAGAGGGTACGAGAATTTTACCTCTTAGTGAGAGCCTGCACGGATGATGATGTGGTTGAAGTTCTGGTGGTTGTTACTTCTTCAGACTCTGAACTAGAAGTAAAACGAGATAATATATTACATTTGTCTGCCACTATTATGTTAATTTAAGGAGTTTTAAACATTTTTTTAAAAGGGTTGAAATGCATATTTTACCCCCCAGGAGTCTCATCGGTTTTGTAATTACGAAGAAGAACTTTGCCGAAGTTTGGATCTCGGCTGAGGAGAGAAGAAATGACAAGCGCAGAAATGATTCTACACTGAATGCAGCAGGAAGTTATTTTTTTATGATGAGTCACACCCAGCAGTTGCCACTCCTCAGTTTTGTCTGTGTGCACGTGTGTGCGTGTGTGCACGTGTGTATTTTAGTCTACTTACTCAACATCTTCATCCTCATCATCTGGTTTCCTGATCCAGCTGTTGTCTTTCAGCAAACTGGACTGGCTAGTGCGAGTGGTCCCTGCACCACACACACACACAGACACACACACACACATACACAAACACACACACACACACACACACACACACACACAAGTGCATCAGGCTGACTGACCCAGCTTTGATGAAGATTTAACTGCATGACTTGACGGCGGATCACAATTAATTATATCACAATTAACATGTGGCTGTGCTGCTATGAGTCAAGGAGAGAAAGTTTTGATGTCACGTCTAACAAATTCTTAGCATACGGTTTTTGGAACCACAGTTTTAAACTAAAGACTAAAAAAGCATCAATGCTTAGAAATTGTTCCTGTTTTAATACTTGCATTTTTTTAACCTTTACATTTATTTTTGTTTTTTGTTGTCTACTTTTATACACTTACTTTGCTTTATAAGAATGCGTATAAGACAGTCACAAAGAAAAAAATAACCAATGTACATAAATCATAACAGCTACATTGTATTGAATTTATTTGGGGAAAGTATTAACACTCCATCTTTGATATTTGTCCTCCATTTAAATTTTACATATTTCTCTGTACTTACTGCTTGTGTACTTGCTCATTTTGGTAAAATTTCACCTGTGCATGAAGATAAACGACAAGGTTAAACAAAACAAAATAGTATATCAGCCACTAGATGGCACTGTGGGCAGACATATTTTCAGGTACAATGCCTTTTTTTTTTTCCCTTTTGGAGTTTAACCTGAGATGTTCTCAACCCCTTGACTTTCTGATGAAGCTCTAAACAGGTTTGTCTGGATCTGCACCGAGATGCAAACACACCCACATGTCCATCACACACCTTCACCTTACACACTTTCAACAAGACTACAACTGACATGCCAGTAGCTGTCGATGAGAGAGACTGTCTCCTTACTACATTTTCATAACCCTAAACCATCAGAAACCTTACAGTGGGCGTTTAGAGCCACATGTGATGTTCTAATTTACCCATCAAACAATCTACTTTGTCTTTTGGCTGCTGCCGGTAGTTTAATCTAATTGCTTTGCACAGTTCTTCTAGGGGAGGAAATTTAATTTAAGAAACTGTAACACACAAAAAAATCCCAATTCATTTCAAATGATCTACGTTTCAGAAATTCTCAGCCTTCTATTAAGAGATAACACAATTTTCAGGATGCTTTTCATGCTTTCTGATCTCAGAGCTGATCAGCCATTTTAATAGTTTGACGGGTTGAACTGAAAACTTTCTCCAGTGGAACATTCATCTCCACCTGTGCAGGTTGAAAACATTTCCACCGCATCATATTTCCTCTGGCTATGATTTCTTGTTAAGTTTTAAGAAGTAAGAGCAAGCTTCTGCGTGTGTAACATCTCCTCACACACTCTTCTGCACTACAAGCATTTCATTCCTCTCTGTATGTATGGACCTTGTGATATTATTCAATATGTCTCAGATAAGGATCATATGGTCTTACAGAAATCTGAGCCAGCTCACAATAATTCCTCTAAATATGGATTCGATATCTAATATTATCAAAGGACATTTGCAGCAAGTATGAACTGAGAAAAAGATCAAAAAAGTGTGTACATACCTCCACTGGCAGGGCAGAAACTCCTACTTTAACTCAGGTCTTAACACCTGTCTATGACTGTGCAGTGTGCAATTACACCCTCGTCATTCTGTTCACTTTTAACCTTAAGGGAGGAGATTCCAAGGCCACCCAAGGGTGGGGCTTCAGACAACAATCCTACAATACTCACTGCATATTTCTCCTTCTGCAGTCACCGTCTTTGATAATAATTGTTCTGCTTGAGTTTGAAGGTTGAAAAAAAAGAGGGTGGAGTGCTGAAGGACCTGCCATTCAGCTTTGGTGTCAAGGAAGCGTAACAGGCAACAGGGTGTTGTGTCTTAATACAGGACTGAGCAGAAATGAGTTTAACCTTGCAAAATCTCCTTTTTTTTAATGTTTGATTAATATTTACGGTGACATATACTGTACCATAGCATGAACTGATTTAGCTTCTTTTATCTTCAGAATTAATTAGTGTCTTTCAACTTAACAGGGGACACTCTGGAGTATCACTCTGCACCCCGACTGTATATTTTGTGACTTAACATAAATCACCTTGTCTTAGTGGACTTTATACCCTACGCGGGTGTGAGCAGCAGGGCAAGTGGTTTCAGCTTGATTTGTCTGAGTTATTCAAATGAATCTTCCCTCACCAACAGCCTAATATCAGAGACTTTAATAATCTTCAACATCCTGGGGTGTCAGACTCATTAGGACAAATCTGTCTGCAGTGCTGAGATGCTTTGGGATAGTCTGATGAGATTTTTAAGAGATGTGTAAATCGTTTTGGAGAACAATGATAACCAGGTTTGCACTATAAAAGCCATAGTATGTGCGTGCGTGTGTGTGTGTGTGTGTGTGTGTGTGTGTGTGTGTGTGTGTGTGTGTGTGTGTGTGTGTGCGTGTGAGAGAGAGAGAGAGACTTCACGCTCCAGTTCTGGGAGTGCCATTTTTGGATGATCAAAGGTATGAAAGGTGCATAGCACACCAGGGTGTGACAACGTGAGGCTGATAGGTGAACCCCTCCTAGCTGTGATGACAACACAAAAGGAATGTGGACTACCCAGCAATTACTGAACTACTCAGTGATAGCAGAGGTCGAAACCATTTTTATTCATAGAAAAACACTTCTACAACTCAAGGAGGGTTCTCAGAGAGTGCATACTTCCACTGAGGTGAACCTCCAGCCCCTAGCCCTTAAACACTTGGGCCCTTATCAAAGCTGCAAGCAGCAATGAGTGGGCCCTGACACACCTGTGCATGTTGGCGTACGTAGCTGTTCCCCAGAAAGTTTTCAAACCCGATAATTTTGCATGAGGGAGCACCCAATACTCAACATATCGTTATTATTTTGACGTGAATCAAAGGATAAAGTAAATCATCAGTCTTACATCCTGTAACCACTAAGTGGCGCTATGACTATGGCTTAAATTCAGCTCAAAGCCATTTTCAGCAGGTGGTGCAGTGGTCAGCACTGTTGCCTCAAGGCAAGAAGGTTCTGGGATCGAGTCCCAGCTCAGGCACAGGATCTTTCTGTGTGAGTCTGCATGTTCTCCCTGTTCCTGTGTGGGTTCTCTCTGGTACTCCAGCTTCCTCCCACAGTCCAAAGACATCAAGAGGGGACGAGGCTGATTGCTACTCTAAATTGACCGTAGGTGTGACTGTGAGAGTGAATGGTTGTCTGTCTCTATGTGATGGACTGGTGACATGTCCAGAGTGAACCCTGCCTCTCACCCGAAGGCTGCTGGGAGAGGCTCCAGCCCCCCTGCGACCATGAACAAGATAAGCAGAAGAAAATGGATGGATGGACATTTTCAGTTTGGGGCTCTCAACAAATTTGTGAAATTTGGAAAAGATCTGAAGATGCGGGGTTCAGTTACAACTTTTTCATGACTCTATGGAGAAACATATCAAAATTTGTCTCCTCACCACGGTAACAGCATTTAACAAAAACTCAAAGTCTGCACATCAACTCATCACCAAGTCTGTAAAATGTTTTTGACCAAATCTGAAATGGATCTCGTCAACCAGAAATGTAATCAATTTTTCCTGTTGTAAAGTTGCATCATCCAACCAAAGTCCATCAAAATCCGTCAACAACCTTCTGCAAAGAGACAAAAAAACGAATGCCAGTGCAAGTGAGACGATTATCACAGTCCAACAGCCATTATTCATATAAATATAGCTGTCATGAAGGAACGACTGAGATGCCTTTCCTCAGTCTCCTGCCGTCACCTAGGATGCAAAGACACACCAAGTGGTGCTAGTGCAATTAGCAAACTATGTGTTAAAATAAATGTTGTGTTTAATAACAACAAGCTGCTTGGTGCTAATCTATGGATGCGTTGATCTTTTGACACTCGGCAGGAAGAGAAATGAGTGTATAACTATGATGGCAGCAGATACCGATTCGTTTTAGTTTGTCACTCCTCGTGCCGGCTCAGTCCCTGGATGTATGCCTGCCAGTGTTTGCTTTCTGACCCATGCACGGTATCTTCATGGCCTGTCTTCCTGCCCATCTTCCGTCCCTTTCCTTGATCGAACTGAGCAGCAGAGGAAAGCAAGGGTTAAATGTACAGCCTCTAGATGTGGCTATATCATAATGAGGTTATACACTTCAGCGCCCCATCCTTCTCTTTTCACGGTACAGACCACCGAGTTGAAGCTTAGCGATGTTGCTTGTCTGACACGCAAATCCTGATTTCTTTACTGTGACTTCCCTTCAAATTCAGAATCCTGTTCTCTTCTGATGACGTGTTTAGTCTTGCAGGAATCCGCCGTTACAGTTTGAGTACAAACGCTATCAGGGAGCATTAGGGTGACAAACTATCTATGAATAATATCTATGAACGATGAAAGGACAAAAACATGCACACACAAAGTACACGCACACAGACAAACACACGCACACACTGTTTTTTCACGTCTGAAAAACATAACGGGTAGATAAATTCAGAATAAAAAGTACTGACCTGTACAAATTTCCCTTTTAGGTACACACTTATTCCTGTATTTTTCAGTGTTTATTCTGTTGTATTCATTTAGGTTTTTTTTATTGATTCTGTAGAACTTAAAAAAATACTGCAATTAATGAAGCTGTCAAGTTTGGCAGTGGACACAGTGAGTAACAGTGATGGACTCATATATGTCCCATGATGCCATCCTGAATTGTCCAATCAAAGTCTGTCGGCCTTTTGTCGTTCTACATTGAAATTGTAGCTCGTGAACTTTGATACACACTCATACTGAACTTATGATCCATGGACACGTTTATAAATCCGCTCATGGCTCATTAATTTTCCTAATTTGTTTGTGATCGTATTCAGCTGTCTGCATTTATCATCTGTTACTCCTGTTTTATTCCTTCATTGTGATGGACTTTATGACTGTTGTTATAGTCATAACTCTTGTTAACTGACACATCAGTTGAGGTGACATCTTGTAGTTGAAAGTGAAAAGCTGACAGGACATTCCAGGACACTGATACTGCTCTTGATCATGTCTGGATGCTTCCTGGGTTGCTATGAGAAGAGGCTGTGGACCATCCCCTCTCATCTCATTGGGCCATTCCAATGCCCCTCAGCCAATAAAACACTGCGGAAGCCTAGTTTTAATCTCTCTCTCTCTTTCTCCCTCTCTTTTCTCTCTATATTAGTGCAGGCATATCCATCCCTTTAAAAAGACTGATGTTATATTAATATTCGACATACCATCAGCATTGAGGAGATCTCGTTGCAGAGAGCACTGTGTGAAACCTTTACCACATTCCCCTCTTTAGTCTGATCGAGAGCAGCGGTGGTCAAAACATCTCTCACGAGTTGGTGCAATAAATAACTGGAAATTGGAGCCCTGCAGTGTTCCAGCTGTTTTCTTTTCTGTCTCAGTACTTTCAGCTCAGCACCTGCACAACTTCTCTAGTTTGTGTGCATTACCTTTTCAAACATTTTCCTCATACTCTTCCTCAACAACTGTTTCCCATCTCAGTGTATGTTCACACTACATTGTGTTTTCATTTTCACTGTCATTTTGACTGATGTTGCCCCCCCCACACTCTATTACCCCCCCCCCCCATGAAGATGCAAATATTTTCGTTAACTGATGTACAGACCAGGCAGATTTTCATCAGTTATTTCAAAAGAGATGCGCATCTTTTATATAAATGTATATAGTCCTTGTGTGGTGCGTTCAAGTGGCCATCGGCAGGGAAATATTCACAGATCACAAACATAATAATAATAATAATAATAATAATAATAGAACACATAATTCCAGCTGCTATGAAGGAACTTGTGACACAAAAAGGAACATGTGAACTTACAAATGAATTGAAAACAATTACATAAGGCAACTGCTTTGAAGGGTTTTAGGTAAAAATATAATCAGTCAGTGCGTAAATCATATCAGTATGATTAGGAAGCGCTCAATCATATTCCATTATTTGGTTTATACAATTAGCATTTTATCTTACATTCTATCTTACATGTTTATTCATCATGTCTAGTATGAACCCCTACATCAGATTTGTGGATGTAAACGTCTGATAACATGGCTCCAGTGGCTGTATGAAAGTATCCCGGCATGCCAGCGACGCAGCGCTCGGCTCGGGAGGGGAGGGATGATGGAGCTAAGATGGCAGACCAGCTGAGGGTGCTGCCTGTCTGGGGTCAAGGAATATTCAAGGGACGAATAAAAAGCAATCACAACAAGGCGAATTTTGGGAAATGAATGGCACCGGTTCTGATGTTTTACCAGAAATGTTGCTATTGCTTGAGAATCTACATCCCCAGGAGTCAAGAACGGGAGACGTCTCGTTGAATTTGCGCTGATAATAACCGGGGATACTGGATGCTAATTGTGGTATTTCTGTAACTCGCAATGGACAAATAATGTGACGTGTTGTGGATTTAAGAACATTTGGATCGCATCTGATGGCAGGATATTATCTAGCTGCTGTACATTTTGTGTGATATATGCATTGTTCTCCAAAACGATGATGTGTGCTGCTGCGGCAGCGGCCGCCGCCTGTGGAGGGATTCTTCCCTCCTCATCCCCGTCGATGGGGCTGGGTGTCCGGGGCATTTATGGAATAGGAGCCGATCTCTCCACTATTGGTTCGGGTATGGGCTCCTGTCCGACACCCGGGGTCCAGTCGGATTGTCGAACTCGGTACCAGCTTTTACTCTCAGGGCGAGCTCTGGCGGAAAGATACAGACGGATTTACACGACCGCTATCAACGATAAAGAGCAGGGGATAAACCAAGGAAGGTGAGTGGCTAGCGTTGAGAAAACATTATGATTATATTAAGGACTGGTCTGTCATTTGTGGGGCTAACTGAGCTAACGACCGTAAGCTAACATCAACCTGGGCTGAGTCGTGTGTCATTTCGCACACGTAACTGCTAGCATAATGTTAGTTGACGTTCACGAGATAGTCTTTTATTTGCAGCTACTGACTTAAGGACACACAACACGACCCTAGCTCAATATTTGGTTGCACCTCTTGCTGTTTCAGTTTGCTAGGTAGCATTTGAGCGTTGACTTCCCTAGCTTAGCCGAGCTAGCTAAGCTCACGTTAGTTCATCCACGCTTGAGTGGTTCGGGGCTACCCTGAACGTTGTGTATAAGCTAAACAGCAACTACAACTAAAGTAACACAATAAACTCAGACTGTAACCATTTGTAGAAGCGTTCCATTGGCTTCATGCGAGCTAGCTAGTTGGCTAAGAACTGTCATGATAGTGCCAATTTGTTGTTGGTCTTAGCGGTCCCCCACTGAAACGTAAAGACACCTTCTGCTTATACTTTATTTTAGTATCAAATAGGTTAACCCTATTGTGACTGGAATTGTTATGACAGTTTACTACTCCTATAAATCAATGTGATGTCGTTAGCCGCGTGTAATAAGGCCCAATGGCGTCACTGTTTGGGTAGCTAGCCAAGTAGCAGTATCAGCCCTTCGCCAGGTTGTCTAAACGTTAACCAGTAATTACAATTTCAAGAAACATGGCGCTGATAGCAGCCAGATTTGCACCTAATCGGTTTCGGTTACCCCTCCACTCAATTCCTCCTATATTGTAAACACGCTGCGTGTTTGGGCGAGGATGAGTTGGGAGGTGGATGAACTCATTGCTTTTTTGGCAAAAGCGAGTAGTTCAGTTACGTCATTCTTGACAGTCAGGTTGAAGACTGAGTAGCTGGGTCATTGCAGCATCCTCCCTCACACACCGGTGTTTTTCTCAGTCGACAGTGTCAGTCAGTTAGAACGGGCCAAGGAGAACCTACTGCATGTGGGTCAGAGGCACTGAACCAGGATTCAGTTCCCCTTTCATTTAATCAGGCTTTTTTGGAGGGGGTCGTTTTCTCTGATATCCCAAGAAATATTGTGCAGACCCACAAGCGTAGTAACATTTGTAATATCCATGAATATGTACAAATTAGGGGGGGGATGTGCTTGTGATGACTCTCCAGCTGAGCAGGAGGAAAACATCTGCCATTGGATGACACTTGAGAAACCTTTAATGCAAATGTCACTGTCCTAATTATTTCACTTGTTGACACTTATCTGTTGTACACTCAAGAGATATCTGAATGAGCAGTGAGACGTAAGGGGTGTGAACAGCAGGGATGCATGATAATATCTGCACATCAGTGGTATCAGTTATGTTTTCGGCCAAATGTTTTGCTCATGTCTGAGCTGAAATCTTGTATTACCTTAGAATCTGTACCAGAACATGCACCATTAACACTTTTTGTTTTTATCTCATCACAATTGAAATGGGCTAATTGTATTTTCGACACTTGGCGTTAATACCCCCGACTGCGTAAGAAAGTATTAATCTTTCACTGGTCACCCTTCGTAGACATTGTAAGATAATTGCCACAGTCTGAGAAGGAAACTAAGACCCAGGCAGGCAGAGTATGCTCAGATCTGAAGAATTTGAATATATAATTGTGAGGTGACAAGCAGAAACAATGACGTATCCGTATTAAAAATAGAACAGTCTGTTT
Source organism: Aulostomus chinensis (assembly GCF_037954235.1). Lineage (NCBI taxonomy): Eukaryota > Metazoa > Chordata > Actinopteri > Syngnathiformes > Aulostomidae > Aulostomus > Aulostomus chinensis. The sequence continues at coordinate 13,811,999 of NC_141331.1, read as the reverse complement.
TTTTCTTTTTCTGTAGTAAATCTGCTGTAGACCTTTTGCTCTTCTTATTAGGAGCCTTTAAAGTGGAACTTAACCAAAAACAAGCAAATGCTGTCGTGTCAGACAGCCTTAAAGGATGCACACTTTCCCGGGTTGCTTAAGATGGGAAATTTACTCGGCAAGGTTGAAAAAGTAAGAGTGAGATTACCCTTATAGACCTTTCTGATGGATTGGAGTCGAACAGCTGTTCTAATCAACAGACAGGATGAATGATTTTCTCCTTTGACATAATGACTGGCTTGAAGAAGGAGGGTGAATACAGAACAGAACTCTACTAGCTTGTTTAGAAGGAGTGCTACTGAAATAGGCTTCTTTGCTTCTGGTAAAAAATGTAAACAAGTGTGATAAAAGAAATAGGGAATGAGTAGATACAAACCAAAAAGCAAATGTGCTGTTTTGTCTATTCTGGGAAACTGCAGATGCAACATAGCACAAGCCCTCACTTTGTCGAAGGATTACTTCTAGACTAAAAAAAAACAACAACCCTGATTCTTAGAGTCAGGTGATTATACATAAATGAAAAGATTGTTGTCAGTATGGCTGGTTTATTCACTTTCTGCCAAAAGATCCCTGTAAATTCTTCACACTGCTCATAAATGCATTGAATCCCACCTGCAGGAGAGGGGAGGTCTCCCTCCATGACTCACCAACAGCTGATCACGTCAATGTAGTTTGGTTGCACCATCAACATGTGACAATTGCAGAATCAGTGGGAGAGATAATCGTTGATGAAGAACAGACAGGTCAGCTTACTAGTATCGACAGTTGCAGTTATTTGTTTTACTGAGCACAAACTGTGCAGGAAAATAGTTTGAATAAAAGTGGGTATACAGCATTATTTTATCCCCTCAGCTGCTTCTGAACTGCCCAAGTCCATCATCAGTCACAACTTACATCTGTTAATCACAACTCAAAAAGCAACAAATGTGTGCCTTTTCAATGTGTTATTAATTAATATCAATTCTACACAACTATTAAAGAAAAAATGATAAAGGCAACCTTTTCTTCTGGTCTTTTTCGAATAAAGGTCATGAGAGTCAGAACGATCAAAAATTGGCTAAAATGAAACCTACCACAGTGATAGATTTTCTCCTGTTGTTTCACTACATGTATGTGTGACTGTAATTGTGACCCAAGCATGTGTTTTGCACCACTGAGTGATCGTTGTGTTTGCAGGGGAAAGAAGGCTTTGAGTAAGAAGAAGCTGAAAAGGCGACAAAAGGTCAAGTCAAAAGTCAAATCAAGGACAAAGGTAAGACGTGCTTGATTGTCCACGCAACTGTTCAACAATAAACTTGCCATGTAACGCTGCTATTCCTCTGATTGTATATGGATTCATCAGTCGATTTTAGTGTTGTAGTTGCGGTTTTTAATCACTGGTACTTTGCATTTTTACTCTCTACTAATAGAAAAATTTACTGGCAGTTTTGATTTGCTCACAGTCACAGCCCACAGGGTTTATTGCTGGTTTGACACTCGGCTGAATGAACTCTATGGGTTGCTGAGAAGATTAAAGATCCCCTCCACACCTGTTGTAAGATTTATGTCGTATGTTTATTCAGCTCATACCTGAGCCATACGTTAAGGTCCTTAACTTCGACTGATTCTCCCTCACTGGAAAAACTCACTTAACTGCAAGATACACAATAACTGTTTTCAGGAAGGCATCAATTTCTTTCTATATATATATTTTTGTTTGTTTTGGAGGGGGCTCTTTCTTTAAATCTGACTCCAAATCTCAGTCACTCTCATATTAATAGTATACTGAACCAGGATTAGTTCCAAATTTAGCTTTATGTCACAAATCATGCTCATTAGTGCCGATTTAAAGTGAGCGTAGAGAAACTTGCTGCACGTGGATGTGAAAACATCAAATTCAGCACATAAACCTCGTTTGGCACAGTGAGGCTCAAACATCCAAGAGAAGGAGCCACATGAAACACACGTTTGACTTTAGATTTTCCATAGGAAAAAACAAGCAGACTTTTTAACATTCTAACCCTACTGTATCTGTCGGATGCCAGCCATTGTCCACACATGAAGCTGGAGAGGTGGACAGGCAGAACAGAAACACAGGGGAGTGGCTCTTACATGTGCTTGATGGCCTGTTGCCGAGCGACCTAATGTGTTCTACATCTCCACAGCAACAGTTGCCTGCCTCCATCTCACTCATCCACGGAGGGAACCTAGTCTGTATCAGAGGACAGGGATGTGTTTCTGCTTCCGCTGTAGATTCGACATGGTTTACTACGTCAATAAATGTAATCCCTTAGATTTTATTGACTAGCTGCTTTCTTTTTAGTGAGCAACGTTTGGATTTAATTTTCTTGCCGCTAGCAGGCAGAGGCTAAAGGAGATGAATCTGATTGTAGCAAAATAAGGCTGCTACTACTTTTGTCATCTTTCAGTAACTACTTTTGACAGGAAATTCAGCATCGAAGGAGGGGTAGTCAGTTAAATTCTCTTCAGGCTGACCTGCTCAGTGGTTTGATGTTAACTGAGTAGCAGAAGACATTCACTTGGTAGAGCCGAGGCTGACAGGCACAAAAACACGGGTAGTTACTGGCAGTCGTGCTATATTTATAAGTTGTGCCCTGTCACACCTCTCACACTGACTGTCGGATTGTGGATGCAAAGAGTCCCCCCCGCCCCGTCTGTATCTTTGCTTATGAGCATGCAGACACTGAATCAGAACAAAAACAGTGCATAAACACTCGCATGGAGTGGGTGATGTAATATCTCAAGAGCAGGCGTATGCGTGATCCGTCTTTTTCAAAAACTCTTAAAATCACAATTGTACAACGTAAATGGTGCCTCCGTGGAATCATGCCAAGAAAACAGCAGAATGACAGGAACTGCTCACCGCCTCGTCACACGTCTGGCTGACGTGCTGAGCAGGTTGTGCTCACACTGTCGTTGAGGTGTGTGTATGTGTGTCCTCGTGATGTATACTTGCTAATTGCACCACTTGGAACTGATGCGTCAAATTGATTTTAATGAACTGCTTACATGGCTGTGTGTGACATTTAGCCACCTGAAGGCAGATGTTTTTTCCTGATGACAACTAATATAATAATTGTATTCGGGAAGATTGGGCAGCTACAATATTAAGATTCGCAGTGTGGTTACTGGCATGGTGGTCCTTGCTTTCCTTACTTCAAGTCACTTGGTTTGTCTTCATCTGCCATAAAAGCCACAAAGCCAACAAGTTGAACTGTGTAGCTGTCTAAGTGCAGCAGCAGCCCTTTTCAGTGCTTTTAGATGGCTATTAAATGATCAGTTAAGTGCAAATACGTACTTAAATGTGGCTTCTGTCATTACTTGTGGACATAATGCTTGAATATGTCATGGTTGCATCTAGTTTTCATGAATTGTGCAGTTTTAAGCGGAGAACAATCAGCCGGAGTTGAATAGAACCTTTATCAGAGCTTGAAAAGTGTGTTTCAGCTGCCTCAGGATTGTGCGCAAGAACTAACCTATAAGATGTAATGATTATTTTTTAAAGCTACTTTGTGGACTGGAAGGATGAAATTTTGTTGAACTGGGCTGATATTTGGCATTTTTCATTTTAGGCTGCATTGGCCGGTGCCTGAGCTCATGAGGCCAATTAACTGTGGGCATCATTGTACATGCAGACTCAGTCAGTGCTGGTGTTTCTGTGTGGAATATTGTTCATTTATTTATGTCCGTAAGGCGATCTCTCAGAAATAAGATGATGACGCTCTGATAAATGCTGTTGAGTTTAGTTTTAATAATTTATTTCGTTGATAATTTTTTTTAAAAATTCAAAAAAACATGGACCACCACCACTTTTTTTTAAAATCATTGCTTGTTGTTGCCAAAAAATATAGGCATCATTTACAGTCATTGGCCGTCCTGATCTCCAAATATCTGCGTTGGCCTTGGCTGAGGTGAAGCCCATATCAGTCGACCTCTTATGAAGAGCGATTTCAGGGTGTTAGAGATGTTTTGAGAAATTGACTTGTCATTTTATAGCTGTGAATGGGAAATAAAAAGACCAATGTGCATCTCCTGGTCTTGCAGCTTTGTTATTCAGGAATTTATATGCACATAAACCCTGATGTGTGCCCCTGTATAGATTAGAAAAATCCTAGTTAATCCTAATTTGAACATGACACACCCCCTTTGGTGTATGGTCCACAACCGTTGGGTCTGTTTCTCCACAGTTTAACACCTGCTTCTATATTTTCTGAAATCACAGGTTAATTTGCACAGTTGTTAACCCAAAATAAATACGCCTTAAGCTTATGATTTCTGAATGTAGTGAGAAAGGAAAGCATTCTTGCAAGTAGCTACTGCTAATATTCCTTACTTATATTACATAACAGACACTGTTGCAGTTGCTGCAATAGGGTTTCATGTGTTTCTCATCAGCTGGAGGGAAAACGCAGTTCACATATTTGTCTTATGCTTAAGCCACTTTGGACGTTTGCTGTGCTACACAGCCTCCTCTCACAAACGCTTCTCCATCAGAAAGGCAAGAGAGCATTAGACGCCATTGTAGATGAGAGGGAGCTAATACCTTCTCCAGTGGTTTGAGCTGAAAATGACTGACCTCTCTCCCCAAATAGATGACATCATCCCCTGTGACTGTTTTTCCCAAAGGGCAACAGTGCAACACAGGCCAAATTCATCCATTCTTCTCACTCGTGCCTCAGTTCTGTGGTGGTTAAAAATGCCTTCCTTATCACTTAGTTTAACTCTGGAATGATGTTTTTCTAATCCAAATGATGACTGTTATGTACACACACTTCTTGTTATGATCTTATCATTGCATACCACTCACATGGTTGAACGGCACCTCTAACGGCAGCTGTCAAAGGGACTTTTAGAGACCAACAAAAGTGATCAAATCTCTTTTTTGCCACCTTTGTTACAGATACTCAGTGGTGGCTTGAAAAACAGAAAGGGTTGCTTTATAATTAGAATGAGAGGCAAATTAACTACTTGTATGCAGGGGAAAAAAAAAAACTACTGGAGTTGTAACATCATTACATGCCGCTTATTTATTTATTGTTTTACATTCAAACTATTCCTCGACAGGAAAAATACAAAGGTAATTGATGTCAGAATCGTAACCAGAGCCAGACAAATACCAAGCATGTGTTGAGCATTGCTCAAAACAAAAAGAGACAAAAATTAATTTATCACACATTTTAAATTTCAACCATTTTTTTTTTTTTGTCAAAGAAACATGTAGACAGTATAATACATGTAACACAAACTAACATTCACGTACATATACATGCGCAGATGTCGGATTTTATACAGAAGGAAGTAACTAGGAAAAAATGTATAAAGTAACACAACATATTTTCCCACAATATTCTAACATATAAATCAATGAAATTATTAACAGTGTAAAGATAAACTAAATTAATCATTTTATGGTTTTTAATCAAGGTCTGAACACTGCATAAATTGCAGTGTGTAGCACCAGAGTTTGAGAGGCAAACACCACCTGTATATTGGACCAGGGATGTTCATCTCCTGGGAGGGAATCAGTGTTTTATCCTCTGTCATTTTGAGCTGTAGTCTAGTACATGAGACTCTCCATATCTGCAGTATCTCATCTCCTCCTGTCCCCATCAGACAGCTGCTGTCATGTGAGGGAGCTCAGCAGAATAAAAACATTATTTATTGCTAAATATATCTGTAACAGTAGCCAGCAGTGTGTAGCCCAGTGTAATGAAGTAAAAGTCACATTAGTTTTCACTAATGCAAAACCACTTCTCATCATTGTACATATGTTTTAACAGTACAATAATCGTCATGGAGTGAATTTAATTTCATTGTTTCTGATCTGTGGGACTGTTTTTGTTTTGTAGTAAGCAGATTTTCAGGCATGTATTTTCGAGGACTAAACAGTCGGCCTGCTCTTACACTGGTATCTGAACTGTTTACAATTATGTCTCCTTCTAAAAAAAAGACATTGCTGCTTTTAAGTGACCCTGAGTTGTGTTAAGTAGCTTTTTGCTGTCACACCATCAATCATACTGGGGAAGGTTTTTTTGACCTTGTCTGAACATCAACCCTCTCTATCTGCAGGCCGAGAGTCTGGATGGTGCCCTTTGCGTGCCGGACATCAAGCTGCATAGCAACCCATCTGCGTTCAATGTGTACTGCAATGTGCGGCACTGTGTGCTGGACTGGCAGCAGAGAGAGGCCTCCTTGGCACTGGCCTCCAGGAGCTCCGTGCAGAGTGGCGACTCAGACAGCGAGGAGGAGGAGGAGTACCGAGAGCCAGCCGTTAAGCTGCCAAAGGTAGGAACAGCGACTGGTACTGGCTGTTATTGTGGGGATCTCTGGCCAGCCTGGGATGTACCAGGCCTTTATCTGCTTTGGATAGTGTCTAGTTAAGTCATCTTAACAGAGGTTAGAACCCCCAACTTGAAGATTACAACCTTTCCGGCTTTATTTCCTCTCTCCTACTGCGTGTTTCACTTTGAAAAAAAGAACTGCCATTTTGAAAGTTAAATATTCCATTTAGAACAAAATTTTCTCATTCATTCCATAAAGACAACTGACTTGTTTCATTAAAGTTTTTAAAAAAATGAGGGGGTCTATTAATATTTCAAACCAATGACGGCACCAATGTGTGTCAAAAAAGTAAAAAACAGCTTGTTGTCTTAAATATCTTAAAATGAAGGAAATTAGAAAGCTAACCTTCTACAGTAGCAACTCATCTGAAAGGCCTGATGTCGGTGGATTACTTTGGTGTCAAAACCATAAATGCCAAAATGAGGACTTAAACGTCAGGAGCATTTAGCCGCTCAGTGGTGCAATAAAACATCTGAGTCATCCAATAAGAAAGAAGGGCAACGAATGGCATCTTATGAGATGATATTTTGGAACAACTGACAGTCCTGCCGGGGCATTTCTCAGGTCTGTCATTCACTGTGTCGTATGGTAAACGGTTCACCACAATAGGGCAAACATGTCTGTGCTGTTGTCATGGAACAGTAAGTCGTACTTGCTGCACATGCTTTTTTTTGGGGCTAAATTTTGACACGGATGGACAGGTTTAAGATGCAAGTCCTCCTTATTGTAAAATATCAAAGCTTCTTCCATTTGAGCCTTTCAGACAGAAAAATAGGCCACAGATGATGTAAGATTGAGGTGTGTGTGTAGTTTCAAATAAGTAGGTGTCTAAGAGTCTTCAGTTACATAAACCTAGCTCTGGCACACATGTGGAGGAACTATTGTGTCTATTCTGTTTCTGTTTAGTTTGTGTTGTATTGCGGGTGTCCTGTGTCAGCAGAATCTTGTTGTTTGTGTACATATATATATATTTTTTATTATAATCATGAAGTAAAATGTCCCACAGTAATTCTTTCCTGAGATGGGAAGGGACATTTGGGTCATTATTTTATTCACTAACAAGCCATACAAAGAAAGACCACAACTTCTTTTCTAGGCCAGACTCATTTGCCTGCCCCCACTCCAAGTATACAACCGCGTATTTCATCCAAAACTTAATGGTGGATGTTGACGTCAAGACAGCAGGCAACCGGACAAATGACTGTCCTCAGGTCTACAATTGTCAAAAAGAACTGCAACTCTAGGATGATGAGGCTTTGGGATTAAACAAAGACACCCTCTATAAATGTTCATATCAACAACACTGCCCTGGCCATTCCATGCAAGGAAAAATATTCACAAAATGTACAGAAAATCACCTGTGTCTTGCCAGTGGGGCTGCACAGTGTATTCAGATCTTACTGAAACTGCAGTATGGTCCAGTCTAATGTGCAAATCACAGGAAATGCAACATACAGGATTGTGGTGCCAGCCTGTACACGTTACCCTACGGATTTACAAAACATTGTGTTTGGCACAGATCCTTGCAAAAATCATATTATTCTTTCAATATGTTGAATTAACGTGTATTCTGACACTATTCCTCCTGATATTGTGTATCATATCGGACTTACAATATCTGTCAAAATAACCACAATTGGATATTTTTCCCAAATTCTTTATAGCATTCGCTGCCATTTTGTTTAGTAGCACCTAGAACTGTTCTCCTCTGTGTGTAGATCATCGGCATCGGCCTGTGTGGGGTCTTTGAGCTGATAAAAGAGACGCGGTTCTCGCACCCCTCGCTGTGCCTGCGGAGTCTGCAGGCTTTGTTGGACATGCTGCAGGGGCAACAGCCAGAGGGCTTCCAGACGGAGCCTCCTGACGTGCTAGGTAAGGATGAATATGCTGACACGCCAGAGTTTATCAGGAATCTCTGTGTGTAGTTAAAGCAAGTCACTGCCCTGACAGGAATCCTGTGTTTGTGATGGTTAGAAAAAAAAAAACCCCAGACATGTTTATTAACCTTGTCAGAGAAGCAAGGATGTTTTGGGGGTTATGTGCTGCACTTAAGAATATTTTACACCCCTCCTCTTGAAAACACTTATTCTTAATAGATATTTTACCTCGCCTATATCATTTTTCTCCCTTAGAGTCTCTTTTCCAGTTGTTGTTGGAAACCACGGTCCGCAGCACAGGACCCAATGACCCGACGGGACAAGCCATCACTGCTCTGTCCTGCGCCTGCCTCTTCAGTCTAGTGGTGGCTTGGGGGGACACTGGAAAAATCCTGCAGGCTGTCTCTGCCATCCTCACCAACAATGGCAGCCATGCCTGCCAGACAATACAGGTACTTCTGGTGTAGATAAAAAAAGTAGACAGACTATTGTGTTGGTAAAAACCTATAACTAGATCATCTTAAGGAAGATAGTATTCTTCAAATATTTCTCAGATATAATCAGCTGAAGCTGTGGGTGAGAGCCCTGTGTGACAGAAAGTACTATCCATAGTGCTGTCTATAAGAGAACAAAACATTGATCATGTTTTCTAACTGTCTGTCTTCTGCCCCCTCTTGTGCACCGGGTGTCAAATATTACCAAAGCATTGTCTCTTTCTATAAATGTCCTGTCATGTCTGAGCGAAGCCGTGTCCTGCACTTATTTGATTTCATTCGGCTTTCTCGTCACGAGTGTCTCCTCATTGTTAGATTAGCAGACATTGTTTCCATTTACTGATCACCTGCACACATTCTTATATTTAACTTAGTAAAACAGGTTGGAATGAGTTGACCGAAGTCGATCAGTTTTCAAAGCCAACTCCACACCTTGCCTCCCTCCGTTCGAGGGTTGTCTGTCAGATTACAGGTAATTATTCTGATCACTGGAGTCAGATAACAGAACCTTCGGCTCCTTGGTGCATTTCTCTCCAGCAGACAGTCTCCGGGTAATGTCTGGACAGCACAAATTGAGTTTTGGAAAATGTCAAGCCTGTCTGAGTCTCCTGTTTGATTATGTTACCCTCCCCGCGTTGTTCTGCCAATTAGCTGCTTCTATCTCCTTCCTCCTCTCTCTCCTCTCTGACTCTACATCTCTGACTCTCTCTTTCTCACTCTCTCTCTCTCTCTCTCTCTCTCTCTCTCTCTCTCTCTCTCTCTCCTGCTTTATATTAAAGCCTCTATCACAATTAAATAGGTATCTATAGACACTGGTCTCCTTCACCTGCATGAAGATATAAAGTGTCTACTAGACAAATTTTATAGGCACAGATGAAGAGCCTGTGGTTTTCTCCTGGTTCCTCATCTTTTATGCATCTACGAGACTTTGAGTCATCACAGTGTTAGTCAGGCTGACTGGAAGTGTGTGTGTGTGTGTGTGTGTGTGTGTGTGTGTGTGTGTGTGTGTGTGTGTGTGTGTGTGAACAATAAGGTGTGTTCACATGCATTTGGAGTGAATGAGAAAATACAGGTATAACCACAGTCCAGTTTACAATTCTAAAGCTCACCAGGAGAGGTCCACCGATAATCAGATGTTTTTTATGAGGCCAGGGTTTATGAGGCAGATTAAGAAGCAGTTGTGTCTGTGGGCAGCCCAATTTCACACCATTCTTCAGGCAAACTAAGGGTCTTTTTCCACCGTTGTTTCCTGAGTCTGTATCTTTTCGATTGTTTTACAATACGCTAGTGTGATGATTCTTGATTTTGTTTTTTTCCTGATCACTGAAAGTTAAAAAAAAAAAAAAACTGTTCAGCTTTGGTTAAAACTCTGCACTCATCACTGTCACTCTTCACACCATCATCCAGTCACAGCGGGACAAATACACCAACATCAACCATCAAATCCTACATTATATCTTTTGTTTAAAATGAATCACTGCACTGCTGTTAGTGTTCAACATTTTGTGTATAATCTGTTATTGTTCCATCTTTGTATTTTATCAGATGTGACAAAGAAAGGCATAAAGCGTCATGTATTAGCCATCAGCCATCTGATCTCTAAATATCTGCATCAGCAATGGAAAAACCCGTGATGGTCAACCCCTAGCTACCAGCTGCCTCGTGTGTCTTCTCCTTCACACTTGTCCTCCTTCATCTCCTCAGGTGCCCACCATTCTGAATGCTCTGCAGAGGAGTGTCCAAGCTGTCCTGGTTGGAAAGATTCAAATCCAGGATTGGTTTGGGAACGGCATCAAACGGGCTGCCCTGATGAGCAAATGGGTCCTAAAAGGGGTGGTCATAGACGATGACGAGCGTTGTCTCCTACAGACCGATGGCTCCTTCCTCTACTTGCTCTGCAAGGATGGACTGTACAAAGTTGGTTCTGGATACAGCGGCACTGTCAGGGTACGTAAAGCAGATGTGTGAGACAACAGTGTACCTCCACTGGTAATGATTTCTCACTGTAAACTTTCTGTTTTTTGATGAGATGAGAAAATGTACAGTTATCTTGAAAATGTCTGTTTTCAAGCTCATCAGTGTGTCGTTGTGTGTTTTCTTGATCACTACCTCACAGGGCCATGTTTACAACTCCACGTCTCGTATAAGGAATCGAAAGCTGAGATCGTGGCTGGGCTTCGCTCAGGTAAAGAGTTCACCTCCATGTGACATTAATTATGTTTGTTTTGTTGTTTGTTATTGTTTCTGTGCTGCGCTGGTTTTGTTTGGATTTGGTTCGATAGCTACATAAGTGCTGTTCCTATGTGCGTGAATTGAAAAGTGACAAAAAATTAACAATGACCTTCCAGTACAGTGCACTCATTGGTAGTGCTGTGAATGTGAAGGACTCCTGTCCAAAAGTAGTTTCTTCCTCCGGCAGGTTTATCGGTTTAATTGATTCCAATGGGAGCGCTATGTTTTTACACGATGACACAAACGGCATCAGCTTGACAAGGCACTGAATATTTTCTGCGGTGCTATTTTCTGGTGGCGAACAGAAGAATGTATAACTTGGGGTAAAAGGAGCTGTTGTCACTGTCACTTTTTCCAAAGTTGTCACAGTTGAGGAGTGACGGGGCAAATGCCTCAAAAATGAACCATCACATCCTACATGTATGAGCACGGGCGTAGTGCTCCAACCCGATGATTGTACTCGCCAAAAAAAAAATCTCGCACACACCAGCAGGTCTGTCTTCTCTCCCTCTTAGTTCAGTGTTTATTTCCCACAGAGCAAGGACGACCAACACAAACACATAACCAAACACTGCACCTCCAAAGCACTCTCAGACCCTCCCGGCTGTGTGCTTTCAGCTGGAAAACAACACTTTAGTGGACAAAGGGCTGAAGGATATACCTCTGTGACTGTAGATCAGCAGCAGTGTTTGTCTTGTCTCCTCAGGGCTACTTGTTGTATCGGGACACAAGTAACCTCAGTATGTCAGCCGTCAAGATCAACCCTGAAACGCTGGAGCATGAAGGGACCGTCACCATGCCAGGTGCCCTTTTTATAAATGCCTCATGGGAGTAAAGTCCTCAATACTGCAATAAGAAGTGAATATTCACGGTCCCATTGCCTGTCCTTGTAGGTCAACACTCGGACGGACAGAACATACTCTTCACAGACGGAGAGTACATCAACCAGATAGCAGCCTGCAAAGATGTAAGTGTTTTTGTTCCTCTTTATTACCTAAACAGGCCTCACACCAACCCACACATCCCCATCATCCTAGGAGGGAGTCCCCAGTGTGCCAAAGAGTTCCTTGACTTGCGTAATTGATGGCAGAAAATAACTCTTATTCAAATTCCAAATTTTGGCACTTGCTTGGTGTAAAAGTTTTGGGTAATTAGGGCTGGTGTAGGCATTGTGCTACCAGAATGGTGTGTCCATAAAAACACAAATAATTCAGGTCCAGATCCAAAATCCAAAATCCAGTAAACTAGTTGATGAATGCCAATTTGCCCTTTTTATTGCTGAGTGTGATTGCTGGTTTATGATCAGAAAACATAGCAGATTCACTCAGTTTGGTGAGAGCAGCTACAAACTGAGGGAGCACACTGCAGTTAATAATGTCATCAGGAGCAGGTGACTAAGAAGGGGGCGTGTCTCAGTGATGGGGGCAGGTTAGGAGCATGATTGACAGGGAGACTGCCAGGGCTATTGACAGGGATTTTGAGCACTTGGTTGCCCTGGACTATCTCACAGAGGGTTCTGGTGGTCCCCTTCCTGGTCATCACTTGTTGATAAACACCAATACGAAACTTTCTCTTACCCTTATCTGACATGCAACTGACAAAACTTTTTAAAAATGATTTGGGTTGTGTCTGTCAATGAAGGGAGTGGCATTACATGTGAGTTTTTCTCCCAAGAGCTTAAGCTCACTGGTAGTTATCTGCATAAGCAGTGCTTAACGTGAGTGGGGGGAGGGGACATTGTGAAAAGCTTATATCTCCTCTTGCCGCTAGTTTTCCTTCCTGATAGTCGTTTCTTGCCAGATCAAGTGGGCTGGGTATGGCTGTGTTCCTCTAGCTTGCAGGCTGTCATCACCACACAGGAAAACCTCAAGACACACACACACACACACACACACACACACACACACACCCTTGCTGGGAAGAAGATGCTATAGGTAAAACACAAAGTAAAAAGACTTCTCAGAGGAAGGGGCTAACATGTAGGGAGAACTGTCCTGTATTGGACAGAATAAAATGGACTTCGTCTAACAATACGAGAGAGGGACGTGTGCTCTGTTCTGCAGTAATTAAAGCATTACCACACAGTGGGAACCAGAGCAGCCCCATGCTACGCTTCATTTCTTTTTTTTTTTTAAATTCCCCTGCTGTCTTCCTCTCTTTCTGCCGTAGCTTCCTCTAGATTATACCTTTCAGTCAGATTCCCTAGTGTGACTTAGTTGCATTTGTGACAGCATGGGGTGTGCTCTCTGCATTCAGCCAAAACCCCACCGGCAACAGATTGACATAAACATCCTTGATAGTTTTATCCCAACACAAGGTTATAATCTATCCGTTAATCTGACATGCAGCTTGTATTCATCTCTTTCTTGTTTAAGTTTTGAATGTGTAGATGTGCATGTGGAAAGTACCATGACTAGTGTGTGTCCCAAAGTCATTTATTCAGGGGTCCTACAGGGTCTTTAAAAATCTTGAATTTGATCATCAGAATTTTAGGCCTTAACTTGGATCTGAATTTTGTATATTGTTCTTGACTATGCTTTTGCTTGGTATTAGAAATGTGTAGGATGAGGAAGCTACTGGTAATAACTTCTCTGTATCACCTTAAATGTGTTTGAGGGAGATGTAGAGTCTGCAGCGTTAGCAATATGCTAATGGCCTATATCAACCCCCTCCAATTATTCATATGGGAATAAACCAACAAGGAAACAACAGTCACAAACTTTGCAACCTCTGTTGACTGTATTAGAGAACACCCAGCAAGCATTTGTACACCTAGCTACCAAGCCCAGGATAGTCTTTTAAAGGTGTGTGCTGAAATGATACACTGAATTGTACATACAGACAACAAAGTGGTATCTATGTTCTCATCTTAAGGGAACAATCTCCTTTCTCATAATGTTTCATTGTTCCTTGGTTAGCATAATTAATTTTGATTGTCATCAGGTAAAGCCAGGATGGGTTTAGTACTAAATGCTGTGTTTTATTGCCGATATTTTGTTATGGAACTGAACCTCATTCCCTCCGTCGGTCCTGACTCCCGCAGGATGGTTTTGTGGTGCGGATCTATACTATGAGCTCAGACCCGGCCCTGCAGCAGGAACTGCAGCTGAAGCTGGCAAGGAAATGTCTGCACGCCTGCGGAATCTCTCTCTTTGACCTCGAGAAGGATCTACACATCATCAGTGAGTATTTCAAAATCCATCTATGAGACATATACAGCTTGTCTCCTTACTGCAAGGTTGTAGATAAGTCACAGTAAGTTCACAGATAATAGGTCTTTCTCACCACTTCTTGTTTGTGTGTTTCAGACTCTAAAATAGAACGTTTATGTTTCAGGCACTGGCTTTGATGAAGAGGCAGCATTGCTTGGAGCAGGCAGGGAGTTTGCTCTGATGAAAACTGCCTCTGGAAAGGTGAGAAAGCATATGTCTTGTCTGGTGTTTTCCTTATGAGCTGTTGTATGAGGCCACACAATAGGAACTATGTCACTCAGTAAAAAGCTCAAATTTTGGACAGTTTGTCCCATCTAAGTCACACAAAAATCACACAAAGCCCACTGTGTAATGTCCCTTTAGGAGATTACATCTGTGTGTAGTTAGGCACTGTCACATTATCCTGTGATCCACTACCAGCGTATACAGTCATGCTATATTGACTTTGTATCATTCATCATGTTTGATTTGTACTTGTCATATGTCATTCCGATGTAGATGAATTAGCTGGCAGTGATTCACCCTGCAAGGCTTACAGCGTCACCGCATTGTGCATTGTATTTGACATTTTTTTCGTCAAACTGTCTCTGTAAAATGGGAATGTAAGCTATGTATTTGGTTTGGGTGTGTGGAGGGTGTGGCTGTGTGTGTGTGTATCTGCAGAGTGTGTGGATCTTTCCTAGATAGCATTAGAAAGCAGTGGCTACTTGATTATTTCTGTCACTGTGTAGAGGCCTAATCTTTCAGCACACCTTATCTACAGATTACGCTAACCTAGACCAGCTGGATGGGATAAAGTAGCAGCAGCTAACCTGTATCCTGGTGTAAAGTTCACTCATCAGCTGGGCCAGGCATATGATATTAATGACAAAAGTCAAAGTTTTATAAGCTACTGTTCACATTCAAGACATTTATAAAGTTCCATCATGAAGTGGATTATGTAAAGTCCAAAACAAATTATTTCACCTACGGCAGCAGGAGCCTCTGTACAAACAGCCTATTGTAGTAATAAGATGAACAACAAACCCATTGGATATATAGCAGCACTTCAAGAAAAACACCAGAGAGGCTCAGGACAAAAAAAATACATGGTGAAAAATATAATCCCAGCTCATGCGACACCATGCCGTCTTCACTCCTGTATAGTGGGAGGATGATATTTCGTCCCCATTCCTGATCTTTTATGTTGATTTACCATGGCTTTCCTTTTTCTTTCTATGTCAGATCTACTACACAGGAAAGTATCAAAGCTTGGGTATAAAGCAAGGAGGCCCGTCCGCAGGCAAGTGGGTGGAATTGCCCATCACGAAGTCCCCCAAGATCCTTCAGTTCTCAGTTGGCCATGACGGCTCTCACGCGCTACTAGTAGCTGAAGATGGTAGCGTGTTCTTCACAGGTTCCGCCAGCAAAGGAGAGGACGGAGAGTCCAGTAAGGCGAAATTGAAACCAACAGAAATATTCATATATGCCACTAAAAAGATTCTGACAAAAGAAAAGGTGGCTGAGTGCTAAAGCTCTCATGTCTTTTTCCCTGCAGCTAAAAGCCGCAGACAGCCCAAACCTTACAAGCCTAAGAAGATGATCAAATTAGAGACCAAGACAGCCGTGTACACAGCATGCAACAATGGCAGCAGCAGCATTGTCACTAAGGATGGGGAGCTCTACATGTTTGGAAAAGACGCCATTTACAGTGACAGCACTTGTAAGTTCCAAAGTTCATCCTTTTTCCTGTGAAAATTCATTAAATTTCAGTGATTGTTTTCGTGAAGAAAGATAAAAATACTCCTTTAAGAATATGATTCATTTTTTTGTCCTCATCCCACAGGTCAGGTGACAGACCTGAAAGGGCACTTTGTAACTCAGGTTGCAATGGGAAAAGCTCACACGTGTGTTTTGACCAAGAATGGAGAAGTGTGGACTTTTGGAGTCAATAATAAGGGCCAGTGTGGCAGAGACACTGGAGCGATGAGCCAGGCAGGGAAAGGTGGGGGAACACACAAAAGCAGAGAAAGAAACACACACACGCAACATTACACTGTGTCTTGAATCTTCATGGGCTTTGTTGTAAATACATTCTCTTGTTGCAGCGTTTGGTGTGGAGAGCATGGCCACAGCCATGGATGAAGACCTGGAGGATGAGCTGGAGGAGAAGGAAGAGAAGAGCATGATGTGTCAGCCGGGCATGCACAAATGGAAGCTTGACCAGTGCATGGTGTGCACGGTGTGTGGAGACTGCACCGGCTATGGTGCCAGCTGTGTCAGCAGTGGACGGCCAGACAGAGTACCAGGGGGGTAAGAACACACACCATGGAAAGGGCTCAGGACACATTACAGTTTTGTTCAGCTTATTGATAATATAGTACCACAGAATTTCATCATCAGAGGGGCTTTTCTTTTAAAGGTATAACGTGTCACATTTCTCCATAAAATGTCCAAAAAGAACTAGACCGGTGCATCTTACTACCACTGAACATGAGCTGGATATCATTCAAAGGTTTTTGATACTGCTACCTTGATTTAGACACCAGAGGAGTTACCACGGGACTCTATCATTTGATACCATTAAAATCAAAATGAATAAATAAAAAAATTACCCTACACATTAAAATAGAAGTCTACGGTTTTAGTTTTCAACTCTTTTTCATTCTCTGAAAACTGTTTCAGGACATGAAAATATAGACCAGCTTACTGAACGGTATTACTCTGTTACTCTACTCATTACTCTACTTATAAAGCAATTCAGTTGGTGCTGCAGAAGTATGGCTGTTCTAGCCCTACTGTTACAGCAGGAGTCAACATGCTCCAGAGTATTTTCAGTGGGATGATTTTGACCACGTGTCACAGTAGCCACCTCATGATAGAGTTTTCCACAGTAGGCCCAGGTCAAGTTTATCTGTACAGAACATTTGAAAAAAACCAAGGTTTTTTAATGATCTTTACAATATAATTCAGCACAAAAGCTACTACAGTGGCTGTATGAGTTGTTTATTTAGCGACTAGCAAGTTATAGCAGCAAATATGAAACTGTTTCATTGAGTGAGAAGACAATCTGATAAAGGTAGCATCAATAAAACTGTGACACACACCAACCTTAATGAAAATGATGTCTGAATCCAATTCCTCGTCTGCAATGGTCGTATCATAATCCCACACATTCTGTGACATTCTCAAACCTCTTTTGTCATTGTTCCCACTCCTAGTGGGTCTAAACTGTAAACTACAGTGCACGATTTATGGTTCTTCTCAGATCAACACGATCTGTAATTGTCTCTATCCACTAGTGTCTGTGGCTGTGGCTCTGGGGAGTCCGGCTGCTCAGCGTGTGGCTGCTGCAAGGCTTGTGCCCGGGAACTGGATGGTCAGGAGGCCAGACAGAGAGGCATCTTTGATGCTGTGAAGGAGATGATTCCACTGGACCTGCTGCTAGGTATCTTCACCCCCCCCCCCAAACCCCCCACCCCCACCCCCCATTTTGTCCTGTCATTCAGACATGTCCATGTTGCCTGTATCTTCACTTGTATCAGATTACATTTTGCTCCTAAATACAAACAAGTAATTAAAATCTCATGCATCTATTTGGATATGATAAAATATGATATACAGTTGAATTGTTCTGAGCTCTGCCAGCGCGCTGCCTACGCTCACATGTCACACTGTCTGTTGCATTTGCTTGACTGTAGTGTTTCAGCTCATCCTTTATTTTGCTCTCGTGTCATGCGAGTCATTGCTTCTCCATCACATCTCCCCATCCCTCATTGATGTGTGTCTTGTTTTGTTCTGCTCTGCTCCATCTTTCCCTCGTCCTGCTGCTGCATCCTGTCTGGCCTGCCTGTACCTGGGGCCTTTTGTGTTATCAGCTGTGCCTGTCCCTCCCCCTCCAGGAGTGAACATTGAGGAGCACATTCAGATCCGTCAGGAGGAGAAACGACAGAGGATCAATCGCCGACACAGGCTGGAGGAGGGACGAGGTAGGAATTGACCGAGTGAGAAGAGCTTTTCCTTTGTGGCTCTCAAGATTATATTTTAGGCCCAGGGGAGATGTGGAGTGTGGGGCTCATCAGTAACACTGAGGTGCTGTGTGAGCTTGGGTGTTGTGCCTTGGTGACTTCTCCCATGCTTCTGTCTTTATAATTTCTCAGTGAGTGTGTATTGTTGTGGTGCTGTATTATCCTGTGTTCTTTCCCATTTGTGAGCATTGTGCATGCATGTGAAAGTTTCTTTCTCCCCCAGGCCCCCTTGTTTTTCCCGGTCCCATTTTTATGAACCAGCGTGAGCAGGCCCTAGCCAGAATAAGACCCCTTCAGGCACTAAGGCATAAACGGGACAAGCACAAAGGTACTATGGTTTTCACTAACTCAACGGGTGCAGAGACACCCCTTTTGACTCATCTCCCAATCTGGCTGTCCCGTCCACCTCCTCTCTCACTCTGTGAAGGCGGGACTCTTGTGTCTTCATCAGGTCTCATGGTAACAAACACTGTAGCCTGATGGCAATTTGACTCACACCTGAGATATGAAGCCTTTTGACCAGGTTTAAGACAAGTCTCTCCAGAAAAGTGGTTCCCTTTTTTGTTTCTTCTAACTTTTTCAACATTAGAAAGGACTGAGAGGTACAATAAAGCTTTGTATATAATCCTTTCTCTGGTTTAGCAGTTGTAACCCTGGACTAGCCTGCCTGCTCTGCCCACTTCTGCTGTTTAGACCTACACAGACATACATTGCCTTGTTGAACTGGATTTACCATCACTCCCCTAACAGCTGATTTGTTAAATGGCTTAACAAGCAGTCAACATGACAATCCATGGCTAGAGCGAACTTTGAGGAAGGACAAGTTCACGAGCATGACACAGAGAGAGGGAAGAGAAGTTGTTCGATTTGAAGTCTGTATTTTTATAGATGAGAATCACTTTATAACTCACTCGTTGACTATGAACTTTGAGTGAAAGAATCACTTGTCTGAACAATATATTTCAAAATGTATTATTGAAATGTCCATTTGCAAACAAAAAACACAGCATTTTGGAGTTTTATAGAAAACCAATTCAATAATATCTACACGATCATGTAACTTGCACTACTTTTCTAACTATGCTGTGCTTTTTAATAGCGTGTGTTAGAAATCACGGTTCTTTATATATATTGTTCATGCAAACTACCTCTTGGGAAATTTCCTACCAGAAAAACGGATAGAAGTTTCTGTTTTTTTTTTTTGTTAAAATCAAAAATTTGTTTTATTTCCTGAAGCTGCGAGCAACTTCTCCCTTTCAACCTCACCCTCAAAAATCAAGCAGTTGGTGAGATAAAAAAATTAGATTTTTTTATCACTCTATTTTTCCAGTGTATAGCCCAAATCTGTGTTAAATTACAGCGAATTTTCCCATAGTTCTTGGAAAATTTTACGAGTCAAACAAGTCCATTAACGCCTATTGGATTTTTACATTTAAACTTTTATTTTGGCCATTATTTATCTTGATTATATTGAAAATCTTGAGCTGTTGCTGTGGATTTTACAGAAACTGCGGACAGTGTGCTAGCTAAAACAAGCTAACAGGCTCTTTCTTTCTCTGCTGTGGTCTGTGTGGATCTTCCACACAACCAGGGGGCAAAAACCAGACAACGTACCCTCTCGCCTCTGGCTTATCAGGTGTCGTTTTCTGTCATTCTGAAAAGAAATGCATGTTCTTCCATTGAACGCAAGGAGGCTAAATCTGTTTATCATACAGAATTATGGATCTGAGATAAAACAGGGAAGCTGGGCATCATTGTGCTGTACGGATGTATGTGTCCAACCTTGTTAGTCACTGTGTTTATTAGCTTCTAGAACTGTGGTTTCCTATTTCATGTTTGTTTGGATTTTGAGATTGTTTGAAGAACTCTCACTTGCAGCAGTGTGTGTGTGTCACCTTCTCGTGCACAGTTGTGAAGCCTGGTTATTAGAGATAATTCCCCTGCTCATCCTTGTTCATGGTATTAGACTCCAACAGAGCAACGGGGTGCTGTTGTTATTGTTGTTGCTGTCTGTAACTTACAAAGCAGTTTTTGGTTGCCTCAGATGTCTTTTAAGAGCACTCACTTGTACTCACTGACATTCTGAGTTGTGTCCATGAGCTTCGCTGTCAACCCCTACCTGATGAATCTTTGGGTCATTAACCGGTCAATATTCATTTACTCTGAGGTTCAGCCTAAACCTTTTATCCCGTCTGGCTGGCCTCAGCTTTTCAGGCAACTTCAATCAGCTGGTTCCTCGTCCAAAAATGTATTTACATTCTAATGCAATGCATGGGTCTCTGGTTTCCACTCCAACACAGCACTTTGGACCTCTTATACAAGGCTCAAGGTAACCAACATGTCCTTCATCTCAGTTCTTTAAAAGAAAAGCCAATGAATTGATGAACAAAAAAGGTTCAATTCATGGGTAGATGGCTCTTTTTAAGGGACTGGTTGCCAAAAGCCTTACTATAAAGGTGTTACACCCCCCCCCCTTTCTATTTCAGCATGCTTTTCCCTCTTTCTTTTTTACTTTGAGTCCTCTTATTTCCTCCAGCTTAGTTTTCCAGGACTGAGACATCTTCTTGGACAGTCTGACGCTGCAGCTCAACCTCATTTCTTCCCCTTGTTCAACTCAGATGTGCTGACGTGTGTGTGTTTGCCTTGTAGATGGTAGCAGTGAGCGAGGAGAAAAGGACGCCAGTAAAATAACCACCTACCCCCCAGGGGCTGTGAGATTTGACTGTGAGTTGCGGGCTGTGCAGGTCAGCTGCGGTTTTCACCACTCAGGTAGGCTCATGGCTGCTTCTTGGCGGATTATATTGAGATGTTTTCTAACAAGAGTGGGGCTTAGCTCAAGGTTACGAAAGTGACAGAACAAAACTTGGGTTGTGTCACAGTGGTGCTGATGGAGAATGGAGATGTCTACACATTTGGTTACGGCCAACACGGCCAGCTAGGACACGGCGATGTCAACTCCAGGTACTGCTTTGGTAATAATCATACAGACTAACACAAAGAAGACACATTACCTATAACTCATATTTCCACCTGTTAGGGGTTCTCCAACGCTGGTCCAGGCTCTTCCAGGTCCCAGTGTTCAGGTGACAGCAGGCAGTAACCACACGGTTGTTCTCCTCATGGATGGTCAAGTCTTCACATTTGGCAGTTTCTCGGTGAGAAAAATACTGTTGATAAAAAGAGAGATTCTCGTTAAAATCCAAAACTCCATGTCTTACACATGATGATGGAACTTGTCCATTCTTGTATACATATCTTGGGTGACTGCAAAAATGTTCTAGAATAATTTCTCCTAATTTTTCAGAAAGGGCAGTTGGGCCGGCCCATCCTTGACATGCCCTACTGGAATGCTAAGCCATCTCCCATGCCGAACATTGGTGCCAAATATGGACGAAAGGCTACATGGATTGGTGCCAGCGGAGACCAGACATTCCTTCGGATCGATGAAGCTCTAATTAACTCCCATGTGTTAGCTACTTCAGAGATCTTTGCCAGCAAACACATCATTGGCCTTGTGCCCTCCTCTGTGTCTGAGCCGCCTCCATTCAAATGCTTGCTCATCAACAAAATGGATGGAAGCTGCCGGACCTTCAACGATTCTGAGCAGGAGGACCTGCAGGGATTTGGCCTCTGTCTGGACCCTGTTTATGATGTCATATGGAGGTCAGTTCAAGGGCTCTTTACGTCATTGTTTACAATGCTGCCAGTATGTACAGTACAGTATGCCCAGTTTAGAAATGAGGCATTATTCATGCAGGTAGTTATTTAGTAGTAGAACTACCAACCTTCAAACATTACTGGTATTTGCTCTTGAATGGATATAATCTGGCACTTATTGCATAAATGTAATGTCTGTGTCTTACAACGGTTTTATATTGCAAGTTTCATGGTAAAAATGGAGATTATCATTCTTGGTTACATTTTCTGAGGACGGTGCTAACAACATTTGTGTACATGGCTGTTATTGTACACAAGCAGCAACCTCTGGGTCTAAAAATGATGCCAAGGCAGAATTGGCAGAAACTGCACTTTCTCAACTTGCTTCTGGTTCCAAAAGTGAGTCAGTGCCTGTTGACATCGTTGTAGCACTTTTGTTAAATACTCAGCTTCACTGCTGAGATAAAAATGCTAACTTAGGAGAGCGAATTTATGTAAATCTCACCTGTTAAACTTATATGAAGGCTGAAAGTGACGCATAATCAAGGTTTTTGACTCTTGAGAGGCAGGTAGGGATACACAGTTGCTCCTGATGTGCAATTTCTATCCCAGTCATATCCACCCCTCGCTCTTCTCCAGTTCCATCATGATGTCCAATTATAGCTAGCTCTGGTTGTCAAGATGGCAACAGCTAAAATGTTGAAATAGAGGCTTCAAAATGGATGACAATAATTAAATGGGTGATGTGACACTTGCTCCATACACTTTTTTAAAGTCTGTGGTCTTCAGGGGATTTTTAATATGGTGGGTGCTGGTACTGTATTGGCTCAAACCAAAGCACGGGAAGGTAGTTCCTCCAACTGTTTTGAGAACTGTGACAGTGTTCTTCTGCTTAGAAATTCTAGTTAAAGTCTATTTAGGTAAAACACCACTATTTTTTGCTTTTTTATTTTAATTATGGAACTGTTTGGTAAATTATCCTCATCAATGTCCCTGTATGCTTTTAGGTTCCTTCCAGCCTCAAGAGAGATGTGGTGCTACAATTCGGTGATCGCTGACGCCAGGATGCCCTCTGCCACAGATCTCCAGGCACGCTGTAGCATCCTCAGTCCAGAGCTCGCCCTGCCCTCAGGATCACATGCCACCACCACTCGCTCTCACGGGGCTCTCCACATTCTCGGTAATGACTTGCACATGGCTCCTTACAAAGTGTACATAATGTTACTGCACAAATGTGGATCAGCTGCAGTGAAGCTGCACATTAGTCCACATAGCCCCCAAATTTTTCATGTAATTACATCAGCAGGAATTCATCATTCTGAATAATGCTTTAAAGATCTCTTAAAATAGAGATCCTCATATACGTTTTCATTTTGCTGACCTATTTTTAGTGGTCTTGCACAGAAATTCTTCATTTCTTGGACACCAGATTAAGTTTACAAATCCGTTCGTTCTCCTTTTTAAAGAAATTGCAGTGAGATGTATATCCTTTAATTGTATCAGGCTGCCTGGACACGTTGGCAGCCATGCAGGAGTTGAAGATGGGAGTTGCCAGTGCAGAAGAGGAGACCCAGGCAGTGATGAAGGTCTACTCTAAGGAGGACTACAGTGTCGTCAACCGCTTTGAGAGTAAGTGGACTCTCCACAGTAAATATGATGTGTAATGGGGACGCATTTCATTTTTGTTATGTTTTGACACTGCTGAATATTTAAAGCGGATTCATAAATATTCAGCTCCAATCAATTTGCTCATATCAACCCTGGTAATGGATCAACAAGCAGAGCTGTCTGGAGCTTGCCTGGCCTCATTAATCCCTTGTGTGTGTTGGTCAGGTCACGGTGGTGGATGGGGCTACTCGGCTCACTCTGTGGAGGCCATTCGCTTTTGTGCAGATGCAGACATCCTGCTGGGTGGGCTTGGCCTTTTCGGGGGACGAGGAGAGTATACTGCTAAGATCAAGGTAAACAGTCCCTCTGATGCTTTGTGACATTTCTCCAGTGAAATCAGATTACTTTGCCTTTTTGTTAGTTATTGATTTTGAGCTTTTTTTTCTCCAACATTGCTCAAATGTTGGTTTGCACCATGACTGATATGTAGTCTTTGGTTTCAGCTGCTGCTAAACATTGTATACACGTACAAAAGCTGAACTATTTTGCCATTTTTACATTCGCCGCCACCTACTCCCTGCCATGCTTCACCTGTGATTACCTCGGTGGATTCCTGTTACTCCCGCACTTGATGTGTTTGTGGGCCTTCATCTTGCACACGAGGAGGTCTGCGTCGTCATTTCAGAAGCACTCGCTTGTCCTTAGTTGATATGCGTGCGCTTCTGGAATAGCAAAACGCCAAGTTGCTGCCTCCTCATTTTCTGATAATAACACTCGTGTTAGCATAATCATTGAGTTTCACAAAACTTCATTTATTATCATTAGAAGCGACAAAATAACTGCGGGAAAAGCAAGGTGAGAAGAGCGGGATTCACTCATGTTAAAATGCACTTTTGAATCAGCATTCGATTGCTATATTTGAATTTTAATCTGAATGTGTTCTACTCTGTGGGTTGATAAACAGGATTCTGGCACTGTCAAAGTTATTTAACTTGTTCAACAGCTTTTTGAGCTGGGGCCTGATGGTGGAGACCATGAGACGGATGGCGATCTGCTGGCTGAGACAGATGTACTGGCCTACGACTGTGCTGCCAGGTACACTTGATCTTCTCCATCTGTTCTCGCAGCTACTCATGAAAAGAATGGTTACACGTAATGAATTTGATCTCCACGTCTTTTTACGAAGCTGCATTGCTTTGTTGGTTGTAAATAATATTATGACCTTGTTTGTCTTTTCAAGGACTGTTAATATTGTCATTTAAAACCTTAACATTTTCTTTCAGGGAGAAATATGCCATGATGTTTGATGAGCCTGTTCTGCTGCAGTTGGGCTGGTGGTATGTGGCCTGGGCCAGAGTGTCTGGTCCCAGCAGTGACTGTGGCTCTCATGGACAGGCCACCATCACCACTGATGATGGGTATGTCAATTCATCAGTTTTGAAATGTTTGCTGTGTGACATATGAACTAAACTGGCTTTTGTTTTCCAATAGTGTTGTATTTCAGTTCAAAAGCTCGAAGAAGTCAAACAACGGTACGGATGTTAACGCGGGTCAGATACCTCAGCTACTTTACAGGCAAGTAAATATTGCTCACATTGTGTGGTAGAAGCTGACTTCTGTGTGTTGCCTTGTCAAGTAAATGTTTTTCTTCATCATTTCACATCAGGCTTCCTTCAAATGACGGCAATGCGTCTAAAGGGAAACAGCAAACCAGTGAGCCGGTTCATATCCTGAAACGCTCATTTGCTCGAACAGTCTCAGTGGTGAGTAACTGCCTCCGCATTTTGGAATAGTGTAGTTTAACTGAGTGATGCTCTGTGGCAATACATTCATGTACGTCTCTTTAGGAGTGCTTTGAGTCCCTGCTGAGTATCCTTCACTGGAGCTGGACCACCTTGGTACTGGGGGTGGAGGAGCTGCGAGGGCTGAAGGGGTTCCAGTACACCGCCACCCTGTTGGATCTGGAGAGACTGCGCTTTGTTGGGACATGCTGCCTCCGCTTGCTGCGGGTCTACATCTGTGAGATCTTCCCCATCGCTGGTAGGAGCACATCATTGTCACTTTATCTTGGGAAATATAAAGGCTCATAGTCTGGGAAGAGGGAAACAGCAACAACAGAAATGGCTACATTTCTTAACACCCTATAAATTGTGGGTTTGCTGCTTTTTCTTATGTTTTGCTGTTAAAAAAGATTTTTACTATTTTTTTTTTCCTTTTCCCCTTTTTATTTGCTTTAAAACTGTAAATTGGTGAAGTTCTAACACAAACCCCTGCTGGATCTCTTACCTAACCTGCACATCTGCTTTATTTAAAAACTTTATTAATAATATTTTATGTGTACAAATCAATTTAATATTCAGTACTGCTGCTGATTATCATTAAATATAGTAACAAGGTAACAATCAGTGATTTTCACATTTGAAAGTTGTTGCCAGCTTGTCTTCAGTTTCTGAACATTGTAAAATTGACCAGTGGAATACATTTCAATAGTCTTTGTGTCAGAGTAATTCTCACTTTTGATGTGTCTCTGGGTTTCTAGCCAGCACCAAAGCTGTGGTGGAGGAGTCGAGCAAGCTGGCCGAGTGCGTGGGAAAGACACGCAGCCTGCTGAAAAAGATCCTGTCAGAAGGCATGGACAACTGTCTGACCAAGCTGGACAACGACCCCCAGGGTTACTTGTCTCAGCCTCTCACCCTGCTTGAAGCTGTGCTACAGGAGTGCCACAACACCTTCACCGCCTGCTTCCATTCCTTCTACCCAACTCCAGCTCTGCAGTGGGCCTGTCTCTGTGACCTCCTCAATTGCCTGGATCAGGTCGATTATTCCTCTGTTTTTCATTGATTTATGAAGCACAATTTGAAAAAAGAAAATTAGCACAAAAGTAAATAACTATGAATTGTTGCCCTCGTTTTTCAGGACATTGCAGAGGCCAACTTTCGCACCTCCAGCAGCCGTCTGCTGGCGGCGGTTATGTCAGCTTTGTGCAACACTTCAGTCAAGCTGACATCCATCCTGCCTATTGCATATGATGGAGAAGTGCTGTTGCGTTCCCTAGTCAAACAAGTCAGCACAGAGAATGACTCCGCCCTTGCTCACCGCTTCCCCCTGCTGGTGGCCCATATGGAGAAACTAAGCCATGTGAGTTTTTGCACATTTTAAACCCATTGTCACCCTAATACAACTCCATCAAATGTTATCTTAATTGCTCCCATTTTGTACAATGCTAGACGGAGGAGAACCTGATGGGCATGACCAGTTTCCGGGAGGTACTGGAGAAGATGCTGGTGATTGTGGTTCTGCCAGTGAGGAAGAGTTTGAGGAAAGAGGTGGAGCTTTTCTCTCCACACCTCGTCTCCAACACCTGTGGCCTGCTGGCTTCCATCGTTTCTGAGCTCACTGCCTCTGCCCTGGGCTCCGAGGTAACCTGTACATTCCCATGCATACCCATGGATCATACTGTCAAGTCTGTTGTCAGGGCAACAAGTCTTCCTCCTTTGAGCAACTGAACAGGTCTCTCTGCAGCAATGTTGGTATAAACTGCAGTTTATAATAATTAACCAAACATTTTTTCTATTCTCCTGTAACGGAACAATTCATTCAGTGTTTCATAATATTTGCATTTATAATTTCTGTAGATGTTAAGATTTCTCCCCTTGAATGTGTTTGTCAGTTAATGTCATGTAATAAGTTTGATGTGGTGATTACATCTCTTCTGTCTTCTTCTTTGTTAGGTTGATGGGCTCAACTCTCTTCATGCTGTGAAAGCATCTCCTAACCGTTTCACTAAAACAAGCCAGGGCCGCAGTTGGAACACAGGCAATGGCTCACCGGATGCCATCTGTTTGACAGTGGACAAACCAGGTGTCGTGCTGGTCGGCGTCTGTGTGTACGGAGGAGGGGGGATCCATGAGTATGAGCTTGAGGTGCTTGCTGATGATGTAAGAGATCATCCGTCGTCTTCAGCTTGGATGGGAATGTTCGTTGGTGTTGCCTTGGAGGTTTTTTTGCATCTCACTCTTTTGTTCCTAGGCTCAGACTGAGCACCCAGGAGACTCTGCACATTCTCACCGGTGGACATCTTTAGAGCTGGTGAAGGGCACCTACAGCACTGATGATTCTCCCAGTGATATTGCTGAGATTCGCCTAGACAAGGCAGTACCACTTAAGGTACATATCAAGAAAATACTACATTTATTTGACTTGGTGATGAGACATCATTTTTTAGGGGCTAACTTCTGGTTACTTTAAATGGCTTTTAGTAAATGCAACTAATGTGAGTGCTGAACTTGTTCTCCTCATCCCTTCTGCAGGAAGGGGTGAAGTATGCTGTGCGATTACGGAACTACGGCAGTCGAACGGCTAACGGGGATGGCGGTATGACCACAGTGCAGTGCTCTGATGGTGTGTCCTTCACCTTCAGCACTTGCAGCTTGAGTAGCAATGGGACCAACCAGACTCGAGGACAGATTCCACAGATTCTCTACTACAGGTAAACATAGAACAACCACTTTCTTAAACATGATAGCTGCAATGTTTTTATTTAATTACTTTTTTAATTACTAACTTTCGTCTCCTGGCTGAAGGAGTGAGTATGACGGGGATCTGCAGTCCCAGCTGCTTAGCAAAGCCAATGAGGAGGACAAGAACTGTAGCCGAGCTCTTTCTGTGGTCAGCGCCGTGGTCAGAGCCGCAAAGGATCTGCTTCACAGGGCATTTGCTGTTGATGGTGAGCATCAATCCTACACCTGTACTACAAATGCCTTGAAGCCAGCTGCTCTTTAGCTTTATCTCTTTTCTTTGTTGTTTCCAGTGGATGATATCCCTGAGCTTTTAAGCTCCTCCAGTCTGTTCTCTATGCTGCTTCCTCTGATCCTGGCCTACATCGGCCCTGTGGCTGCCTCTGTACCAAAGGTAAGAAGTCACGAAAGGAGCTAAAACCCTTTATCTTCGACTACTACATTATTTCTCCTGCGGGAAGACTGTTTGAACTGCTTCTTCTCCTCGTCTAGGCCGCTGTTGAGGTCTTTGGGCTGGTTCAAGAGCTGCTACCTGCTGTCTCTGCCCTCAACCAAAAGTATGCACCGCCCACCTTTAATCCCAACCAGTCAACAGACAGCACAACTGGCAACCAGCCTGAGCAGGGCCTGTCGGCTTGTACCACTTCAAGTCACTACTCAGTAATTGAGAGTGACCACCCTTACAAGCAAGCTGGCGTCACGCAGTACAGGGTCAGTATCCTCTCGTACGTGAACAGCTTAGCAGATAACTTGCATCTGAGAAAGACCATAATTCAAGGTGAAACTAATCTTGTTATGGCTCTCCTTGTCCTCAGGTATCGTTTCCAGATTGTGTGCGCTGGACCACCATTGAGTTTGATCCACAGTGTGGCACTGCTCAGCCAGAGGACGTCCTACGGCTGCTCATCCCAAGCCGCATCCTTCACCTGTCTTGCTTGGGGGGCAAACCTCTGATCCATGACACCATCAACACCTGGACTGAGCTCAAGAAGTTCTCAGGCTCCACAGGCTGGCCAACCACTGTTCTTGTACTGCCAGGTAAAAAAGGCAGAGCTGCCATTTTTTTAATGCAAGTAATTATTGGTCAGCAATTGATATTTACAGAACTTTGGCCACCCATCAAGGCCCCCCTCTTCACCTGCTGCTGTGTTGTTCTGTCCTCTCTACTTCCAGGAAATGAAGTTCTCTTTTCACTGGAAACAGCATCGGATTATGTGAAAGACGAGAAGGCCTGCTTCTATGGCTTTAAGTGTGTGGCTGTGGGTTATGAGTTCAACCCCGGCCCCGATGAGGTACAGACTGGCTTCCTCTGATATTTTTTTACATTTCACAATTATGACTAGGTCTCATGACTAAGCTGCTAATTCTGTATGTTAGCTGGAAAGTGTGTACAGCTGGGGGAAAAAAAGTTGAATGCCACAATTTATCTCTGGAAAAAAAAAATGTTTCAGGGTATCATCCAACTGGAGAAAGAATTGGCCTACCTGGGCAGTGTGTGTGCTGCAGCTCTGATGAAGAAAGACCTGGCCCTCCCTATAGGTATGAAAAGAAGATGGTCAGGGAATTTTTCTGTGGCTGATATACATCACAGGGGGCAAATTAGTCTTGTTTGGTGTCTACAAATGTTCCTCTGATCTTTAAATTTCAGGTAATGAGCTTGAGGAAGACCTTGAGATTCTTGAGGAAGCTTCTCTCCAGGTGAGATTCAGAGGCATTCTCTCAGATTTTTTTCTCCATAGCACTCTTCCCTCCTTCATTCTTGTTGTCTTCGTCTGAACTTAGGTGTGCAAAGCCCATGCAGGGATCCTGGGGAAGGGTCTGGCCTTATCTCACCCCCCAATCATCCTGGAGGCCCTGGAGGGGAATCTACCTTTGCACTTGCAAACCAATGAGCACTCGTTCTTGGAGGACTTCATCACATGTGTACAGAACTCAAGTGGAGGACGATTGGCAAGGTACAGTTTTGTGTCCAGAATCAGGCAATGTACTTTTGTGGGTCTTCGTACAACTGGACATGACACAGACTTTGTCTTAGAGAACTGCAGGAGGTTGAGGTCCATATAAGCTCAGGTATGCAATGAATGTGTGAATGGAGCTTTAGAAGAGAGGTATCCCCGCGGTGAAAACATCTCGCTTGTGTCATAGAACATGGGCAGTAACAGGAAAAGTACCCTCAAGTTTAGATTATTGTATCATTGCAATCATGACGTCTCTGTTTAGGTGGCTGCAACCAGACTCTTATGCAGACCCTCAGAAGACATCTCTGATCCTCAACAAAGATGATATCCGCTGTGGATGGCCAGCTACGGTGGTCGTACAGACCAAAGACCAGTACGGAGATGTGGTGCATGTTCCTAATATGAAGGTCAGGATTCAGAGCAGAATTGAAAGTATCATTTATTTTCTGCACTGTCCAGGTATTTAAATTGTTGTTTACACTTGTCTTTGTCTGCAATATAACCAGGTGGAGGTAAAAGCAGTACCTGTTTCCCAAAAGAAGTCACTGCAGACTGAGAACGTGAAGAAACTGCAGCGGCTGCCTGGGAGCTCCTCCCCCTCATCTTCTGGTCCTGACCTAACCTTTGGAGGTCTGCCCATGCCCAAGCTGGAAGCCACATACGAACCCATGATAGTGAAAGAAGCTCGATACATTGCTATCACCATGATGAAGGTCAGTTCACAATCTCACTGATTTCTAGTACATTCAACTGGTTGGAGATTTTCCACAAGGGGGAGCTGTTTGGTCATCATCATGTCAACTTGTTTAGATTTTAGTTTAGAGATGCATATACGTACACATGAATACAGAAATAATACAGCTGTAATTGGTTCATTTGAATGATTATTGTTGATTTTTTTTGTAAGCACTATCCCCACAGGCTGAAAAGCCCCCAAAATTTAGTGGCCAAAGTTAATTTTTGGTGGCCCAAAAGTATTTTTTTTTAAAAACCATTTAAATGATTTTTAACAGAGCCAACAGTTACTTCAGTAATAATATTGATGATAATCATCATAATAATAGTGATAATAAAACTAATAATAACAAAAATGCAACATTGTCAGCCACGAGCAAACAAAACAGTGATAGTTGAATCACAAAATAATAGGCAGGTAACAATGACAGAGTTTAACATAACTGAATATTATGAAACAAAATTGTTCATCCTGGAAAAAAATCGTTGTCTCAAAGACCTTGCATTATAGTAACATTTTTTTTGGTATAATTATGACATTGCAATAGACGGGTTTGTAGCTTTAATACTCATGCTCTTTATCTTTAGGTGTATGAAAACTACTCATTCGAAGAGCTACGCTTTGCTTCCCCTACCCCAAAGAGGTAAGTGAGTCGAAGCAGAAACGAGCACATTGTAAATGGAGGTACAATCTACTCATTGTTTGCATCCCACTTAGGCCCAGTGAGAACATGCTGATTCGTGCCAACACTGATGGAACCTACAGTGCCAACTGGACTCCAGGAGCCGTTGGCCTCTATACCATCCACGTCACCATCGATGGGATTGAAATAGGTATGTCACTGGGATGTTTGTCTGTGCTTCTCTCCTCTTGTCCCACTCTGTGAATAAACCACCGGAATTGACGAGATTTCCGAACGTTCAAGCTCCTACCACATCAATAAAATTACCATGGCACGTGTGCGTGGAAAGAGCTATAATACCTAGAAACACTAGGGATTATCACTCAGTTCAGTGAAAGGTAGAATGAACCTTCATGACATTTAGAGATGTCCATGTTTGATTAAGTCTGAGTCTTAGTTTACAATCAAGTTGTTTATTTCAGTTGGTTTACATTTGAGATGATGGTTTTACTCCAAAGGATTCGGGCTGGATGTTTAATTCATGTTGTTGCCAGTGGAAAAGATTTCTAAGACATCTGAGGTCAGTCCGTAATGTGGATGGAAAAGAATACTCTGCCTGTGGATACGCTTGGAAAGATTTGAGACTTTTATTACACATTTAATTCAGAAAACAAAATACTAAGATTTGTCTGCATTACATGTGTTGCATGATTTATTTGTGTTAACCAGCTGCTCTTTTCAGCAGTGGTTGTCATGTTTTTAGCATGTGAACGCGGTGAATTCTCCACTCAAGGGAGAATGATTGGAGCGACTTGAATGTGCTCTATATGCTCATTTCTCAGTCATGCTTTTCATTTAAACTGTGACTTCTCCAGATGCTGGTTTGGAAGTAGA
The DNA here is from genome assembly GCF_037954235.1 of Aulostomus chinensis. Lineage (NCBI taxonomy): Eukaryota > Metazoa > Chordata > Actinopteri > Syngnathiformes > Aulostomidae > Aulostomus > Aulostomus chinensis. Next base: position 13,779,804 of record NC_141331.1, on the reverse strand, counting down.
AGTCAAAGACCCTCCCAAAGGCATGATACCACCGGGGACTCAGATGGTCAAACCCAAGGCTGAACCTCAGCCTAGCAAGGTGAGGTCTCTCTTTTGATGTGGATGCTATCATGCATATGAACACATCTGTGAAATGCATGCATGCTTGCAGGCACTCATCAAGTAAAACTCAACCAAAAACACTCTTGTCTTGCTTTGAACACCTGCTGGCATTTCTAAACACAATCTCTTCTACTTGGTCCATTCAAACATTGTGATGTAAACACTGAATGGGAAAGACTACTTCATATGTGAAAGATTTCCTCAGTTTGCACATCTGCACAGCATTCATCTTTTAAAACTTGTTTTTTTTGTTGTTGTTTTTTTATTTAGTGGTGTTATGAACTAAATACTGGTCTGCAGAAGGCCACGGATCCAAGCTGTCAGGTCTAAGTGCGTCCCATTGGTGGATGTATGGAGGTCTTTAGTTGGGTGGATGCACAAATGAACGTTTGTTGATATGTTTCTCTTGACATAGTCGTGACGTATTGTTAAGTTGACTGACCGCTGAGAGTGTGCCATACCAGTGTCAGGTTTGTTGGTGTCAGCATTGTTTCATGATATTTATTGCCATGGCTGAAGGCATTATGATCTCAGGATGTCCACATGGGCGTCTCAGTTTTGTCTGGAGGGAATTTCTTCAAAGTTGACACACATTCACTCAAGGATGAACTGATTCGTTACATTGGGTACCGTTCACATTTGAACCAATATTGGTACCTGTACCAGCACTTTTTAGTCAAAAAAAAGAAAAAGTCCAGTTACCCTTCAGCTTTTCAGATCTATTTTGTGTTTGGCCAAATGATTCTTCATGTGTGATGTGTTTTCAAGGCCAACTTTGCATTTCATGTAACAAATCTTTTAGAGAACATTGTCTGCTTCACTTGAGACCACTTTTGGTTTCACTATGACCCTGACCGTGTGTTGGGCTTGGCCACGGTGCAGGGCCGACTGCACTCGGTCTCACTCTCTCTTTTTACCTTCAAGTACTTTACTCTCTCACTGAGATTCTCTTGGATAATGAAATTTGGCACTGATTGGTATATTGTGAAACGTTACTCTGCAGTGCAGTTTGGTCTCCAACTTGTGACATTGTAATGTTCTGCGAAAAGATTTTTCAGGCCATTATTTCATCTCGGTTGGGAATGATGTAGCCAAAAAAAAGGACATTATTACATTTCCTGAGGGTGTGCTCTACATACAGTGTTTTATAAGTCTGGTCAAACATGGATGTAACCTGCAACTGGACTGTTTGATGGAGTCACACAACCATGCGGCTGTTGTTCGAGCTGATGTTGCAATCCATAATGGGGAAACAAGCAATAACAGCCGCCTTTAATCAGGACTATTTCCCCTGAAAGTGTGTTTGCCCTGCATCAGCATAGATGAGGAAAGATTGAAGCAGACTTCATCCAGCTGGTGTTACTCCAAATGGATCTCCGAAGTTTCCTCCTTTTCCGCTGATGTTTGTGTGTGTGTACGTGGAGGCAGGCTCTGTGTGGGCTAGTGCATGCAACCTCCCACCGCCAACTTGTCCTGCTTCCTCTTTTTCTTCATTCTGCTTCACTTATTGTCTGTTGTTTTTTTTTTTTCCTTTCTGCTCTTTGCTCCTGTGGCTCACTGTCTCCATCTCCCCTCTGCTTCTCTCAGGTCCGCAAATTTGTGTCCAAGGACAGCGCAGGCCTGCGTGTGCGTAGTCACCCCTCCCTGCAGAGTGAACAAATAGGCATAGTGCATGTCAATGGCACCATCACTTTCATTGACGAGGTAATTGACTGAAGGATATGAATCATAGGCTAGACTTGCTGGGGCACCTTCCACTTTGTTTCTGTGTTTCTTCTTCTGTAAATCATTAAGTACTGTAATATACTTTGTCAAGTTAAGACTGTAATTTTGAGTCCTCTTTGGCTTCTATGTATAGTGTGTAATTACCTCTCTCAATAATGATTATTTCTTTCTTTCAAAGCTTGTAAATTTGTTCCTCTTATTTTATGTTGCTTCATACTCTTGCAAGGCACTCTGAGGCTACTTGAAAGGCTTGAACAAATGTTCTGGGACAAAAGGCTAAAAGATTTGGCCCGGAGGGTTGTAGCTAGGGCAACTGTTTCAGACTTCTCATCCAAGGGGTTCTTCCGGTTCATTAGTGCTCCTGGCTCTTGCAACGTCTCAAGTAGCTACAAATGAGTGCAGTTGCCCTGGATTCAGTCCTCCTTGGATTACCATGGCATGGATGAGTGAGAATCCTCACAGATCATTTGATCTGGTTCATGGACCCTGTAATGCAACAGATACCTTGCAGGTCCTGTCCTATATCTCCACTTCCAGCCACTCATATCAGTATCAGTGATGTTTTACTCCTGAATTGCCTAATTGTTAACATGAACCGGCACTAGTTCGTGATACAATATAAAAGCTCTGGAGCAGTGTCTGACACACTAAAAAAAAATCATCAAATATACATATCTTTTTAGAAGAAAGTATTCTTTTCATTGCAAATGAAAGCACAAGTAACCAGAGAACACCTGCAGCTGCTGCTATTTGTGTAATAAGAAACATGTCCAAGTAATACCTCTTGTCACTTTTCCACAAAATTAGAACAGCAATTTTACTCCGTTGGACACTGAATTAGATGCAGTCAAAGAACACTTATTTGATTACCATTGCTTATGCACTGGGAGAATTGTAACAGATGACGTGACATACTGCTACTCAGATCAGGGCTGTAAAGTGTTGTTTTTTTTCTGCTGTGCATGAAAGAATGAATAAATATCCAGGCAAACGCTTGTCGTACAGCTGTGTCAGCAAACAGGAATTAAATGAGTTCCAGCCCTCTTAGCCTGCGCTTGTGCACCATCATTAATCAGGACTTCAACAGCTGAATTAGGTTTAAAATCAATCTCTGTTGCAGTCAGTGAGAGAGCTGAGAACTCTGAGGCCATAACTTTGACCTGCTGGAAAATAATGTGCCAGCATGTGTATCCTCTCAGAAATCTCCAGAGTTAGGACGTGAGGTCCCTTATCGTTGAATGACAAAGACCCCTTACTGTAATAGAAAGATAAACAATGATTTCAAATTACGGATCATCACTTTGTCCCATACTCCAGTACGATACCTACACCCACTCCCACATCTACATACTTAATGACGTCAAAGGTGAGAGTACATAGCAGCTGTCCGGTTAGAAACACACAAACCATAGACTGAAGGTATAGATAGAGCCATATTCATCTGAATATCTATCACCATAGTTAGAGTTTACTTTTGTGTTAATAGTATCAATGATGGATTGAAAATATTACCATCAAATAGTATCTTTTCGCTGTAAGTCAGCAGCTGGGTGAGGACAAATATTAATCCAAAAAAGAAACACTTAATCACCATCAGATACTAAACTAGAGGTACAACCACAATGCAGACCTACGCTGCAAACCTCTGCTAAGTTCCATGAAAAGAAACACTGCTTTTTTAATTGTATTTTAAACAAATATGTCTCAGAATTTGATGGATTTCCCTCCGTGCCATGCTACACTATTCCACAAAGTCTCATGAGCAGGTAGTGTTTGCATGAACTGCAACCAGCCAAGCAAACTGCATCAAAAACACAAACCTTCTTGGTGAAGGTTACTATAATGATTAAGTTGACAAATAAAATAGAGTAGGAATTTGCCCATTTGCAAATCTAAGGTCCTGATGTGAAAGACATACTTGAGAGTCATGTTAAATATGCCTTGTCCGAAGCAGCTTTCACATCCTCTGAATTGTGACCTAACAAAGACTTTTCTGTGGCCTCACAAGTGTCGTGTGTGTGTGTGTGTGTGTGTGTGCGTGTGTGTGTGTGTGTGTGTGCGTGTGTGTGTGTGTGTGTGTGCGCGCGTGCGTGCGTGTGTTTGTGTGCGTGTGCCCCTCCTGTTTCCATAGTAACAGGATGGCATGGCCGTGCTGTGCTTTGTCGCTTGTTTTCCCTTAGATCCACAATGATGATGGTGTGTGGCTCAAGCTCAATGATGAAACTGTAAAGAAGTACGTTCCCAGCATGAATGGGTACACTGAAGCCTGGTGCCTGTCATTTAACCAGCACCTGGGCAGGAGCCTTCTGGTCCCAGCTGACGTAAGTAGAGGGCCTGCTGAGCTGTCTGTTAAAAACCACAGAGGCTCCTGCGCTGTTCATTTGGGGATGATAAGCTCGGCGATCACCTTTTTGTTTAACCATTCTAATAATGGGTTCAAGGATTATCCAGTGTTTGGCACTAACTCCCCAAATGTCCACGAAGCATGTTACATTGAGAACTTCATCAAAGTCCAACTGCTGGGTTGCATGAAATGTATTAAAACAACACTGAGTATGAAACTTTCACTAACGCACTGTGCAGAGGAGCAGCAGCTGTTAGCGTGCATGCTTTAAGTCATGTTTAGAGGTGGAAGGTTCACCATAATTTACTCATCAAATGTTGAAACAGAGGCACTTGTAAATGCTTATGTATAGGTAGTAAGTGTTGACGTGAAGCCCAATGCAGCAATTGACCGATCAGGAGAAAGGTAGTAAAGGAGCAATTTCATCTTGTGGTGAAGTGGGTTAGTCTGCACTCATGTGAACAGACACGAAGCAGCATGTCACAACAAAGGTTTCTCTTGCTCCATGCCACAGAAATTGCTGAAATTTAATTGGAAGCTTTTGCTATGGTGTTATTGGAGTACAAGGAAGGTATCCTAAAGACGAGATGTCAGTAAGCAGGTGGTTTTCTGTCATGAAGCAATTACTGGACCACACAACCTCTCAGTGGGAAATTGTTCCTCTACTGCACTACATTTCCTCCTTTGTATTGGGATGCTTCAGGTGCTGAAAGGCTTCCATGTCAGGTCTCTGTCTGAACAGCATGACACACCACATCATCCAAGAGGGAATTTTTTTGGAAGTTTTTCTTTAAATGCATTTCTTTCCTTCCTCTTTCTTTGGTCACGGATCATTAAATTTCACTTTGAAGGTGTTTGGCGTGAACTTTCAATATCTTTTCTGCCCCTTATTTGATCTACACTTGATTCTCACGCATGATGGGTGGTGCCTGTCACTTTTTACCTCTACCACCATTCTGTTGTCTCTTCTTCACTCCCTCAAATAACCTCTGATCCCTGGAAATAAAGCCCCCCAAAAAAACGTTTTTTTTTCTTCCAAAAAAATACGTCAGCGCCTCCCCCATACCTATTTTCTCTCTTCTCTCTCTCTCTCTTGAGTCGTCTTCTGTTTCTTGACTGTCTTACGATCTGTTGCTCAGAATGTCTTTAATGCTAGCCAAGGAGTCAGGGATATCGGCTTTTTGTCGTGGACCCCCTTAACTATATTCCCACCACAGGTGAGTGTTACGGAGGAGGGATGAACAGCTTGTCTGCCCTGTAGATTATGACTATTTGTTGCTCTACTTGTCCTCTTAAACCCCTTATGACTTTCTAGCCCCCCCACAGTGTTAAACTCAGACACGCGAGGTGGAACCACAGTTGCATGGTTGTCTGTCTTGTTTGATGGTGATCATTTATCAGACTTAACTGCTTCCGTAGCCTGCTGCAGTGGTTACTTGAGTAAATACTGTTCCAGCTTGTACATTGCATGAGGTTGAAGACACTAATGTCCAGTCTGTTGCATGAGGTCTTGTTTGAAAGGCTTGTCATGTATAGTCCTGTATTCTTGTTTGTCTTAGCATGCCTCCCTTCAGACCAGATGACTGTAGTCCATCGTCTGCATCACCACAATGTGGAATAGAGTGTTGGATTTGTGTGTATTCACTGAATATATTGGCCTTTTAGATATGTGGACAGTGTAATCATCGGTTGACACATTATTCCAAAATAGGTTTTCAGTGATGATGTGATATATGAGCTCATTTGATATTTTTGGAGTGGGAGAAATGTAAAATGACTTGGGTTGCTTTTAAGACCTTTTTTAAGTTCATACTTAAAAAAAAAAACATCTTACGTATGCATCCTGCTAGTATAACTCTGTATTTTTTTCTCTCTGTTAGGGCCTGTGTCAACATAACGTGTGTGTATACACACACGCACACACACACACACACACACACACACACTCACACTCGCACTCACATGCACCAGCCAGGCATTTACAGGGATCTGCTCCTAACATTTTGTCACTTCAGTTTATATGAATGGGACAGTTCAACAGCACCAAAAACTACAACCTTAAGGATGACCATCAATATGAATCAGGTCCTTTCTCAAACTGATTCAGTAGTAACTGAACATTCTAATACTCATAAAGGGGGGTCTATTGTGGCAAATTTTTATTATACTCAATAGCATCCTATCTCTTGCTGAATGTGTGCATAAGGGAATAAATAAACGTTACCAATCCCAATCCTCATCTTTTATTCCTTGCAACTCAACCAGGCCTGTTATTGCCCTCCACTGCTTACTGGCTAAATCCACACATGGGATCAAAGTGCAAGGATGCAATTGAATGTGTTACTTTTTTTCTTTTTTTTAAATACTGCACTCAGTCAGCAGTAGAGTGTGCATGATGCTATCCGTTGGTGCTGCATATAGAGGATTGATTCACAAAACTCACAAAGCTGTCACAAACTTGCTTTCTTCCCCAATCTTAATTTCTGACACATTTGATATCGTAATATCCAGGAAAAACAGATTCAGCCAGAACAAGCTCCTTACCCACTGTTCAGGTCACCAGAGTGATGAGAAGTGATCCATTTTTCAGGCAGCCATATGATTGGCTGCCTAAAAAAAGAGTGCACTGATGGCCCTGGCCTTTCTGAAAAGTTTTCCAACCAGAAGTGCTGGAAGAAATGTTTAAAAAAAGTAGCTGGCTGCGTATGCCTGCACCTCACTGGAAACAACTTATGAACTGGTGATACTGGTGCTGGCGCTTGGGGGAAGAAAAAAAAAAACCTTATGTGGACATGGGCCCTATGACTACAGAACTTTTTAATAACTGATCCTAGTCCTGTGTCACAGCTTGTTAATGTGTTCCTCTCAATCTAGACTGATCTAATGCTTTTACCTCTTGCAGGAGGTCAGGGGCCAGTCGGAGGAGAACATAAAGGAGGTGAGCAGCTGCCCTTCCCACGAGGCCCACACTCGGTTGCAGAACAGGGCAGGGCAGGGCGGCGGTCCGGGGCTTTATAAGGTAGTGAAGACCGGCCCCTCTGGTCACAACATCAGAAGCTGCCCAAACCTTAGGGGTATCCCCATTGGAATGTTAGTACTTGGCAACATGGTCAAGGCCATAGGCGAGGTACGCACTCACCCCAATGCAATGTCATTTTTGTCTCTGGAATTGAATCAATTAAATCACATAAGGCTATAATGCCCTTTTGGCCTTACAGTAATTCTCTAACAGGCAGATTAGTATTCCCTCTTTCTCATACTGAATTGATTTTGAATGTAAACACTGTAATCTCTCTCTTACGGGGAATACATCAGCTGCTTCTGGGTGTGTGTTCTGTATCTTTCCACTTGTTAAAGAGAAATTACCGTATTTTTTTTAACTTGGGCCCTATTTTTACACTCGTGGGTCAGAAATGATTGTTAGTGGCTGAAATGTTTAATTGTTCCAATATTGAGTGAGACACCAAGGTCAACAACCATGAATTGACTGCATACAAACATACAAGGTTATGGTCCATGTCCAAAGAAGAGCTTGTTTTTGATAGTAGAATAAAAAAGTCCCACTCCTTACAAGACATGGGCTCCTTCCTGTGGGGATCCCATCACAGCACCCACAGCAACATCACCAGTTTCCCAAGCTCCACAGCCGATTCAGAATCCTCCGTACACCCTGTTGCTACGCTGTAGTTCACATAAATAAGGATGGCCCCCAAATTTAAATACATCCTCAAGATTGAAAGCAGCTAAATATTCCAAACTTTTGATAAACTGAAATAAAATGATTTTTAACAGTTCATTTATGTGGCAGCTGTCTAAATTCTCTGCTGCGATACGTCTCAGCGTGATGTTTCTTGTAAATATCCCTTAACAGTGCCCCCTCTCAACACAGGTACTGAAACTAAAGCTACCTTTCACAATCCTTTCAACGATGCTGATGGACGAATAACAATATGAGAACGTCAGGAACAGAAACGCTTGTCATGGACAGACTTTAACTTGGGCGATTGACTTGTATGCTAGCTGTGGTTGAAATCCTTAATTGAAACAATTTAATGAATTTTGGCCCCTACCTATCATACCAATCAAACACAGTGGAAGACAGGGTCCAGGTTGAAGAGTACTTGAATTTCCCTTTAAGGTCTTATCAACTCTTGTGGCTGTGTGCTTCCTTCCTTACTAATGAATCTTATCAATCCGTTGCAGTTTCAGGGTGCCACATTCAGCCGACTTCTCATTTGAAGTCTAATCACATATTGCTGGAACCATTCTGTGCCTTGACTGTTATCTTTCTTGTACTTTTTAACATTCCTGTCAATAACTGGGTTCCTTGAACTTTGAAAATGGTCTTGGTGATGAGTGAAGCCACCCCTCTTTTGGATATGACCAGTGGCTGCTGTGGTGTGTCATGCTGTTCAATAGTTTCCTCTCTGAGCCTGTACTGGAATGCCCTGTCTGGATTTGGGAGGTGCAGCCTGCACGTACTAATACACTCGTCTGTGTCTGTTTTTCCATAATGATAATATTTCAGGGAGTTGAGAAAAAAACAACCCCATGCTTTTATCTTTCAATAAGCAACCTCTTTTTAGAGTAAGTTTTATTTTAGCCATGTCAGTTTTGTCCTGCAGTGTCTGCTGATAGACAAAATCAAATTCTTGTGATCTACTACTGTTGATTGTGTTTGTTTCAATTGATTAATTGAATGTTTGCATGTTGGTGATCTGCTATTGTAGAGTTGGTGTCATGATTTTGTCCGTGCAGTAATAAGATGGATGGGCTGGGATTGATAAGGGAAATAGACTGTATAAAAGATGGACGTAGCTACTGTGACGTCACCCATTGTGCACGCAAGGTCTGTGGGTAAAACAAGCTGAATACCGCTTTGCATGTCAGCAAATACCGCTTTGTGGAATTTTAAAAATTTGTGCTTCTAAAATTGTTTAGTAAGAAGCGGCAAAACAAGACTACAGAGCTTTACCCATGAAACAGCATCTTACTAAACCAGAAGAAGCATGAAGCTAGCTGTGATTATGTTGCAGGTGTGCATCTGCAGTGTACTGAGCCAATTGTTAGCTTTGTACTTCTAACAATTGAAATGATGCTTTTAAATCAGTTAGAGTGTAAGTTATTTGTAAAGATCATCTTATGAAACAAAGCATCAAAGCCTCATACACAGGGCCTCACGATATATGTCCTAGCTGCAGTCCTTCATTTACATGTTTCTGTTTTGAGACTTGAAACAAGTCAACAACAAAATCAGAAAGAAAATGTTTTCTGATTTAACAAATCAGTTGACAGCTGGGTTCATTTCCTTTTGGACATCTGTACAGTCTTATTTTTTCAACCAGTAGATTTTTCTCTGCTGGTCAATGGGAACAAATGCAGGATCAAGACACTTGGCTACGTCCAATCTTTGACAGTCTTTGGCTGTGACTCGATTTTTTTATTGATGTTGACTGTGTGTTGGTGCTGTGTGTGACAAATGTTCAGAGGGTGTGTGTGAGTATGGATAAAGAGTGTTGTTTGTGTATCAGGTGGTCAACTCAGAGGGAGCCTGGGTACAACTGGATAAAAACAGTGTAGTGGAGTTCTGTGAGAGTGATGAGGGAGAGGCCTGGTCATTGGCCAGAGACCGCGGAGGAAACCAGTACCTTCGACACGATGACGGTAAGCCACATCTTCGCCTCACTGTGTCACGCTGCTCCTAACCTATATTTAAAGCCTTGGGGAACATGTATATAAAGTGTAAAACAATTTGATCTAATTTGCATCTGTAGAACAAGTGCTGCTGGAGCATGGGGCCCAGACCCCGCCACCCAGCCCCTTCTCTGTGCAGGCCTTCAACAGAGCTACAACCTCAAACGGAGCGCAGGGCTTTGACTACGGCATCTCCAACAACAAAGGTGAGAACAATTTGGATTTCAAGAGACACGCTCAAGCTCATGCATTTAACCTCCATATCAATTTGCTTTTAACGTCCGCTTTGCTTAAGGCATTTCCAGTTGTTGGGTTCCTCGGGCTTTAATTAAAGTTTTAGCGAAGGGTTTCTATTACTGCTATTAATTATGTCTGCTTGATATTCACTCTGAACTGTTTCATGATTGTTCCTTCTCTTATTGCAACGCATTACCAGACATCTTGCTGTGCTTCTGACTGAGAACTTTCCCATGAAAGCTTTTTTACCTTTACTTTTTTAAAACTGATCCATGTGGTAAATGATCACAAAGTTCGATAGTCTTTTGGGTAGAGGTTACATAACTCTTACAGGTCACTTTATTCTTTGATGCAAAAACACAACTTGTAGCGGCACTCCAGATGTTCATGATCCAGTGTGAATTCCTTTCAAGTCTCACATGCAGTGAGTCTGATCTAACATTTCCTTTAATTTATGCATGTTTTATTGTTTCTACTCCATTTGCTTAACATTTGTGCATTGTCAGGCATATGGTATGTCTGTCTGTCTTCAGTCAGGACTCTGCTTCTGTCCTCCTCGACTATTAAGCTGGGCACTATTCATGATATCTGTCCCTGAACTGTTCTCTTAGAGAACACAAACAGGGTGACTCTTGTTTTGCCCCCACTCCCCTGCGCCAACCCCCTGCCCCCCCCGCCCCCCCCCGCCCCCAGATCAACTCAGCAGAATCCGTTCTGCTAAACTCCCCAAGGTGGGGTGTTGTCCGTCCGCCTACATGTTGGACTGACGCTACTTCAGCTTTCTTTCAGATTTTACAAGCTGGAGCTTCACCTCTTTTCCCTGCAACAGTTTCATAAATCTCAAAAAAACAAAAGAAGAGTGACTGAGTCATAGACATTAAGCTCGTAGGCTAAGACCATCCAAGAGCTCTAGGGTTGTATTTTGCGGGGTTGAGTTTGTTGTGTCTGACATACCGTCTCTACACTACCTGGGAAATCACCTGTTGCTCACATTTTGATTTCCTGACTCCAGCAACTCATAAAATGACAGGAATTGTAAACTCAAGCTGGTGGCAGTTAAAATAGGGCATACTGATGTCTGGAGAACGTCAATCTTCTGTGGCTTATGGTTCGGAGAGATTGCTGATACAGTGTCTGTCCAGTAAATAGGCTACATCCCTCTCTCTGATACTTCAGCCGAGGTATCGGCATGTAGGATGAGACCCCATCCCTCAGTAGATTTTTGACCAAAATGGGAGGAGCCACGCGTGCGTTATTTGCTAACTTACTCCAACATTGTCCGATTATTACTACGCACAATTTTTAGCTTTTAGTTGCCAAGTGTGCAACCGAATTTGAACCACTAAGATGCCATCCTTTAGACTTTTCAAAAAAACTAAATTTATCATTATTGATTCCTGGCCCAGCTCTTCCTTGTTCATATCCATGATCCTCCCATTTTACATCTACGTATATTGCTCTGAAGATGAAGACTGATTGACCCTCGACCCCATTGGTTCCTCAAACTATAGTGTAAGCTGTAGTTTCTCCCCCTCCTCTGTCTCCCATGTTTGCAGGTGACCGGTTGAGTGCCATACTGAATTCCATTCAGTCTGGGCCCTTCCTCTCAGCAGCTCCCTCCTCCTCCTCCGTATTCGAGCAAGCCGCCCAACCTCCCTCCTCTTCCTCCTCCTCTTCCCTTGTCCACAGCCCATTTGTGTTTGGACAATCCCCTTCCCAACTGTCTCAGCCACAACCACAGCTTCTGAGTAAGTGTGTCCAGCTTTCTGGCAGCGCTTGCTTGTACAGGCGCATAACATTTACCTCCCAGCTTTGGTTTTTCCTGATACGCTCTCCTTTTGTTTTGTTGTATTAATTTCTTTGGAGGGCAAGAGCAATGTGTTTTAACACATTACTTGCAGTTATGGTCACTGTACTGAAATATCCAATAACAAGCTGACCTCTCTATTATTGAAGGTTTAAGTCTTGTTTATTTTTTTTCGATACCAGGTGACACTGGCTTAAGACTGTGATATACATGACAAGATTTTGAACCTCAATACTAGATGTGGATATTTTTTGCCATGTGCTGAATTAATAGTCTGAGTTTCTTATGTTTCTGCTTGATATGTAAGCTTTGCTGCTTTCCCTCATAACCTTCATTGCGGCTTTAAAGTCACATTTTCATTTTTTGCTCTTTTTTTAACACCTTTGTTTCACTCCCTGCACAACAAGCCAAGGGTCTCACTGCAAATTGAAATTAAACAATAAAAATACAAGATTCCCTTAGAACATTACTCAAACTATGTCTTATTTCCTGTCTGTCTTTTATTTTGCTACTCTCTCTCTGTTTTTCGTATTGAATTCCTTGTTATCTCTTGGTCTTTTTCTTTTATAAGTGTTTTTCTTGTCTTGTCAGTTTCTCAACATGTTTGTTGACCCATTACTGGAATGTTTTGCCATTTTGCCTCTTTCGATTTCACCTTCTTGACTTGCCGCCATTTGCCTCTTTGTGCTTTCTTTCTCTCTGTGGTGGCCTCCTTGCATTCCATGCCTTGTTTCGCTGTAGACGGTTCATCTCGCAGCCTTGCTTCTCGTGAGCGTGTGCACAAAAGCAGTGTGTCCGTGGCTGGGCATGGTACTGCTCTCTCATCTCTCGCTCTAAGGCAAAAGGGTGGGTAATCTCAGTATACTTGCCCCCCTCGGACTGGACAGAGGGTGGGTTTTTGTCTGTGGCAAACCTTAGAATTGGTATGTTAGGTAACTACTTTTATTGCAAACATGAAAAGACCTAAAAGAGGACTTGGCTATATACATATCAAGAGGAAGACCTGAGGCGGTCCTTGATAAACTCATTTGAGTTCTCAATTGAAGTTTTGTGTAAGACTCAGTGCAGTTTCTTCATAGCCCACTTGCTATCATTCATATCATCATAGTTTCTTTCCAGTAATAGACAACAAACCTGTGGTAGGAAAAAAAAACATCTTATTAGGTAGTCTTCAGAAGAAAATGCATCACTCATTGTTGCCATTTGCCTCACAAGTTCTAACATCTTTGACCATTTGAACTTAAGTTGTCTTCCTGTCCCTCATTTCATTTTACCTTACTTTTTTTTTTTACATCATTATTTTATTAATTAAAGGTTTCAAGTATCAAAATAGAGTTGAAGGGGACTTATTATTTCTTTTTTGGCACATACGTATTGTTACCATGTCAGGCTCTAGGCATTAAACATGGCAGAAGTTCTAAATAACGACTAAAACTAATGTAAGATAATCCCTGTGAAAACGCTCAGGCTTCAAACTGCTCTGAACACTCAGCGTCCCCATGCAGTGCTACCCCCTTGGCATAAGATAGTGGGTTCTTAGGGATTGGGACCTGAAAGTGACAGGAGTTAAGCATTGTGTCAAACGAGTGTGAACGGAGTGGTTGCCTAAAGGGTCAGTATGTGAACAAACAATTATAAATATGGAGCTGAAAATGACCATAATAGGTCCCCTTTAATTATTCATAATCTTACCAGTCATTTAATCTCATTTAGTGTAACTGCATATGTATTATCAACATTCAGGTGAACGAGGGAACCTGATGCCCAGTGCGCGGCCCATGTCCCCAGCCTCCAAACACCGTCAGGAAAATCGCTCCCCCAAACAGGACAGTCGAGGAAGCCGTTCATCTGAACAGAGCAGAATCAAGACGGGTGAGGGGGGACTCTCAGCCAGCGAAGCACTCATTCTGCGGTCAGATACGGCCAAATTGAGATCTGACTCTCACGGCCGCTCTCACTCACCCAATCACAACACTCTTCAGGCCCTAAAGGCAGATGGTAGAACTGCAGGACACCGGTCTGAGTCTCCAAACCCTGTCTCTCGCTCTTCCTCTCCCAAACAAAAGTCAGTGTCTTCGTCAGGCAGATCTAGTCCTTCCAGCACCTCCTCCCAGCATTCCTCGTCAACCCACCATGACAAGAATCTCCAACCTAAAGTGAGCCCATCCTCCAAAACTCGACTGGAACCACCCAGAGAGAGGTCCAAATCAGATTCATACACTTTGGACCCAGACACACTAAGAAAGAAGAAGGCTCCACTCACTGAGCCACTTAGGGGTAGGTCAACTTCCCCCAAACCAAAACTGTCCCCAAAGGATCCAAATAAAGGAGTTATCAATAACACAGAGAACCGTGTTCCTTCTCCTCATGTGACCCAAGAAAACCTCCACAGTGAAGTGGTGGAGGTTTGTACTTCTAGTGCTCTCCTCTCAAACGAGGATGTCAATGATGAGAATGTGGAGGTCCATGATACTGAAGAGGGCTCATGCAAGGTGCACTTCAGCATTGGAAAAGCCCCTGTCAAAGAAGAACTAGAGAGTCGCTCTTCGCCTAAAGTCAGCCGCAAAACCTCCGGTCGGCACACTCGCCCAAAGAAGGACAAATCTGGGCCTCTATTTAAAGGTGAGAGCACTCCAAGGCTCACCGAGCCCGCTAAACAGGCCATGTCCCCGTCTGTGGCTGAATGTGCTCGTGCCGTCTTCGCAGCATTCCTCTGGCATGAAGGTATTGTCCACGATGCCATGGCCTGCTCCTCCTTCCTCAAGTTCAACCCAGACTTAACCAAAGAGCATGCACCGATTCGTAGCTCCCTTGGAGGACAAGGTGCTGAGGAGAAGGAGAGCAAGTTAAAGAATCGCCACTCCTTAGAGATTTCTTCTGCACTTAATATGTTTAATATTGCTCCACATGGCCCAGACATCTCTAAAATGGGCAGCATCAACAAAAATAAGGTCCTATCGATGCTGAAGGAACCTCCATTGCCAGAAAAGTGTGAGGATGGAAAAGGAGAAGCTATGTCCTATGAAATGACTTCTCATCCTTCTTTAAGAGCAAAATCAATTTTACCTTTGACGTTGCAACATCTGGTAGCATTCTGGGAGGACATCTCTTTAGCCACAATCAAGGCGGCCACTCAGAACATGATCTTCCCCAGCCCAGGGTCAAGTGCCATCCTAAAAAAGAAGGAGCATGAAAAAGACAGCAAAAAGGCAAAGAAGGAGAAGAAGAAACGTGAAAAAGCAGAGGTGCGTCCAAGAGGCAATCTGTTTGGGGAGATGGCACAGCTCGCCATGGGTGGACCAGAGAAAGACACCATCTGTGAGCTGTGTGGGGAATCTCATCCATACCCTGTCACCTACCATATGAGACAAGCTCACCCAGGTAAGAACATGGAAGTTCTGCTTTTAGAGTTGTAGTTATGAAAAAGAACATTAGTCATTAAAATACTCTCTGTGGCAGGCTGTGGCCGCTATGCCGGAGGTCAAGGGTACAACAGCATCGGCCACTTCTGTGGTGGTTGGGCTGGGAACTGTGGCGATGGAGGCATAGGAGGGAGTACCTGGTACCTGGTGTGTGATCGCTGCCGGGAAAAATACCTGAGAGAGAAACAGACGGCTGCCAGGGAAAAGGTACAGTATCCTGATACTGTAACACTCGATCCTGCCAAATTCTTAGGCCTGGTCTTGTCCATTAACCTGCACCATAGGTCATATGATCACAAGTGGACAATTCCTACAATTCTCCGTGCTCTTTATACCAGTAAACCCATACATGAGCTCAATTTGCAAAAACTTAAAAGGTTGTTTTTTTTAACCAGCAGGAGACAGCAAAGCTTCTCCAGTGAAGAAGAGATTAAAACAGAAATATTATACTATGGTCTGGTGTGTTCCAGGCAAACCAAATCACTCAAGAATTCTTATTAAATCTCTCGTATCTATTTTCTGATGTCAGAGACATGTGACTTGAGAACTGAACAGCTACATACTAGGGATGGGCATTTAAAGAAATTCTGGAAATTTGATTTTTATTTAATCGTAATTGTAGTGACAGGCGATGGTGACCTAGCTCTCGGCTGTTAAAGCGGACCAAGATTGAGTGGTTAGCACAACTCTGCCTAACTTTAACATCTCCTGCCTTCAGTCTTGTAGTGAGCGTGGACAAGTCTGGAAACGGTGCGTGATGACAGAATACTATGTGCTCATTCAATTAAATTCATCTGATCTCAGAAACCCTCCATGACACTCATGAGCAACATATCTGTCTCAATAAATTTGCAGATCCCTTCGGTAATTTTCTCTGTCCGTTTAGGATTGCAGCTCCTCCATGCTAGTGCTAGGTGATGTCAGGGTAATACTAGGTTGAGACAAGCATATATCAACATTAACCAGGGATGGGTATACATTGTTCAAGTGACACATCATCAGGATCGTTGTTGCGTTGTACTTGCATAGAACTTAACAGTATTTACATTGAGCCTTGTCATTTTCGTGTTTAAAATGGTCCCCCGTCAAACTTCACGTTCATGTTTGCAGTAGCAGCTAGTAGTCTTCGCCTTCCTCTGTCTCCTAAAACCAGTCAGATATCACCCACCGATGGGTAAGATGGTAAGCTGTCTTGTTGCGCTAACATAGTGAAATTAAACTAATCAACACAGCCACCTTCGATGAAACCTCGGGTGATCAACAAAATTCTTAAGAATTAATTGTTCATCGAATAATTATGCCTGTCTCTACTATGTACGTGTGTGTACGCATAGGATGTCATTGAAGGAGGCAGGCAAAGTGATTCCCTGAGC
This sequence comes from Aulostomus chinensis, assembly GCF_037954235.1. Lineage (NCBI taxonomy): Eukaryota > Metazoa > Chordata > Actinopteri > Syngnathiformes > Aulostomidae > Aulostomus > Aulostomus chinensis. The sequence goes on along the minus strand of NC_141331.1, from coordinate 13,763,100 downwards.
AACCCGATTTCTAACTGAGTGTCGGATCTCAACATGTGATCTGTCCACGTTTGATCGGATAACTCAAGACCAATATTAATGCGGGTCTGATCAAGGCCTTCGTCAATTTGAAGCGATCACAATCTCCTTTTCTGGTCCAGGTGAAGCAGTCAAGGAAAAAGCCTCTACAGGTCAAGACCCCAAGGGCGCTTCCTACAATGGAAGCCCACCAGGTTATCCGGGCAAATGCTTTGTTCCTGCTGTCCCTCAGCAGTGCTGCAGAGCCCAGTATGCTGTGCCACCATCCTCCTCGGCCCCTTCATTCTCAGCTGCTTCCCAGCCTCAAGGAGGGTGTGTCAGCTGAACTCCCCAATAAAATGAGCTGCCTCTACCTGCAGACCCTAGCGAGGTAATGAACACTTTGGTTGAGTACAGGTTGCTTTTTATAGGTAAGAGAGCATGTCCACAGAATGACTGGATTCCCTGTTTGCCATTTGCGCCCCCCCCCCCCCCCCCCCAGGCAACACACCGAGAACTTTGGAGCCTACCAAGATGACAACCTCTTCCAAGATGAAATGAGGTATTTGCGCTCCACATCTGTTCCTGCGCCCTACATTTCAGTCACTCCCGATGCCTGTCCCAATGTGTTTGAGGAACCAGAGAGCAACATGAAGTCAATGCCCCCTAGGTAAATTATCTCACCTACTTGCTCACTCACCTTCACTACCTATATTTGTTTAAGCCCCCATTTTAACATGTAAAATATTCAACTGAGGGTATGTTTTAAGAAAGTCTGACCTTTGTTTTTGCAATACCTCAATTTTTTTCCACAATATGTTTTACCCCACTGATAAAACAATGCTCTGAATATCATCAACTCATATTTTTACAGGCAACCTTCTGTGCCCCTCTCCTGTACCCTATATATTTCAGTTGATGTAGTCCAACAAACAACATTTCCTTTTGTGTTATCATTTATCTGCTGCAATATTTAAAATGATTTCGTTAATGATAGTTTATTCGATGGCTAAACCTTATCTGTCATTATTTGCTCTCTCTTAGTCTTGAGACCAGCCCCATCACCGACAGCGACACAGCAAAGCGCACAGTGTTTCAGAGGTCCTACTCAGTTGTAGCCTCTGAGTATGACAAGCAGCACTCGCCCTGTCCAGCCCGGGTCAAAGCCGTGCCCAGACGCAGGGTACATAGTGGCGATGCAGGTAATCACACTAGAAAATTAAGAGTTCAGAGGGGGAATCTGAGGGATGCATTAGTTACAGCATCACTTGCTTTATCTTCCATACAGAGGTGGGATCTTCACTGCTGCGTCACCCGTCTCCAGAGCTATCCAGGTTGATTTCGGCCCATGGCTCCCTGAGTAAGGGGGAAAGGAACTTTCAGTGGCCCGTTCTAGCGTTTGTTATCCAACACCATGATCTGGAGGGTCTGGAGGTAGCCATGAGGCATGCTCTTAGGAAGTCAGCCTGCAGGGTGTTTGCAATGGAGGTACTGTTGACCTCACTCTGCCTTAGGGTTATGACATGAATCACAATGAATACAAACATACATACATTTATATGATGTGTTCTTGGTGTCCCTACCAGGCTTTCAACTGGCTTTTGTGCAACGTGATCCAGACCACCTCCCTGCATGACATCCTTTGGCATTTCGTAGCTTCTCTTACCCCATCACCCTATGAACCGGAGGATGAGGAAGATGACGAGAACAAAGGAAACAAAGAGAACATAGAGCAGGTGACGAGAGTCAAAAAGAATTACATCTTCATCAATGCCGCCTTTGCTCACTAAAACTGACTCCAAACATGTTACAGGAACGAGACCTTGGTGTTTGTGAACACCCCCTGTCAGACATTGTTATTGCCGGGGAGGCCGCTCACCCTCTGCCCCACACCTTCCACCGCCTCCTTCAGACCATCTCTGACCTCATGATGTCTCTTCCTAGTGGAAGTTCACTTCAGCAGATGGCGCTTAGGTACATCACATAACACACAAGCAACATCAGGGTTTTGTTTTGTTTTTTTGCCTGTTTCTATGGATGTGGTTTACATTTCCTTCTTTTAGGTGCTGGAGTCTCAAATTCAAGCAGTCGGACCATCAGTTCCTGCACCAGAGCAACGTTTTCCATCACATCAACAACATATTGTCCAAGTCAGATGACGGAGACAGTGAGGAGAGCTTCAATATCAGTGTGCAGTCAGGTTATGAAGCCATCAGCCAGGCAAGAAAATATCCACTTCCTTAGCAGCACGTATAGTAAACATGTTTTGGGTTTTTTTCACGTCACTGATCTGACACTCATGTTCTTATGCGGGAACAGGATCTCTGCCTGGTGACCTGTCTGAAGGACCTAACCAGCGTGGTGGACATCAAAACATCCAGTCGTCCTGCAATGATCGGCAGTCTAACGGACGGCTCCACAGAGACTTTCTGGGAATCTGGTGATGAGGACAAGAACAAAACTAAGAGCGTCACAATCAGCTGTGTGAAGGGCATCAACGCCTCCAATGTGTCTGTCCATGTGGACAACTCCAGAGACATCGGGGTAAGGAGGCAACAGCATAGCGATGTTACTTATTATGGGATATATTTCACTAAGTGTTCGTAGTAGAAAAGATGATGATGATATTGTTTGTTGTGCTGTGTCCACAGAACAAAGTCACATCAGTCACATTCCTTTGTGGAAAAGCAATAGAAGATCTCTGCAGAATCAAACAGGTGAGATTGTATGGTTTCACTTCATGAGTTGTAGATGTGAGAATATCTTTTTTGAATGCCGCACCATTGTCTGACAAAGGGTAATGCATGTACATGAGGCAGGACTCTGAACATCACAATGTCTTCTCCTGTTAGGTTGACCTAGACTCACGTCACATGGGCTGGGTGACAAGCGAGCTTCCTGGAGGGGATCATCATGTGATCAAAGTGGAGCTAAAAGGTCCAGAGAACACCTTGAGGGTGCGCCAGGTGAAGGTCCTGGGCTGGAAAGAGGGTGACAGCATCAAGATTCCGGGACAGATCTCAGCCAGTATGGCCCAGCAAAAGAACTGTGAGGCTGAAACACTGCGAGTGTTTCGTCTCATCACCTCACAGGTCAGCAGGTTTCATGTGTCAATACCAGGGACGGTCATAATTTATGAATATTATATAATGGTGGTAAATGGACCTTCAACAAATGAGTCTCCGCTCTGTACTTTTAGGTCTTTGGAAAACTCATCTGTGGGGATGCGGAGCCTACCCCTGAGCAGGAGGAGAAAAACCTGCTTTCATCACCCGAGGGAGAGGACAAGGTCTGCACCGTGAGGATTGATTTTAGAGTTACACATGTTGAGTGACCTTTAACCTCATGTTTTTCATTTTTCATAAATAGGTTCCATCTGATGCGGACCTCAAAGAGCACATGGTGGGAATCATCTTCAGCAGGAGCAAACTGACCAACCTGCAGAAACAGGTAAACCTCTAAACAGCAGCTCAGGTTGGAACATCATCATCCCTGACTGTAACCTCACGGGTATTCTGTACCACAGGTGTGTGCGCACATTGTTCAGGCCATTCGTATGGAGGCCACACGTGTGAGGGAGGAGTGGGAGCACGCCATCTCCAGCAAAGAGAACGCCAACTCCCAGCCCAGTGACGATGACGCTTCATCAGACGCCTACTGCTTTGAGCTCCTGTCTATGGTCCTGGCTCTTAGTGGCTCCAACGTGGGCCGCCAGTACCTCGCTCAGCAGCTCACGCTAATGCAAGACCTGTTTTCTCTACTGCACACAGCCTCCCCGAGAGTACAGAGACAAGTGAGTAGAGGTGTCATTCACTGTAGAGACGTAAATGACATATGACGGGTACTTGCAAACAAAAAGAACTGAGAGTTGGTTGCAATCTGGTCTGCCAGGAGGACTCGCGACCTGGTCGAAAAAGTTGTTACAAGTGTGGAAATCGTTTTACTTTTGCATTTAGGTGTTCAAGGTTCAGAAAATCCTTGAGTACTTCTTGAAACTGCTTCCTTTTCAGAACAGCCTTCATCCAGTGAATTGCTTGTGCACAGCTAAAATCATGAAGTGGAATTAAAAGTGACAATAGTTAATTACACTTAGAAGGGATGTTTGGGCTTTGAGGGTCTTGACAGTTCAGGTAATCCTTGAAAAGTGCTTGAATTTTACTCTTAAAAAGCTTTACGAATCCCACTTTTGTACCAAGAAAAAAAGTTGGCCACAATCTTTTCAAAAAGAACTCATCCAAATAAAGGTTATGAAATGAACATGTTATTTTATACCTTTAGGGTCTATACGGAAATAGTAAAGTTTGCCATCTGATCTCAGGTGACATCATTGCTCCGCCGCGTCCTTCCTGAGGTGACGCCAGTGCGACTCGCCAGCATCATCGGGGTGAAGTCTCTGCCGCCAGCAGACATCAGTGACATCATCCACTCCACGGAGAAGGGTGACTGGAACAAGTTAGGCATCCTTGACATGTTCCTGGGCTGCATCGCTAAAGCGCTCACTGTGCAGCTGAAGGCCAAAGGAACAACTATCTCTGGTACCGCCGGCATGGCTGCAGGCAAAGGAGTCACCACTGTCACCCTGCCTATGATCTTCAACTCCAGGTGGGTTGGTTTCTGCTTGGTTCAACTAACACTGATGTCATCAGTATTTTTAATCAGAAACTTATATTATCTTTAGCTACATCCGCAGAGGGGAGAGCCACTGGTGGATGAAGGGCTCCACTCCTCCTCAGATTGCAGAGATCATCATAAAGCTGGTTAAAGACATGGCAGCCGTAAGTTTCTGGTGTACACACATCTCCTCTTCTAACTCTCTGCACACACGACGCAGTATATTCAGATAATTCATACATTTTTGTCATGTCCTCATTTTTAGGGTCACCTCTCCGATGCCTGGTCCAGAGTCACCAAAAATGCAATAGCTGAGACTATCATAGCTCTGACCAAAATGGAGGAGGAGCATCGGTCTCCTGTACGCTGTATCGCCACAACCAGGGTATGAACAGCATCAGCATCTGCTCTTTCTGCTTAGCCATTGTTTGCATGAAGTAATTGTGTATGTTTTCCAACTGTCCGACAGCTGTGGCTAGCATTAGCTTCATTGTGTGTGCTGGACCAGGACCATGTGGACCGGCTGTCCTCTGGTCGCTGGATGGGCAAAGATGGGCAGCAGAAGCAGATGGTGAGTTTAAGAGCCTCAAAAAAAAAATAAATTTGACCAATCACTAACAGATGTCTTCCTCTGTTGTTGGCAGCCCATGTGTGACAACCACGATGATGGCGAGACAGCAGCCATCATCCTGTGTAACATGTGTGGAAACCTTTGTACAGACTGTGACCGCTTCCTTCACCTGCACCGGCGCACACGCTCTCACCAGAGACAGGTTAGCATTGGGTTTTTAAACATGAATCCTCCAGCCACCATGGGAACGTGTACAGGCCTGTCTGAACACAACCCAAGGGTCTCCTAAATGGACCTCAGCTCTTCCTAAAGGGATTAACAAATGTTTGAATTGTCAGGTTTTTAATGTTGCCCTGTATTGCAGTTTAATCTTATTTGTCTATGTGCTTTCAGGTGTTCAAAGAGGAAGAGGAGGCTATCAAGGTGGATCTCCATGAAGGCTGTGGGAGGACCAAGCTCTTCTGGCTCATGGCTCTTGCAGACTCCAAAACAATGAAAGCTATGGTGGAGTTCCGAGAGCACACAGGTAACAGTGCGCCACAGCGTACCTGGATCAGTTATCGACGCAGCCACTAAAACAGTATAAATGCTATCAAGATTCCTCTCTGACATGTCAAATATTCTCCAGGTAAACCTGCGTCCAGCAGCTCAGATGCCTGCCGGTTCTGTGGAACCAGGAATGGAACTGAGCTGTCAGCAGTGGGCAGTGTCTGCTCAGACCCAGACTGCCAGGTAAAAACCACCTTCACACGTTTCTTTAGACAAAGATGCTTTAGAAATAATAACCAACTCGCTTACTTGGTCGAGTGGTTAGAGCACATATCACATACGCAGCCAACACCAGTTTGAATCCCGGCCGGAGGTCCTTTGCTGCATGTCACACCCCTCTCTCTCTCTCTCCTGTTCCCTGTCTGTTCATTGCTCTATGCCGAAAAAGAGATAAATAATCTGATCCAGTTTTGCTAAAACTGTTACCCCCATTCAAAAAACAGAGTCAAAGCATCCCCTCCTTCTAAACCATTCTATGTGGTTATATATAATCACTCACGTCCACCCACTTAACACACCAAATATTGTAGTTTGAACATTAGAATATTTTATATTGTAAAACTAAAGAGTAAAGTTAATTCATGTCGTTTTTTCAGGAATACGCTAAGCTAGCCTGCAGTAAGACTCACCCTTGTGGCCACCCCTGCGGCGGAGTGAAGAACGAGGAATCCTGCCTCCCTTGTCTGCATGGCTGCGACAAGAACACTGGCTGTCTGAAGCAAGATGCCGACGACATGTGTATGATCTGCTTCACAGAGGCTCTGTCTGCAGCCCCCGCCGTGCAGGTCACTACTCAGTAGGAGCCAGAGTTTGATTTAGGGCTTGAATTTGAAGTCTAATTCTGTGTGCATTTGTTTGGCTTGCAGCTCGACTGCACTCACGTGTTCCACCTTCAGTGTACACGCCGTGTACTTGAAAATCGTTGGTTGGGACCCAGAATCACTTTTGGGTTCATGTTGTGTCCAATCTGCAAAGTAAGAACTCGCCTGAAAGTTATGCATCTTTTTACTGCTGTGAACACAAGTTGGGCACCAAAGTATTAACTTGGTGGATGTGGGCTGATGTGTTTGCCTTCAGAACAAAATTAATCACTCGGTGATCAAGGACCTGCTGGACCCCATTAAGGAGCTCTATGAGGATGTGAGGAGAAAAGCTCTGATGAGGCTGGAATATGAGGGTCTACATAAGAGTGAGGCCATAACGACGCCAGGAGCACGCTTCCACAACGACCCCGCAGGCTTTGCCATGAACAGATACGCTTACTATGTCTGCTACAAGTGCAAGAAGGTACCATGTACACCAAAGTAGCAAGTCCTTCCTCTTAAATGTAGTTAAGGTCTGGAGGATTCATAGTGCCCTTATTTTCAGGCCTATTTTGGGGGAGAGGCTCGCTGCGATGCTGAGGCAGGACAAGGAGACGACTACGACCCCAGTGAGCTGATCTGTGGAGCGTGCTCAGATGTCTCCCGGGCTCAGGTGAGGAAACATATCCACCTTCCTCAATGAAAGTAGTAGGTATGACATGTTTGACCACATCTGGATGCAAAAGCAGATGGGAATGAATGTCAGCTGAGTTAACAGTTGCTTTTTGCTTTCCAAAAATAACCCAATCTGCTTACCAGCCCCTCTAAATTAACTTGTTGTGTGTTATTTTTTTAATTTGGAAAAAAAGTACTTTTTGAGGAGTTGCAGACTATTTTCTCGTTTGGGGGGGTGGCTGTCCTATTGTCCTATTTCTCTTTTTTAAGTGTGTTCGTGCAGCCTTGTGTCAAACAGCTGAGAATAACTTCAAAGCAAATCCATGATACCGCAGTGAATAACTGTGTTCAAGTGCCTCTAAATCTATTTCTGTAATGACTCGCAGTGACAGTGACTGTGGATATGAAAATACCCACCAATTAGACAATGAGGAGGTGTCTGAGTAATGCCCTGGAAAAGTTTGAAAAATGTGTTTGCAGTTATAGGGGCATCTTGAATAATCATACAAATGTTGAACTGCTTTTTAATAGAAAATGTGCTAATCTGCATTATAAAAAACAAAATATGACACCCCCCACCTCCGTCCCTGTTCTCACTAGATGTGCTCCAAGCACGGCACAGACTTCCTGGAGTATAAATGCCGGTACTGCTGCTCCGTGGCTGTTTTCTTCTGCTTTGGCACCACACACTTCTGCAACGCCTGCCATGACGACTTCCAGAGAATGACCAGCGTCCCTAAAGACGAACTGCCTCATTGTCCTGCAGGTGATGGTCCACTTGAGTCAGTGAGCGCATGCAAACTTTAATAACAATGACTGGAAATTGGTGTGTTTGAGATCCTTTTCTTCTTTATCGCAGGGCCCAAAGGCAAGCAGCTGGAGGGCACCGAATGCCCTCTTCATGTGGTTCACCCACCAACGGGGGAGGAGTTCGCGCTGGGCTGTGGGGTGTGCAGGAATGCACACACCTTCTAATTAGAATGAGAAATTAACTGAAAACCAGTTTGTCCACTGTGATTTCTGGCTGCTTCGAGCGCTCAGCCGCCGTGAAGCTTGGCTCTTAGACGTGGAGTCTCCCCCAGCCCCCCCTGGATGCTGGTCCAGGTTTGTGCGCCAGCCAAGAGTCCTCAGGTCCGCTCTCCTACCAACATCAGTATCCAGACTGCGCTACCAACAGGAGCCCTTTGGATTCAGAGTAACCTGAATGAATAGGAATGGTAGAGTTTAAAAAAAGAAGAAAAAAATAATTTGTGACGTGTTTGCATGCGGCCGTTGTATTCCCTCGGCTTCTATAGACATTGCACACCTCCTGATCCCTCAATTTAAACATGAATATGAAATAGATTTGCGTGAGGCATCTGTGGATCAGCGTGGGTTTAAAAAAAAAAGAAAAAGAAAAAAGGAACAGGCCGTATTTCCAGCTTCCTAAATATACATTTAAAATATTGTTGTATGTAAAACTTTTTTCTTAATCTTGTACAGTATTCTCCACTGTCAAGTGCATCATGGGTTGACGGACAAAAAAAAAAGATTCATGGGTGGATATGACTGTTAAGAATATTATGTTTGGAAGGAAAATAGTGTACGATTTATCTAATCTTGTATATACTGATACTATTCAAATTAGCTGTATTCCGAAGTTGCAACTCTTCACTTCAGTTTTGTTTGATATTCTGGGTTATGTTTTGAGCCAGAACTTTTAATGAAGTGCAATACTGGGTGTGCCTCCTATTTTGCAGCTGTTTAAACTATGGAATGTATGTCAATAAAGCCACTGTACATTTTTATACAGTAGACAGTCGTCCCCCCCCCCCCCTTCTAAATGTCATATCTTTTTCTGTTGTCTGGAGATGAGATGGAGCCTGGCGCCTGCAGCGAATGATGGTGGATGTACATCCTATTTATAACTGTTAAAGAAAAATAAAAACCTGTACCAAATCTTTCAGTGATACAAAACCTAACAAAGAACCTCAGCTGAATGATTTGAGGGGCCGGTCTTCACACCAAATAAAAATTGTGCACCTGTAATGCTTATCCCTAGTAGGAGGCAGGGGTATTGGGTGGGGAGGGGTCGGGGGAACAGAGAGTGGAAAAAAAGCAGCTGCTGTTATATATATTAAAAAAAAAGCTTAATACTTGTGAATCTGCTCTGTAATATCTGTGGTGGATGGAGTTGAATGGTAATAAACCAGGTTCTCTGTTTTGCAAAGTATACAGTGTGTCTTTTCTTAAACTCCCTGTGAGTTTTTGGTTTATTTATGTTTATTACAGGTAGGTAGCTAAAATGGGTTGAGCGTATCTTTTTTTTTATAAATACTAAAATTAGAAGCTTGAAATGGTCTCTGCCACTGCGGGGAAGATGTCTGACTCGACTATTGTTTCCCTGTACCAAACAGGCTGCCTTAAGATTACCCCCCCGCCCCAACAGGGGAAAACTCACCAGGACAATTGAGAAAATCTTTAGGGTTCAGGAAATGTTAAGTAATGTTGGTGATGGATGTCACCAATGTGGGTGAATTACAACTGCATATTCATGAAAAAGTAGATATCCCCTGCTTGAGGATCATATAAGACAAACTGTAAAAAAAAAAAAAAAAAGCAGAAATGTGACAATTATATGAAAAAATATTGTTAAAAAAATATGCCAAGGAATTGCGTGCAACTACAAAAATATAAAGGGAACATCTGTCAGCCTTAGAGAGAACCATTCTCATCATGGCTGCCACAGAGATCCTTCTGGATTATATCATTTTTCAGTGATAACTCATTGTACTTGTATGAAAGAAATAAGAGAAACCAAGATATATTGCAAATAAAAACCTTGTAATGACACAATTATATCTACTCAGCTTATTTGTTAATTCCTGACTATAACAGTATTTCAGAGCTACACCGCTCGTCTTTTGCCTTTGTAGGCAGCAAAAGTCAATTTCTTAGCGCGTGTATTTATTTCTGATACTTTCGAAATGAGAACCAGACACGTATGCATGGTTTTCACTGAGTGACTCATCTCTGCAACACACACCATCTTCACCAACAGCCATTTCACATTGGATTTCCCATCATGCAACGCTTCTCTCAAAACAACACTTCGCCATTTCAGGCTCAGGGGGGCTGTAACTCCAGCGAGGGAATTAGGTCAACCTTAAGGGGGCGATTCTCTTGGTCTTTCTTTTGTAAAAACGTCATTAAGTTCTTCTCGGTCGTCTAAACAGTCCCGGTATCGAGCTCCGATGCGTGTTACTTGGTCGATGCGGAGGAGCTCTTCCAGCGTGGGCCCGGGCTGAAGTGTCAGGCTGTTGTCGGATTTTGCTGCTAGTAAGCTAGCTGAGTGTAAACAAGGTAGGATGGGCTGCCTTCAGAAGCGTTAACTTCCAACATCTAACATGTCAGTGCGAAACTAGCTGTCAACCGTGATGTAAATTACTTAAATAATGAGCCGGCATCATCACCAGGAGGTCAAATTGTTCCATGAAGAAGCTAACTTATCCTGCGAAATACACTTTCCCCCTATCCTGACACAGCTAGCCAGTTTAATGCTAACGCTAGCTAATTTAACTGGTGATGTGATGTTCATTCATTGTCATTGACAGCTAACTTGCCGCTAGCGAGCAGCTATAGGTGAAATAAACAAGTTGCAGTCAGTTTAATGCAAACTTAAACATTTTGTTTTTAAAAAGCGTATAAATGACAGCTACAGTTATATTGATGCCACCTACCAATACGTGGCCTGCGGCTCGTAGAGCTCATATCATTTAATAGACGCGCTTAGGTTTACTGAGAATAAACAACAACTAATGTTTGAAATTTTATATGTAGATATTATATTAGTCACTATAAACACAGTCTGCAGGGTATGAGTATATTATATTTTATATCACGTGAAAAATATTTAAATGAATTTAGAGAATGGCGGCACTGTGGTGCAGTGGTCAGCACTGTGGCCTCTCAGCAAGAAGGTTTCAGGTTTGAGCCCCAGCTCAGGCACGTGATCTTTCTGTGTGAGTCTCCATGTTCTCCCTGTACCTGTGTGGGTTCTCTCTGGTACCGACTGATTGAGGCTGTTAATTTACTATTATTTGAATTTGAAATCAAGTATTGTTTTATGTTGACGTCACTTCCTACCCACAGAACTATGCATTATGGTAATGCATATTGTTCATGTATAGTAAACAACATGGGCTTGTTTGACTTGTTTTTCAAAAAGACAGTGATTTGTCTGCAGTCCCTCCTCCAGAGTGTGTACATTCTCTGGGAGGACTGGTATGTAATGATAATAAGACCCTTGTTATCTCTGTGTTTCAAGATGAAGCGAGTGAAGGGAGGTGAGGACGACAGCGAGGGCTCCCCCAGTAAAAGCCCGCCAGAGGCTTGCAAGAAGGTGCGGAAGCAGATGAGCATGCAGTCTAGTGACTCACTGGACTGTAACTGGGCCCGACTGCCCCAGGAGCTCCTGCTCCACATCTTCCAGTACCTTCCGTTGCTGGACAGGGCCTATGCCTCTCAAGTGTGCCGAGGGTGGAACCAGGCTTTCCACATGCCAGAGCTGTGGAGATGCTTTGAGTTTGAGCTCAACCAACCAGCCAGCTCGTACCTGAAAGCTACTCATCCAGACCTCATCAAGCAGATCATCAAGAGGCACTCCAACCATCTGCAGTACGTCAGCTTCAAGGTGAGACAGGGAATGATGGTGTGTATGTGTACAAACATCTGATTCACAAGTACTATTTTGACATGTAAACTTTTTGTTTGCCAGGTGGACAGCAGTACAGAGTCTGCTGAGGCAGCATGTGACATTCTCTCCCAGCTTGTGAACTGCTCACTGAAGACCCTGGGGCTCATCTCTACCGCCAGGCCCAGTTTCATGGAGGTTCCAAAGGTAGGATTAACATAAATACAAGGGCCGGGGGTTGGCCTCGTATCCTGTTTTACAGATTTGCAAGGACTTGCGTTTCGCAATCTCATTATCATGATTAGAAATTCATCACCTTTAGATAGTTTTTACATTCTCCGCTTATCTGAGGACGAGAGTGGAAGGACGTCTGTTCTCATTTATGTTTGAGGACACGGAGGTGATCGTCCCAAGGCCTCTTTTTTTTTTAATATTCCTGAGTGTCCTCATACTCTTTTAAACTCTTGAGAATCAGAGCTCTGGTTCACCTCAGAGATTGAGCATTACAAAGATAACAACACAATACAGGTCAGGAGTCTTTCAGATGGCATCCCCCTAGAAGTTGCTGTAGATTTGACTGATGAATTAATCTAAGAAAAAAAGAGAGAATTCAAATCTGAAGTCAGTCACCATTGCTCAAAAGACATTTTGGAGGGCTTTCATTTAAAAAAGAAACATAGGGGGGGGGGGGAAACAGTAAGACACTATGGTCTGGAGTCATTCTGACAAAACACTGATACTCCTTCAATTTGAAGCCTTAAAAAAATACATTTGCTATTTTGTTTTATATAAAATTTGTTTTGTGAATTTATTTGTTGTTAGCTGACACTCAGAGACTGTTGACTTTTAACTGAATGTAAAAGTAAGTTCACGGGGGTATGGCTTTGATTCTGTTGTCAGTTGTAAACACAGAACGATCCTTACAATTTTACATATGTCACATTGACAGGGAATGATGGGAGCTAGTTTGACCTCTTTTTCAAAGAGATGATGATGATGACAGAGTCCATCAAAAGATCTGAAGTCTCTCTCTCTCTCTCTCTCTCTCTCTCTCTCTCGTTTGTGTGTCTACAGTCTCACTTCATCTCCGCTCTGACTGTGGTCTTCGTCAACTCCAAATCGTTGTCTTCACTGAAGATCGACGACACGCCGGTGGACGACCCGTCCCTGAAGGTGCTGGTGGCGAACAACAGTGACACGCTGAAGCTGCTGAAGATGAGCAGCTGCCCTCACGTGTCCCCCGCTGGTACGTAGGTCCATGTTTCAGACCAGTGATTTCTTGTTTGCGGTTGTTGTCTTTGTGGTGTTGAGGGCGTCAACAGACGCTGCAGCCGTTTGGTGTTGTTCACTTCCAGTCGAATAGTCTTGTTGTGTGTTTTCCACTCAGTGCCTTCGTTGGAGCCTGTAATTTTGGTGCCAGCCTTCATACACTGTTGTCATTGAGAGTGGCTGACTGGCAGAGTGTCGTGGTCCTCATGAATGAACACTCGTGGTTATCCTGTTTCTGCCATTGCTTACATTTTCCTGGAGCCATTTTAATTAAACATCATTTACTGACTCAGCTGCAACTTGCCTGACCTTTTTCTCCCTTTTGCTGTATTGTAGCTAAAAAGTCTTAATCTGTGTTTAAACATGAAGAGGAATTGAGAGGGATTAAGAGCACATGTCCATGTTTGCAGGGATCCTGTGTGTGGCAGACCAGTGCCACGGTCTGAGAGAGCTGGCGCTGAACTACCACCTCCTGAGTGACGAGCTCCTCCTGGCCCTCTCCTCTGAGAAACACGTTCACCTGGAACACTTGCGTATTGACGTGGTGAGCGAGAACCCGGGCCAGCACTTTCACACCATCAAGAAGAGCAGTTGGGACGCCATGGTGCGACACTCTCCCAAATTCAACCTGGTCATGTACTTCTTCCTCTATGAGGATGAGTTTGGCCCTTTCTTCAACGATGAGATTCCTGTCACGCACCTCTACTTCGGTCGCTCAGTTAGTAAGGAGGTCTTGGGTCGCGTGGGCCTTCACTGCCCCCGTCTGGTGGAGCTGGTGGTGTGCGCTAATGGACTGCGCCCTCTGGATGAGGAGTTAATCCGCATCGCTAAGCACTGCACCCAGCTGTCGGCCATCGGGCTGGGTGAGTGTGAGGTCTCCTGCAGCGCCTTTGTGGAGTTTGTTAAGATGTGCGGGCGGAGGCTTTCTCAGCTGTCCATCATGGAGGAGGTGCTGATCCCTGATCATAAATACTCCCTGGACGAGATCCACTGGGAGGTTTCCAAGCACCTGGGCCGCGTCTGGTTTCCAGACATGATGCCCACCTGGTAATAAAAAAAACAAAAACAGCCAGAAAGATTTGAGGCGGAGATTTGTGATGGCCTCCATGCTTGTGTTGAGACTGCTCTGCGGTCACGTCACGTTTGGTACCAACACAGAGAACTTGCTGAACTCCTGTGGAGTGCAGGAATGTAACGTGATTGCAACACACTGTTATCATGTCATGAAACAACATTCGCTAGCTTCAACACAGACTGTAAAAACCAAACTAGCCCAGCTGGCTTCTTCACATATTCAACCATCAACACAGATGTTGCAGACGGCAGTGTAAGAGGGCAGAAGTCACTGTTTTTATAACTGGATCTTGAGTTCTATGGACATGATTGTGTGTGTGTGCGTGTGTTTGTGTGTGTGTGTGTGTGTGTGTGTGTGTGTGTGTTTCTCAATGTTTTTACATTGTGGAGAAATTGAGACGACCAGGTGCACAATTGCATGTTGTTACACTACCACACTGCAACAATGGAGGTGGGGGGAGGGGTCTCCTATTTGCTTGTATTATGTGTATGTGACAGAAGGAGTTTAGTCAAGTGTAGCTGAGAGAGGACTTTATTGTAGTGGAGTGACTCGGTTTTAATCCTCATTTTAAACACATTTAAATCATAACAGCCTCTCGCTTTCGCTCCTCACCGGAGCACAACCACACATCCCAACTTAACTGCTGAAAATACTCAAGACGGCCAGGAGAGCGCGAGAGAAATGTGTATATACGTCTCTGTATTTGTGATGTGAAGGTGTACAGTGTTGATTTATATTTACCCAAGTCATCCGGATTCATTTTTGTTCTCACTTAAATTGGCTTTCTGGATGACTCTTTTTTTGTTTTTTGTTTTTTAATTTGTGTACAGTCGTAGATCTCCTGAAGCACCTTAACATGAAAACCAAATTGCTGGTCAGGACAGACTGCGTGTTTTATGGGTGTCAATATGAAAGGAACAGTCTTAGTTGGACCCAGGTTGCTGATGATTCTGACTGTAGCGGGTCTCTGTTCAGATTTAATCTATAGAAGTAGCTATAAACAATCGGATCTATAATTGTATTGAGAAATAGTGCACAGAAAGGCAGATGTAGATGGCGTGACTGCTTTAAAATGGACGGTGGACGAATTTCTGTGATTATTAGCTTCGATTGAGCGCCGTGAATACAAAACAAGCCCTTTTGTGTCGCTCAGGTGCATTAAATAAGTCTTGGTAGGTTTCATTTGTATCTTCTGCTTTTTGCCTGTTTCAGCTCAAACCCTCGGCTCTTCGTGGTGAATAGCTGCTCTCCTGCTAGCCAGCGTTTGCTCTGTAGTCACACATCGTACGTGCAGGAGAGGACGCGGCATTCACTAGTGATCCTCTCCATCCAAGAATCATTTCAGTTGGAAGAGATTCGGCAAATCAGATGAAACAAACTTTTCTTTTTTCCTTTAAGAAGGAAGTCAAATGCATCTGTATATAAAACGCTGTGTGTTTGATTATTATTATTATGATGACTAGAAATGTGCGTATTTCTTTATTTCAGCCTCTTTTGGGGTTTGAAGTCTCCTTAACCTGCGGCTCGTTTCTTTTATAAACCGAGTTCTCCTTTACTAGATGGATCTTTTTTCATACTCTAGTCGCTAGGCAAGATGAGCTGTGTAATTTATTGATATGAATATTGCTTTTGTAATTAACCTGAATCATTACAACCAGTAAGCAGACGAGCAGAAAGATTTGTTTGGAGTTCTTTTTTGCGTGTCTTTCTTTTTTACACCGCCCCCCTGTCATCACAGTTTAGTTGCAGTCTTGATCCACTACCAAAAACAAAACCCAACAACTTGGGGGATCACGCTCCAGTTAGTGAATGTAAAGCTGCACAGTTGTTTTTGTGTTCAGTTCAGCGAGGGAAGGGCAACGTTCCAGTAGCAGGGCGATAAAAACACAATAGACGTCTGCTTGAATTTCAGGAACAGAAAGGAGCGCTAACATCCCATGACCTACTTAAAAACCTAGAATAACAGAAAAACTGGCAGTCATGGGTAGAAAGTAAACCCAGTCATTCAGAAAAACATGAAAAATAGAATCCAAACTCATGATTTATGTCAGTAAACACTAGAAGGTGAAGTCTTAACTTTTGGGGCAGTTTTGTTTGTGATCAGTCTTTGTAGATAATCAACATTTTCCAGCCACTCTTCATCCCCTTTAGTCCAGTCGCTTTTTTCCTCATAGCTAAGTGAAGCTACTAAAGGAGGGGCAAGTACTGGTACTGGATCTTACTGACGACTAACTAAAGTAGTGGTCCCGGACCACCGACGCCCTGTGCACATGCGCGCTCGCGTCTCAGCGGTACAGTCACATATCTCCCGTCTCATGATTCAGTCGCGTTGTCGTAACAGCAGCTTTTTGAAGACGGTGTTTCGATACAATATTGGTTAAAAGGATGGTCGCTGTCGTCTTTGTCGGCTTTTTATTCGAAAATGAGGAGTTTCAAACAAACAACTTCTGTTTCATTTAAATGCCTGTTGTCAGCATTTATTTGGAACCTTGTTTGCTCAGCTCATCCAGTTATTGGGTGAAGACGTCGGCGTCCTCGGGTTCTGCTTCTGTTATGGCGAACGCTTCGTCTGCTTTGCTCTACTGGTCACTTGTCTTGAAATTTGGAGGGAAAAAAACTGCTTTGGACATGTGATCTTCTGGTAATAAACATTTGTGAATGTACGCTTTGCATCTGTTGTCCCATTATTACCATCACAACTATGGTGGAGGGATGAAGATTGAGGAAAAGAGCATTCAAAAATTGTGGTGGATTCGTCACAGCGCCACCTGGTGGCAACAGGAAATGACTTGGGTTTTGGTTTTGATTTTTTTTCACACTCCATATTGTGTCAACCTGGTTCATCTCAAATTTAATCAGAAACTCTAAGAACTTGGGCTACTGGGTGGACTTTGTCAAAGGGCGTTACCACGGCGAGGAGGACAATGCTGATATTTCGCCATAAAGCAGCAAACTGTAGTAAGTGGACTCCAGAAGTTCAGATGTTCTCTCCACAGGTTTGATGAGTCCTTGACTGAAGTCATCAACAAGCTGAATTTAAGTCATAGCGCCACCTAGTAGTTCGAGGAAGTCAGCCTGACGTAACCAACACTTGATTTACATCAAAATTACACTGTGATGTTGTCATGTGATGGAAAACAACAATATACAATGTTCTCTAGTGTCACCGTGCGGATGCTGGAAGTGATATTTGCACCACAGTGCACAGGTTAGTCTGCTCATCTAACATCTGTCTTGCTCACACTCAGTCCAACGTGTGTGTGTGTGTGTGTGAGCTGCTCCCAGCAACTCAGGGTTGAAACGTTTGACCTGCTAATGGCACAAGAGGAAAAGTCAGCACCATTAATAATATTTTTATAAATTACTTTAATTTTGAAGCAAAAAATAACACTTTGTGGTTTCTGCCTGTAAAAATGAAGAACGGTCATGTTTCTGTTGCGTATAGTCGGTAATGGAATACGGTAAGTCGGGCCAGAGCGATTGTTTTGCCTCTGAAAACATTTTCCATGTTCTTCAGTGAAGCTGCAAATGTTAGAATGAATCAGCTGCTCAGGGAAGAGGCACCTCCTCGTATGTCATGTGCATGTAGGGCGGCTTCATGGGCAGCAGCCAGTACTCAAAGTTGTAGTAGAAGTAGAAGTTCTTCTCTATCAGGACCTTCTCGAAAACTTCCAACACACTGACGACCATGTCTTTAAACGACTGGTGCGGTCTGAAAGTGTAATAAAACCTCTGGATGTCTGCCGCCAGGTTCTTCAGCGCCGGCTGACCAAATATGGTGCTGTCGTTGCCCAGGTAGGTGGGCTCTCCGCTGTACAGGTAGATCTTGGTGTAGTTGGTCTGGGTTCGGCTGGACAGCTTGGCTCCAAGTTCACTCAGTTTCCTGTGGGTGCGGTGGACAAACTGGGAGCAGTCGTAGGATTCGAACCAGACTGTGGCGTTGGGACCAGGATCAGAACGCACCGTCCACGTCTCGTAGTAGATCCCAGTCCGGTTGTCTTCCTGGACCCACTGGGCCAGCTCACTGAACTGATTTCCTAGAGAAAGAAACAGAAAACTCTGGAGCACTCCTTGTTTTCAACCACACAACAATGGACCTCTGTGTCAGAGAGCAAGAGGCTGACCAGCACGCATTTTTCGATCAAATTAAATTAGCAAATGCATTCATCTCCTCATTCTCCTTCGAGCTGAGGCGGCCCAAACAAGCCTTACCAGAGATTTCTCCGATTTTCTCCAAGGTGCCGTACTCTGACCAGTGCAGGTCATCGATACCGTCGTAGAAGCAGGCGGCTCCCTGGTTACACCAGAAAGGTGCCGTCAGCTCGGGTCTGAGGTGAGGGAAGGTGCAGTTCCCCAGCTGGAACAGCTCGTACCACTCCATGGTGAAGTTGGCCCCTGTCTCAGAACTGCTGAACCCAACCGCGTCATGCATGACGTGCTGCGATGTGGTGTCAAAAAAAAGAGAAACGGGAGTGTTTATTCATTAAATCGTTGCTCAGTGCTGGCTGCAAAACTTCACTAGAACAAACTATGTCCGCTTTTGCACAGTTACTGTAAAAAAAAAATGTTCAAAGGCATCTATAAAAAGAAGACAAACTCCTGTGTACTCACAAACTTGCCCAGCAGATCTCCGTACTTGAACTCCCACACAGGAGTCTGCAGCCGGAAAACTGAGATGACATCTGTGTCTCTCAAGTATGGAATGCGTCCGTCCTGGTCGCCGGTGGGACAGAACGGGTAGAGGGCTTCACAGTAGGGGTCCACATCAGGGCGCCGATCAAAGCGCCTGTTGACGTATGAAACACATCAGCTTTGTAATAATTAGTTAGATTACATCTCCAAATAAGGTTTTGGTCATTTTAGTGATTTTAATCGGCACAAATGCTGATTTTTAGTCATGATTCATTTTATTCATTCATTACAACTGGTGAACCAAGTCTAAGTTTACGCTAAGCCTATTTTGGCCTGAGCGGTTTGCCGTAGAAATGTATCTGATACTGATTTCACTGATAAAAGTCTATTATCTCATAAAAACTGTTTAAGTTACATCTCCCCCTTCTTCCCCCTCCAAAATGAAACGTTTGTACTGAGAGATTCCAGTTTCCAACCTCTACTGGTTCTACACTGGACCAGGTTTGGCCTCCACACTTGTTGAGAATGTCAGAAATTCACCTCGTGGGTCAAATCAGGAACAGACAAACTTCAGGAGATGAATGTGAAAACAGCCTGACGGTGCCAGAATGAAGCTCAAACATCCGAATGAAAATGAAGTTAAACCCATTTTAGCCAGGAGGGGGACGTCTTGACTCTGACTTTCTGACATGATTGTGCGAGAAGGCTTTTTGTTGTTGACATTTTTAGTATTTTGTCAGGAAATGTTCATATTTAAAAGAGAGAACTGTTTAAAGAGACTATGTAGGGATTTATGATCTTAATTAAATCATCGACCCCCAACTTTAAAAATGATAGTTTTCTACATTTAGGTCAACAGATTAGGACATATGTGATGAGAAACTATTCATGGCTTAAAAGTCGATAAAGGACATTAATAACACCCCACCACACACACACACACACACACACACACACACACACACACACACACACACACACACACACACACATTTAAAATTAACTAAGTATCAAATTGACACTTCAGCCAGCGCCTGGATACAACAACAATGGTGTTTTAAAACTACATTTAGTGAGTAAGTCTTCCTCTACCCTTTAGACGCTAGAGGAGTCACATGACTGACGTTACAGCCCGGAAGGAGAAGAAGCAGAGGAGAAGTTTAGCCTTCATCATACCTATAGGGGACCGGCCATTGTTGCCGAGGGCTCCACCGAGCAGTAACATCAAGAAACAGGAGCGAGAGGAACCAGACGAGCCAGGCGACGGACATGCTGGAGCCCCGTAAACATCCAGCAAGACTCACGGCGGCGCCTCCTCAGCCTCACCGGTCACGTGGTTTTATTGACGCGACGAAATCACATGACGAAACCAACAGACGATAGATGAGTTAATATCTTACGAGGGCAGACAGTTTAGTTGTAAAACTTGTATCACTAAAATGTGAAACTATAATTAAACTATTCAATATTATTGGAATTTGTTTTCAACTCGATGTAATGATTTAATCAAACTTTTGTCAGTTTTAAGACGGTCTTTGCTTTTTGAACTCGAACTTAATCTAAATCTACATTAATTTCAGACATGGTAACATTCGGACCAAATGTAATAGTGTTTATGAATATTCCTGTTGTTGCCATTTTAATGATAGATTTGCATTTGTAGGTTGTGACTGTTGAGTTATTAAATGTAGCAACATAATCTCACTCTTAACAATGCGTTTCACTGCATGCTCAGTTATTTAACGTCTGACTTGATTAAATCCAATCATACTTTCATTAGTATTTTGTGTCTGTTAAATGCAGCCAAAGGGTTTATAACGTGCACCAAATGCATTGGTCGGCATCCACGTGATTAAAATAATATCATAAGTGAATGAAATGAATCTGAATTCTTGCTTGTGTTGTGCGTCGCTTTGGACAAAAGCGTCTGGTAAATGAAATTGTAGAATTGTAGAATTGTAAAGTTTGCCCGGAATATTTTTTCAAAGAGTTTCAATGATTTCTGAAGGGCAATCTTGCAAAAATATCTTGTATTGAGGGAAGTTTCCAGGTCATATGACACGGAAGCTAACAGAACGATACAAAACAACAAAGAACAACAATGAAGTCGTCATTAGACTATTCATATAAATTAGAAATAGCAATAACAAGCTATAGATGTGTGTCTTATCCGTCTAGTCTTCATTTCGTGTCTGTAGGTCACATGACATGGAAACTATTAGTGAAAAACAATTACTTAACTATAATAAAACGTACTTGTGTATGATAAGTTGATAACACTTTCGCTACCAACATGGGTGCTCTTCACGGCTCAAACTTAGTTCGGTCCACCAGCCTCTTGTAATGAGCGCTTCACCCAGCAGAGGTCGCTGTTGCTCAAGTCCTCCTCTCCCACCAGGAGATGGCGGTACCGCTCCGACGGGGAAGATTATAAACCCACATAGAGTAGAAACAGAGACGAGGGGGGCGTCTTCTCAGCTGATCGTCCGCCATGCTCACCCTGCTGCAACATTGTGGTCGGAACCTGCTGACAATCCGGACGGTGCAGACGGTCAGGAGGAGGTCGTACAGCGCACAGATGAGTAAGTGTGTGGCCGTGGTGTTGTCGGGCTGCGGGGTCTACGACGGCACCGAGATCCACGAAGCCTCCGCCGTGCTGGTGCACCTGAGCCGCGCAGGTGCGAAGGTAAGTTTGACCCCTCACTAAGGCTCGGTTCTTGAGTGGGATGGAACTGGTCCGACACTGGGTGGCACGTGTCTTTGGGTGATTTTCTTATAAAAGTGGCACCGGTGCAACATGGGGAACAGCTTTAGGTTTAGGTGAGGCCGTTGAACTTCCTTGTTTGGGTCGATTATAAATAAAACACATAAAATCCGAGTTCACATCAACATGAAGGCCCTAAAACAATCATGTTTGAAATAGAACATTAAATCAGTGTTACATAACACAGCCATTACTCTAAATATATCTGAAAAGAACAATAAAATCTATGAAACTCCGGAGTTGTTTTGTAGTTTATTTTTATGTGCTATCACACGTCTGACTAATTAATATATTTGTTGTTATTGCTCAGTCCTGAAATCTCTACGGTGATGTTCTACTTGTTTGTTTTTGTGTTTTTTCTTTCTTCATTTTTAAAAAAATTTCTGAGTAGAAATATGTAGTTTAAATGTCTCTTAAAGTGCACTTTTTGACTTCTAACCTCTCCAGCACATTTTATTCAATCTTTATATCATATTTGCATGTGCAAATCCACAAAATAAACATTAAAGAATCATGAAGGCTCATAATTTCCTCACCGCTCAGTTTGTCAACGAGGTTTCAGACGCCACCGTCTCTCAGCAGCTGCTTTTACTAAAATGTGTCGACGAGGTCAAATGAACATCAACGCTCCTGCTTCAACGTCAACTTTGGTGTTTAGAGGTCAAGGTTACATTTGCACATGTAACGGACCTAGAGTCGTATTCAAATCGTTAACTATGACAATCAAATAGAATGTTAGTAATATAGTTAACAACTCTAGTGACCTGTTTATAAGTCTAGAAATTTAAAAGATCAAATATTATTTAAAAATGTTGTTCTTCAGCGATTAGACTTTTGAAATAAACTGAAATAGTTGTCGGTGGCTGTAATTATTTCTAGATCCTTTTGAACTTTGGACCTGGCAACAACTAGAACATGGGGACAAATTTCCAAGCGAAATGAAGAGCACAGTGATGTTTGATGAACATGACAACATATTAAGATTAAATTGAAGAAAATAGTCTCATTCCACATCGATCAAGTGTTCACGTGAAATCGCAGAAATCTTTGCATTATTCAGTTTTGCTCTGGCTACCAGAGAGCATTATTGGAGCGCCGAGCTCTTTTCTAACTAAAGAAGTCAATCAGTCGATGGTTCTCAGTGATTTCAGGCGCTCTCCCGATGGAGGCGAGTGTTTCCCGTCTGCTAGCAAAGGTCAGACTTGACTTTGCTTTGATCTGTGTTGTAGGTAAACATGTTTGCTCCAGATGTGAACCAGATGCATGTGATAAATCACTTGAAAGGTGAAGAATCTCAGCCTGCGAGGAACGTTTTGGTGGAGAGCGCCAGGCTGGCTCGTGGAAACATCAAGGCCCTGTCTCAACTCAGTGTGGGCGACCACGACGCCATTATCTTCCCAGGTCTGGTGATCCAGACACGCATGCTTCAGTCTGGGTGCCCTGGAAATCCCCCCTTGTTCCCCTGGTTTACAAAATAATCTTCTTGTCCATGTTCCCCAGGTGGTTTCGGGGCAGCAAAGAACCTCTCTACGTGGGCCACTCAGGGGAAGGATTCCTCCGTTAACGCCGAGGTGAAGGCGGTGATGCAGGCGTTCCACCGTGAGGGCAAGCCCATCGGCCTCTGCTGCATCTCACCTGTCCTGGCTGCCAAGGTGTTCCCTGGGTGTGAGATCACCCTCGGCCAAGAGAACGATGACAAGTGAGTGCAGCAACCCTGATAGAGGTGGAGCAGGTCTAAAACCTCACTCTTTATTTAAGCCCAAGAGACCCAACAATTACTAAGGCTGGGTTTAAAAAAGCAGTGGAATCGACTTTAATCGATCTCCCTTTAAATGGTTCATAATCGATTCAGAAAATGCAATGATCGATCTTTTAACTTGTATTTTTTTTCTTCATCGGACGTGGCGAGAAGCAGCATGAAGTATCAACCCTGCTAGTCTAGCGTGATCGGCGTGTAGCGCTGCGACATGTGACTGCCAGCAGTCAAGCAAACATGGCGGAAGCGAGTCCATCTCTCAAGGCACCGCCGACGAGTTTAAAAGCTGATGTTTGGATGTATTTCGGATTTAACAAGTTGGAAGAAAACGATGAGTTTGACCAAAAAGAAAAGTATGATGCAAAACAGGCAACAGGAAGGTAAAATACAGTGGCAACATGACGAATCTTCACAACCATTTGGCGAGACATCACCCAGAAACACAGTCAGCACGGCTCAAACAAACCAGCCTTTTAGCCAATTAAATGAAGTAACAATCCCAACATGATCAATGTAACTGGTTTGGGTTTAATTCTTAATGTAAACATAATTTTTATCGATACTCAGCCCTGACAATTACCCACGAGCAAACACTTCTGGGCGGCTGTCTGCCTGGACCGGTCGTGGTGATGTATCGCTTTAACCAGTAGAAAAGATTCAAAGCTGCTATGAGATCCCGGCTGTACCAGTTTTCCATCGAGTGTCTAGGAAGGTAGAAATGTCCCTCAAGCAGCTCGTGTCTGTCCTCCAGGTATCCGCACACTAAAGACACCGCAGCCGTCGTCAGCCAGCTGGGCTGCAAGCACGTCAACACAAGCGTCAGCCAGAGCCATGTAGACGCCGAGAACAAGTTGGTGACCACCTGTGCCTTCATGTGTGACGCGCCCTTCCACGAGGTGTTCGACGGAATCGGACTGATGGTGCAGGACGTGATGAAGCTCGCCTGATCTACTCGGGACAGAAAATCTGGTGTGGACAGTAAAGGGAAGATCAGTTTAGCAGGTTAGGTGATAGATCCATCAAGTGTCCCAGTAACTCCTTCAATGAAAGCACCTCCAACACATCCGTGTTTGCAGTAGCTCTGTTCATCACCCGCTCCACGTTACAGTTGCTGAAGTTTGAATTAATCTCTTTAGATGATGATGTGATGCAGCGAAGAGGCTCATGATGTGAGGGTTGGTTTGTACATCGAAATCGCAGTAAAATAGAAGTTCCGTTTTCAGTGACTTGTATTTCAGAGTTCTGCTCCACAGAAAGAGAGAAATCAACTTAATTATTTTTGTCGGGATTATTTTTGCCAAAATGAAAAACATTAAAAGTCTTCATGCACACTTCAGTGGCTCCATCAATTTATTTTATAACATTAGAATTTCTCCACTCATGAGCTCGCTGATACATCAGTCACCACCTCCCACTCCCCCTCAAAGCAACACTGAACACTTTTTTTCATAATACTGCCAACTGACAAACTGAGGTAATGAACTTGAACTCCATCAGGTCATTGAGACTGAGTGGTGCCCTCCAGTGGCTGTAAAAGATATTGCATCTGGCTGCACATTGACCTTAACTTTACAGGGAAGCATGTGGAACTGGAATGAAAGTCTGGCCTGTTGCTGGCTGGCATGTGAAGGGGGCGCATGGTCTGGCTGAGGTCATGAGAGTTTCATCAGGCCACATCCTGATCTCCCAGCATCCACCATTGCTGAAGGACTGTAGTATTTGCAGTAAAACCCAAACCTGCAGCCTCTATATCCAGGAAGACCAGGTTCCCGCTCCAGGCCCAGCTGGGTGGGCTGAGCCTCCTCCAGGCCTCCTAGCTGCATGTCCTATGTGGAGAGTTTGGTTTGGCAGCGCCGGCCGAGGGAGCCCCAGCACCACACGCCGCTGGACGCAGCTTAACAGAAGACGCTGGAGTACTAAAAGTGGGGAACCTGAGCCAGAAAGATGACTTAAGATTGCTTGAGATGTTTGGAATGGGAATTGGCATAATATTTTTCCAAGAATTGAACCAAATTCTTTGTCTTATGTGATCAGAGTTGAGTTCGGGACTGTTCTGAAGCGCAATGAACAACAGGTATTTCTAAAGGGCTTTTAAAGCCCCAGTTTCTGAGACCTTAGCTGTGTTCAAATGGCAGCTAGAAGAGAGTGGGATTTTGTGTTTGGTGCTCACCACAGTCAAAAGTTTTATTTCAATAGTCCATCCATTTTCTACCTCTTATCCTGTTGGGGGGGGGGGCTGGAGCCTTTGAGTGAGACCCGAGACGGGTCACCAGTCCATCGCAGGGCCAACACAGAGAGACACTAGACTCTACACTTAAATCAGGACACAAACTAAATCCTGCACATTATGCTTATGATCACAAAAGTCCACGTAATATTTCCTGAGAAACTGACATGGCCAAAATTCCAGGATCTGATCCAAAGTGTAACAGGTTCTTCTTCGACTTGTGCTAGTTTTAGAGCACAATACTGCAGACTGACAAATGTTGCAGCCTACAAAAGAAATGGTCTCTACAAAAATTCTAGATGTGTGGATCACCCAGGGTTAAGAGAAACAATATATTAAATCATCTATTTTTCTAGTCATAAGTATTATTTACTATTTATAAGTATTTCTATTTTTTCAAGTATCATTTGGGATTGCAAATACATCCAAAATCTCTATACTGGTCTGTAAATTTTGGGGGGAATCAGACCTGAGAGGCTGAAGCTTCACTTTCATTTGACCCTTAACTTGGAGCGAATCTCAGGCTGATCCAAATATTCTCACTCTCACTTGATAATACTTGACCTCTGACAGGCGTTGCAGGCGTCTCTGAAAAGCCTCCTGACTTTGAGCCAGCAGATCGGGTTGCACAGCCCCTCCAGAGCAATGAGCACCAGGGAGCTAAGAGCCCATGGAAGCTTCACCCAGCTCCGGATCATCTTATTTATGTGATTGGAATGATCAAATAAATATGAGAGAAGGGAAGAGCTGTTTTAGAAAAGGCTAAATAATGACAGCAGCGTGAAAGAGATCATGTAACTCATGTACACTTACATGAGAAACATTGTAAACGCAGCAAACTGCACATCAGTGGATCGTACTCGGTTTACAGGCAGTGTTTAGCTGCAGCAGATGAACTTTGTCAGTGTTACAGCACAGATGTAGCGTGTGGACAAAGAAGAAATGGGCCAGTGAGTATTTTCCATCAACTGTAGCGGAGAGCCTTGTTGCAGACGGCTGTCCTGGATCCTAACAGTCCAGCATCATCTTTGGCTCTTGTTAATCACACCATCTGCCAGCTGACTGGTGCTGACAGCATGGACGGCCCGCTGCTCCAAAGCTCTCTGTAATACCCTGGACAGGTGAATCACTCCGAGCTCTGAGCCTGAAAGAGATCAGCAGCGCGCTTGAACTCGTCCAACGCAGTCTCGTTCACAGTTAAAACCACACACAAAGTCGTCTGGAGTAAATTGTGTCGGCTGATGAAGTGTGAAAATACTGCAGGTGCGACTGTGGTGCAAGAATGAGAGAACCCACGAGTGCAGCTGCCTCCTCTGCAGTTGCTCAGGTCACCACGGAGGAAAGAGCCTTTGATTCTTTAATCGGCAAATCTCTGTTGTTCCTCTAATTGTTCTTAGATCTGTGTGTAATCAGGGGAACATCTGCTCTTACTCTAATTTTGCGGTTGTAGTTGAGCATGGAGGACTAGAACACTACAAAAAAACAATCGTACAATATTGTCTTTTGAGTAAAACCCTGAAAATCACATGCTGTATTTCACATCTTCGTTTCATTTTTTTGCCTCCATGCCAGAAGGTTGTCCACCCTTAATGCAAAATCTCAGGAACATCTTGAAGAAAAGTCTTCAAATTCAGCACAAAAGTCCTCTTGTTCTTGAGGATGAACTTAGAAATCTTGGGAGGTCAAAGGTCGAGGTCACTGCCATCACACATGCATGGTGTCTCAGGAACGACCGCCTAGAGAAGTACTTTTGAATTTGGCACAAACATCTACTTGGACTTGAAGATGAAGTCAGTGAACACAGGTGACGGAAGAACTGCAATAATAATGTAACAAGCTTTTACAAATGTCCAAGCGTATGAAATGGACAGATTATATTTTGTATCTAAAAGGCCAAAGGTCATTTTCAATGTGATATTACAGATCTGAAAAAGCCCCTTTTTTCTATCCATGTTTAGTGTCATCTGTGTGTGTGTGTGTGTGTGTGTGTGTGTGTGTGTCTGCGTGTGTGTGTGCATCTGCATTTCCATCAGAGTTGCAATGGGTGTCACTCTTTCCATACTTTCTGACCATTTCTTCACGTCAACTTGTAATATCTTATTATCTGCATAAAAGTTGTTATTCCAAAGAAATGGCCAACATGATTTGTCATTTGTGACATCATCATCATGACATCATGTGTGTTACATGTAGAATATTTGTAGAGTGTGAATAGGAACTAAAGACACATCATCAAGTGTCCCAGAGACTGCATTCCACTGACGCATAGGCCACTAACGCTTGTATATTTGAAGACAGCCATGTAATAGTTAAATGTTAAAGGAACACTTGACACCCCCCCCCAACCCCACCTTTCCGTCGTGCACGCGCGCACACGCACGCGGAGCCCGGGCTTGATAAGCAGCCGTTCCCCGCGTCCTGCTCACTCCTCACCAGACACGATGGCGCTGGCCGAGCCGGAACGCGGACCGGCCCACTGCGGCGACTCTCCGTTCACAGAGATTATTGAGCTGAATGTCGGCGGACAAGTGTACGTCACCAGACACAAAACTCTCACCGCCGTCCCGGACTCGCTGCTGTGGAACATGTTCAGCAAGAAGTCCCCCAAGGAGTTGGCCAGAGACACTAAAGGGCGCTTCTTCTTGGACAGGGACGGCTTCTTGTTCCGCTACATCCTAGATTATCTCCGCGACCTGAACTTGGTCCTCCCGGACTACTTCCCCGAGAGGAGTCGTCTGCAGAGGGAGGCGGACTTTTTCCAGCTGCGGGACCTCGCAAAGCGGCTCAGCCCTCAGATGAGTAAAGACAACTCCATCAGTGAAGAGATCAGCCAAAGTGACACCGAGGAGGGTGCGCAGCAGTGCGCCTCCTCCGCAGCTATGGAGACTTTACGCACCGCGTCAGTCGGCGGGGCCATGCGCTCCCCGTCTCTGGACTCCAGAAAGTCGGGCTACATCACGATTGGATACCGCGGCTCGTACACCATCGGCAGAGACATCCAGACCGACGCCAAGTTCAGAAGAGTGGCGCGCATCACGGTGTGCGGGAAGACCTCGCTGGCTAAAGAAGTCTTTGGGGACACGTTAAATGAAAGCAGAGACCCAGACCGGCCACCGGAGAGATACACATCCCGGTACTATCTGAAGTATAATTTTCTAGAGCAGGCGTTTGACAAGCTGACAGAGGTGGGCTTCCACATGGTGGCCTGCAGCTCCACGGGCACCTGTGCCTACACCAGCAATGATCCAAACGAGGACAAAATCTGGACAAGCTACACTGAGTATGTCTTCTGCCGGGAATAGTTGTCAAAGTGTTGTGGTGTAAATAATCTGGAGGGGAATGTCCTACAAATGTGTGATGATTGTCAGGGACCAACAAGGGAAAAACACTGCAGAACTGCCACTTCTACATCCTCGCAAAAATAAATTGTAAACAGAGACACAGACAGACGTCATGGAGAAGATTGCGCCTTTTGGATGTTCCTAGTTTGAGCTGACCCACTCACCAAACACGTCTCCTCTTCATAGAGCTGCATGTCAATGTTTTACTCATGTCTGACTCAGTGTGTGAACCGAGCAACATCCAAGAAGAGACATTCATGAATTATTCAGTGTGGTCCTAACTTCCAGGCTTGCTTCAGCGCTGTTATGACAAGTTTTTGGAATTCTCTTTCTCTCTCTCTCTCTCTCTCTCTCTCTCTCTCTCTCTCTCTCTCTCTAAAAGGCACCTCTAGCAGTTCTATCATGATTGTACGTGTAGCGTTGTATTTGTTCAACCTGCTCAGATGAAATAAAATCTTCTACCATGTTATTCTCAGCTCTCGGTTGATCATCCCATCTGTTTTCTTCAACACGTCATGACACTAAACACTACAGCAGTTTTCTCCTTTTCAACTTGACCCTGCGGGGAATCAAAGAGGAAGCCTCAAAGAGAGTGGCAGCCACCATCCCTGCACTGATGCTGCCAGATCTGCATCCGTCTTAGACACTGACTTCATCTATCACTCCTCTAAACACGGGAAGGAATTGTATCAACTGAGTTTATTAAAATTGCACATGTAAATATTGCACGAACATCCGTTTTTTGTCACGCTAATTCATCTGCATGGGGATGCAAATAGAGCAGCTGTGCACACATGATGTCATTATCATTTCAAGTATGAAAGGGTCCAGCTGCACACCAGTAGGCGGGTCCTGCGGTCTGCCAGTGACTGTCGATTGGAGAGTTGATTCGTGGCCTCCTCGGCTGTGAGAGCACAATGATCTGACTGCCTCGGGTGGAGCCAGATTTGGATTATTTTTTTCACCCCTAACAGACATGAAAGAACCGGCCTTTCATTCAGGGATGTGAGTGGGATTATGAAACACCAGGGGAAGTAAGACAACCTCTGAAGGGGGATAGGGACTAACTGACGGTGGGGACATTGTTTAGTTTGTTTTGGTGGATAGTTCTTTAACGTGCACATTAATGGGGCTCAGAACAATGGAAGTAGATATCTGCGTATAAAAGACCTGCTTTGGTTGAGACTATAAACATTCCTACTTACATGTGCCAAGCTGAAACTGGAATTACCTCCTAACAGGCGGATGCATCCACCAACAAGTGGTTTAGGGAAAATGTCTTATTGCAATGACTTTGAATATGGCCAGAGTGTATTAGGGTATCACACTGAAGTTGACCTTTAACCTTTTGGACATAAAATGTCATCATTTCAGGCTTTAAGACCATTTGTGTTAAATTTTGCCGTAAGTATTAACGTGTGACTTCTATTGTTATGACCAGAGACGTTTTTCTTCAGCAGTAACAATAACGTTCACCTGGTATTTAACCACCAAGACCCAATAACTTCATTTTCAATTCCCAGCAGACTTTTGCGCCAAATCTGAAGAAAAGTCCCTCGAAGTCAACATGAGATATTGCGTTAAAAAGAATGGGAAAGATTGACGGATAAACCAAAAACACAATTTTTGTTAAAAAATTATTTTCAGGCCTCAAAGATGAAATCATGCAGAAAAAGAATATTTATTTTTTTTAATGTTGATTTGTAATGAGATTAAAAATGAATCGCATGACAGACGGAGACAAAATAGAGCCGGATAACTTTAAATATAAAATGTTCTAAAATATTGAAAGTTAATCTTGCCTGATACGTTGGTAAAGTGAAAACACGCTTCGTATTTGTATGTAAAAATGAAAATTAGCCCTTTCATTTCACATTAACTGATGGTTTTCCTGACTTGAACAGACATGAATCTGCCAGTGTGACCGCAGGTCGACTGTACTGTACATAATAAAGCTGGCTGACACACTACAGAGGAAGCAGTCACTGGCAAGATAAAATTAGCCCTGATAGATGCTTTTTTTCCTGTGAGATGACGCACATGTATCTGGAGCTATAAATCAATAGCCAAGATTTTGTCACACCAGCTCCGCAGAATAATAATGGTCATTTGCAACATGATAAGTGTGTAATGAGGAACAACCCACGTAAATATTACCGTCATGAACACAAGTTTTTCAATAGTATGAGTCCAGACAATCTTACTTTTCTTGGATTTTGTTTATTATGGTGTTTTTAGGTCATATCTGCTCTGTAGTTCTTAATACCCAAAAGTGAACATGGTCTCAATGGTTTATTTTACATTTCTTTGATGTGTGTGATTTTAAGAGCGTGTGTAAACATAGAAACACATGAGAGTAATTACTCAGCTGTGCCAAACGCAGGGGAAACACCTCCGGGATCCTTCAGTCACGGCTTTGCCACAGATATCCGCCCACAAAATATCTCTGACTCTCACCCACATTTACGCTCAAGTTACAGGCTCTAAATTAAACCAGGTCTCTAAGTGTGGGAGGAAACACGCTCAAACGTGCAGTCGAGGTGGTCATTCATCGCTCAACAATTCCTTCAGGCTGTAGTAATGCTTGCGTACAAGTATGGTGAGACGTCCAAGTTTGATCTCATACGGAGTCTGATTAGAGACAGGCACTTGAATGTTAAAGTCACTCCAGAATGCAGGAAGGGCCTGCTACCTACCTTTAGCTTGGAGCTAAATATATATGGCTGGCATGAGTGTCTTGGAGGGTCGGGCTACAGTTTGATTTTAGCTCAAATCAAAGTGCTTGTGGAATTCGGAGCATATGGCAGAGTAAAGAAAATGTGGAATTATACTGGATGATGCACCTGAGAGTTGAGCTTCAAACTAGTCATATGTGGCATTCTGCAGCAACAGGAAGTGACTCAGCGGTGACAAAACATCTTTGTGAGCTTAGCAAACCTACATTTGTGAGTATTGAAACGCAAAATACACATTTTTGGAGTTTTCTGACACAAAACACGTTGACACGATTTCAACGTTGTGCTCAGCGAGTAACACGCAGGTTTTACTCTAAGACTGTACGTGTTTACAGAAATGGCAAGAAACAAAGTACAAATACTCAGTGACAATACTGAAGTAGATTTTTCAGGCGCTTTGTACTTTTAGAAGTATTTATTTCTCTGACGACTTTTTACTTTTACTCAGTTAGATTTTCAACATATAACAATATCGATACTTTCTACTCCTTACATTTTCCAAAAAGGTTTGTTACTTTATATATATATATATATATATATATATATATATATATATATATACACACACACACATATATATATATATATATATATATATATATATATATATATATATATATATATATATATAGCCTATATATCTATATCTATATCTATGAGTGTGTGTATGTGTGCGTGCATATTGTGCGTCAGAGCAGTCCTGCCACTCCACTCACACCTGTTACACAGAGCACGAGCAGGAACTGGACAAGGAGGATCCCACACCTTCACAGGGGTCGTCCGTCGACGAGCGGCACCCATGGCCTTAGTTGAACCAGACTTTTGAGTTTGGTGGTCCATAAAACAACTCCTGGTGACTGCGTTGCATCTTATGCAAACCAAAACCCCAGGAAATATTGACGTTCAAGAACAGTCCGTCAAACCTCAGGAAACACATAATGGTAAGTCCTTAGCGCTAGCTACGTGTTAACTAGTTAGCTTGCAATAACGTTAGATTCAGGAGAGCTTTATTGGCATGAAAAAAATACATTTCATTTTGCTAAAGCTTTTTGGTTGTACAGGTAATTAGTACATCAAGGAAAGAGCGCTCAAAGATAAGCGCTTGCACGAGCAGAAGGCTAGCTTAGCTACCGTTATCAGACTATGCTAAAAGCTGACTAGCATTAACGTTAGCTGCCACAGTCGGTTTGGGTTTGAGCAGAAACGGCCGAAATCACGCTTTTCCCCCCTACTAGTCAACTAACGTCAATACCAGGGCTGCACATAAGCTGGTGCTCAGTACTCATGAGCGCTGAAAATATTCAAATGAACACCACATCCAATTGTGTCAGTGCTTATTTGAGTAACATTTTACAGTGCAGATGCAATGTGGTGTGTTCCAAATCGCGCGCTTCAGCACTTCGATTGCGACATTGGGCACTTACACTCTCCAATGTAGCATTCGAAGTGCGCGATTTGGAACACACCACATGGCATCTGCGCTGTAAAATGTTAGGTACTCAAATAAGCACTAACACAATTGGATGTGGTGCTCATTTTAATATATGGTCTTAGGGGACCAGATATATCTTTATATAGTAAAATTAGAGTTTTTGTGTGTTGTGTTATGCTCCCACTGGCCCGGGTCATAGAGCATGATAACATCTCCTACCACTCATATGGTGATGACACACAACTTTATATTCCAGTGTCGCCATGCGGCTACAGTCCACTGCATTCACTGAGTGACTGTATCCTACAGGTCAGTCAGTGGATGGGCCAGAATTTTCTCCAGCTCAATGCAGAAAAGACAGAAGTCATTGTGTTTGGTCCCAAAAGGGCAAGGCTTGAGGTCAGCAGCCAACTTGACTCAATGACACGACAAACCACCGACCAAGCTAGAAACCTTGGTGTTGTTATGGACATAGACTTGAATTTTAGGAGCCACATAAAAACTATCACTAAATCAGCCAATCATCATCTCAAAAACATTGCACGAATCAAAGGATTTCTCTCTAAACAAGACATGGAAAAACTCCTCCATGCATTTATTCTTAGTAGGCTAGATTATTGTAATGGTGTCTTTACAGGTCTCAGTAAAAAATCAATCAAGCACTTGTAGCTCATACAGAATGCTGCTGCCAGAGTCCTGACCAACAGTAAGAAAATGGACCACATTACACCTGTCCTTAAATCACTGCTCTGGCTCCCTGTGTGTCAAAGGATTGAGTTCAAAATCCTGTTACTGGTCTTTAAGTCACTGAATGGGCTTGGGCCTAAATACATGTCAGAGCTGCTGACTGGGTATGAAGCATCCAGACCCCTCAGGTCATCAGGGACAGGTCTACCCCGCGTCCCCAGGGTCAGAACCAAACAGGGTGAAGCTGCTTTCAGCTTCTGTGGTCCACACCAGTGGAACAAACTCCCTGAACCTCTGAGGGGGGCACAAACTGTCAGCTCATTTAAATCAGGGCTGAAAACACTGCTGTTTACTGCAGCCTTCTTATAGTGTATTGATTTGGGATTGATCTGGGTGATTTGTTATTGATGGATTGATTTAATATTGATTTGTCTGCTGTCGAATTGATCTTAAACTGTTTTATTGATTTTAAATGATTTTTGAATGTTTTAATTCATGTCTTCGATTTTAAACTGATTCTAACTTTCAGTTCTCTCTTTACCTCTGTAAAGCACTATGAATTGCCCTGTGTATGAATGGTGCTATCCAAATAAATTTGCCTTTGCCTTTGTGCAGTGGTCCCTATTATACGAGCGCCATCTTATGGCCACTGCTGGTATTGGGAAATTCATGCATGCAGTTAGTTGAGTTTTGTATTCAGTTCGTTGCAAGACACGAGACAAGACAGTCGATATTACTTTCCACTCGTCCAAAACGGAGTTACTTACCCTTATTACTGAGCATGGCAATACCCTGAGAATTAATTCACACGAATGTGAAAATAAGCCTTGAGTGTAATTTGTGTTCCATACTTACTTTTATGTTTAAAACTAAAGAGTAAGCTAAACTTCATGCTAATCTCGCCTAATTTGTCATTTCATTCAAACCAGTGACGGTAGCTCATGTCAACAGTCAAATGAGTTAAAACATCTCTATTCATGTATTCCAGTTTTTACTAAATAAAGGACAATCTGACAGCCAAGGCCCCCGACTTGAACTGCCACCCAAGCCACAAAGCACCGAACCCTTCTGGTTCCTCCCACGGGTGGTGGGTCCATGGGAGGATGAGTTCATGTCTCCCCTTCGGGCTCCCCATGAACCAAGGCCTGGCCACCAGGCGCTCGCCATCGAGCCCCTACCCCAGGCCTGGCTCCAGGGCAGGGCCCGGTGCCCCTACGGGCTGGGTAACCAAACTCCTTGTTGTTCCTTCCATCAAGGGTCTATTGAACCGTTCTTTGTCTGGCCCTTCGCCTAGGACCAGTCTGCTTTGGGTGACCCTACCAGGTGCGAAATGCCGCCGACAGCATAGCTCCTAGGGTCACTAGTGCACTCAAACTCCTCCACCATGATAAGGTGACGGTTCCAGGACGAAGAGCTGGTGGAAGTGGCTGGGGAGAGGACAGTCTGGGCTTCCTTGCTGAGGCTGCTGCCCCCGCGACCCGGACCCACCAGATAAAGCGGAGGACAACGAAATAAAGGAAGGAGAGTGGACGGATCAGACTGTAGTCATTCTTTGTCTTCTTCATGTTAACTGACTGGGTAGCAAACAGGCAGCAAGACCAGTACAGCAGACATTATTGCTGTGAGCGTCTAGATTAACATGAATTCATGTTCTTGTTCTTAGGGATACAAACATCGTCTGGGAAATGATTTTAGGTAGGTGGTGCTACTGTTAAAATTGAAAAAAGGTAAACACTACTGTTAACAGTAGTAGGCTAATGTTACACTGAAACTGGTGTTTTTTCTTTAACATCTGACCTCATGAAATGAAAATCTGTAGGTTTTATTCAATTGCCAATTTTGCATTGAATCTTATTTTGTCAGAGAAAATATCTCAACCATGACTGAAGCATGAAAAAAATGAGCGCCACCCAGAAACAACCTCTGGTGCTCCTTGAGAACCAGATCAAAATTGTTGCGTGCACCCCTCGTTATGACATAAGGGGAACATTGTAGGCTGAAGGCAATGCCAATTCTGTTTCTTCATTTGGTTTTGCATCCCCCATAGACCTTGACTACATCAAAACCCACCTGAAGGAGCAGACCAGTCAGGTGACTCTGTCGGCGGAGGAGGAGGACTTCTTTTGGACCAGCAAGCAGACAGATCCAGGGGACAGTAACATCAAGCAACTGGAGTCCTACCTGGCCAGTCCAACTGATACTGTGGACATCCTGAAAACATTTCCATCTGGTGTCTCTGAAGCTCAACACGCCACGACCTGCCTCAGCTGCCTGTGAGAGGCTTTTTAGCACAGCAAGAATGATTTTTTAGACCCAAGAGGGCTAAGCTGCTTTCTGAGAACTTGGAAAACCTGCTTCTCATGAAGCTCAACAAGTTTTTGTTAAGATTTGTTTTGTTTATCATGCATTCACATCATTAAAGGTTGATTAAGGGGGGGGGGGGGGTCACATGAAATGTGTCAGTCATAAGGTAAAATACACAATACGCTCTGCCCACTGTCAAAATGCCTCTTTGCATCAACTTAGTATGTAATCTTTCCACTCAGATGCATCACTTGTGTTTGGTGTGAACTCGACCCGAAAGGTTCTAATTACTATATGGAAAAAGAACTGCAGAAAAATACTCCGATGTGCTTCTTGATTGGGAAGAGTTAGGAAAATAAAAACACTCACACACCTGATATAGGAATGGCAATTATTTGAGTCAAGGGCAGGGAGAAGATGCTTGTGATTTCCTCTCATTGGTTGATGGGTGTTTGCTGTGCACGCGTTCCGCGTCGGCGCTCCCTCATGTGAACGTCAGCAGCTCAGGACTGTTTGAATTCCACGCATGGGTCCAGGATGCTTTTTTGCTTGCTGACTTATTTTAGATCAAAGTCGTTTTCATTAGCACATCACAACAGTAACTCCAGACCAAAGGCCTCATTATTCTAATTACATTCTGAGTCAGAAATACATTTTGAACTTCACAGCAGGGGGGGGTATCCATCAGTCAATGTTCGGGGGAAGAAAAGGTTGTGCTGTTATGTGAACTCAGGATATTCTATAGTGTTTTGTGGCATAAGAACCCCACGATGCCATGAGCAAATCCATCAGTGAGAACTCAATATATCCAAAGAATTACTAGTTTCATCCATGGACAGTTTTAATGTGTGGTACATTTCTCGTTTGAGTTGAGGGAACAGTCCTCATCTGATTAGGAGACATAATTTATTCAGACGAGCATCAATACAACCCAAATATTAATATGAAAAGATCCAGGGTGGACATACAATACCATGTACATTGCTTTTTCCATGTGTAGCCATGAATTATTTTATTAATTCAGCTCAACAGCACCCACTATTAAAAAAAAATTGAGCAGTAATGGGATTATTGTTGATTTACACGGTCCACTGTGAACCAGAGTGTTGAATCCAAATATGTTGCAGAACCAAAGACAGAAGAAACCTGCTCTTGGTTGCAGAAAACCACACTCTGCACACTGCATTGTCCCCAAAAGTTGCTTTAATTTCTCAAGGACGACGGTGAAAACCTTGGATCTCTCTGAGCGTTTGGCAGGTAGAATTCCCTGACAGAGCGCAAGCGTGAAGGCGGAGATTACAACAGCAATCGTTTGCAAATCTGCGCACACAAATCTTGTCTCTTGACGCCGTCCTGAAATATTACCCCGGCGTGGGCGGCATGTACTTCAAATTGATATTGTCATAACACCAGTAACATGAGACCAAGCACATCCCACACATGGCGTGCACAGAGGAGAGTCAAGAATATATGTAGCACTCTCCCTCTGGACCCCCTTTCTTTTAGACCTCTGTGAGAAGGATGGTAAATGTCACCGCGTACGACCAACAGCCTCCTGACGAATGCGCCCTGATCACCTGCAAAAGATGCAGCGGCGTTCTACTTCACACGGCCATCAAACCTCCCACCTTTCATATCAGCTCAGTTTTATGGAAAATTACAGTCATCAAATTGAAAATGTTCTTTCGGCGGCTGCGTTCAGCAGTGACTCCTTTAATTTCACGCGATGTTAATAATTCTCCTTTAACTGTTTAACAAATTTAAATTAAGGGTTTCAAATTTACTTAAATAGAGAGTCAGACTTAAAGCTTGAGAGACACTGTACTTTTATAAGCTGAGTTATGAATATATCTGTTATTGGGAGTATTTGTGTTCAAGTACAGGGGTTGTTTGTTTAAATTGTAGTGATTTGATAACAATTGAGTTCGGTGAAGCTTTGTATTCTGTGGAGGGAAGTCTTCATTCATATAACATATACGTATATATGGAGACTCTCCTTCACAGGATACGATATTAATCGACCAAACACTTAATTGTATTTGTCCTCCAACTCATAAGGTTCCCGCTGGTGTCTGACCTGCAAAGATGAGAGCAATTAGTCTGCTGATGTGTTAGAAAGGTCTACTTTCTCTGTTTGAGTCGCCATTTCTAATCCCAGCAGGATGTGCCCTTCACAGCATAGACAGCTATCAAGGCCTGTACTTCATGGTCGGTACTGCCTCACAAGATGGAACTTCCCTGGGGGGTTAAATGATACCTCCACAACCCAGTTGAGATCCTGGTACCAAAGGCTGAAGCGGAGGTAGTTCCTCCAGAGGTTCCTTGTCCCTGGGGAAAGATACTTCAGTTATTAATGTGCATATAGGGAACCTTCACCCTAAATTCTTTTAAACATTTGTCATTCTTTGTGATAACGA
This sequence comes from Aulostomus chinensis, assembly GCF_037954235.1. Taxonomy (NCBI): domain Eukaryota; kingdom Metazoa; phylum Chordata; class Actinopteri; order Syngnathiformes; family Aulostomidae; genus Aulostomus; species Aulostomus chinensis. Next base: position 13,724,583 of record NC_141331.1, on the reverse strand, counting down.
AAGTTCTTTGTTTGGGTCAAGTCAAGTCAGTTTTATTTGTACGGCACCAAATCACAGCAAAATTTATCTCATGACACTTCACAAGTAGAGCAGGTCCAGTACCTCACTCCTTCAATGGATTTACACCCAACAGTTCTCCATGAGCAGCACATCCCGCAACAGCGGCAGCGGAAACCTTCCTTTTAACAGGCAGGAACGTCGAGCAGATCCAGGCTCAATGGGGACGGACGTCTGCTTTGAACAAAACAAAACAAATGGCGAAACGTGTTCATTTTCAGTACCATCGATGTTGTCCTCATGTACTGTGAGAAGTCGATCTCCCGTCTTGTTGTGGGAGTTTGGTACAAGCTGCATGAGTCACTTCTGTGGGAGCAGAGCCAGAACACAATGACAGGCTTACGTCTGCATGAATGTGGTTACCAGTCCAGTGGTCTTCGCATGAATTCCCTACAAGCATCGTTCTTATTTCTAGTCTCAGGTTTTTCCACATCTGGCTCGGTTTTGGGAGGGCGCATTTTTGTGCGCAAGAGTCAGAATTACAGGGTGCAGTGGCATATATAATCACTAATGGGGCTTTAAAGCATCACGTCAGAGCTGCGCTCCTGAGTTCAGAAATAGGCTATTGATGCATTTCTCTGGACAGAAGTGTAGAAAGCAGAGTCGTGTGGAATTAAGGTAATAACTGCTTACTGCTGCAGTGACAGCTCTCTGTTCACTGGTACAGAACATTACACACAGCAATATTCTGCAAGAAAAGGCAGTACAAGTGTTAGATTTCACCTCAGGAAGTACATGTGTGCCGTAAAAGTTTTACATGAACCGATGTGAATTTTATTACTTTCTTTTGTGATTACATTTCTGCTTCAACTTTGATTTTAGAGAGACGTTTAGTGTAGATTAACTTCTACAAAGCAACAAGAGTTAAAGCTACTGTATTAAGTTCTGTTTACATGTAGGTTGGTTGTGTCTTTATTGGACTAAATGTCTTTCATTATCAATTGTTTTTCATATTTTTGTTGGGCAAAATTTTCTGCAAAAGCTGACAAATGTGGGCTTATGATTTAAAGTCTAAATGAACGCAGTCGAACATGAACTGAATCTAAAACACTTTATAGATTTTTTTTTATACATACACAATTAAGGAGTACTGTAATTCAGATGTAAATCAAGTAGAAATCTGTCTGTAAATGTCATTAAATTCTTAAATCACCAGAGTATGACCTGCAAACAGCTTTTGATTTTATTAAACAGCAATTTGTAATTGCACTTCTGAAGGATCAAACCTGAACATCCTATTTATGTTTTTCTCAGTTCTTTCTCACACGATGTTAAAACCAAAGATTAAAAGATAGATTTAAAAATAAAAGGTGCTTAAACTCAGTTTTCAAGCTTGAAATCACAATCGCGCTCTGTAAAGACCATCAAACCCAAGAGACTCTGGCGCTGGGATAAGAAGGACTACTTGTCTGCATCTGTCACATCCGTTCAAAGTGAAGAGAATACAGTGTGGACACTACATCTCACAGGTGAATTCATCCGCCTCGCTGCATCTTAACGCTGATTCATTTCCATTTGTAGCAGAAAAACAAATAAACAGCAAGAAGAGCTGAAGAGGAGGAACTCTTACAGACCCACACCAACGGGGACGCACCACAGGTGTTGTGTACTTCTTGTCTTTTAGGTTTTAATTACAGGCCTAATATCAAGAGACGGGTCTCTCTCTACTTTGACCGGCAGGTGGGACGTATTCACCAGCGCTGGAGCGCAGAACCGAACCACGTCGTCCGTGACTGTTCCCATGGTCAGGAGCGGCTCTGTGAGAATGCAGCGCGGAAAAGCTATAGCTCAGCAAACACTAACCATCTAACATCTGCCTGACTCGTTTCTGACAGATGTCCGCCCCCTCTGCCGGACTTGTTTACAGGTTACAGCTTGATTAGATAACTAGGTCGAAGAGACTTCCTTCAAACGCACGTGAGAACACGAAACAGTTCTGGGAATTTGTTTAACTCGCGTGACATGTGATGTGTGAGTTACCTAAGATATGGATGCGAAAGCTCATCACCCGCTTTTTGAACATGGTGCTCCTACATCAGCTCCTCAGTTATAAAGCAGAGCTGCGGACAGTAGAGTGAGCTCCGGTTGGACAGAAAATCCCAGCGTTCTACCACACTGCAGCAGCATCCTTGAGGCAAAGCTTTTACGGCGTGTTCTGGCAAGCATCACTGGAGTTATTTTGATGCGAAAAAAAGCATCACAGCAGAGAACAACTTTTCTTAAGATACACTTGGAAGGCATGCTACAGAGAGCTGCTGCCACAAGCCTGCAGAACCGTCTCTTTCATTCTTCCATCTTCATATTGAAATATCCACTTAAATGGTCTAAAGTCTCTAAGTCTAATATGAGTAAAAAAAAAATCAAACCTTCCACAAAGAAGTACTTTAATGATTCCAAGAGTACAAATAAATTGTGCATTGATCCACAGCTGAGTACACTCCCCCGATCAATGCTCTATTTTCTCTCATTGAAATTATGTATGTCAGTAACTACAGCAACCATCTTTTTTGGGGGAATAACAGAAGGATTTAAAAAATACATTTTATTTTCAGATGTACGTCTACCGTCATAACATCTCTCAGCTGGAGGTGCAGGTTGTGGGCTGATCGCAATACCACACACTCAAAAATAGAGGCAGAAGACAAGAAGAGTTCGGTACTTCCAGGTACACCTCTGAGGACGGTTCCCTCCTGAGGTGCATTTGTTGCAAGTGCAATGTTGGCAGGAGGAGGCGCACCTTCGGATTAACCCAGAGGGTAAAAGGGGAATAAATAATAATTAAAAAAAACCAACAACAAAAAACCTGAATGCATTTATAAGTCGTAGTATTTTTAACGCTGATTTGAAAACAGAAGCATAGCCGATCCACACCTTTGAACTTAAACTTCTACCCGATGAATAGAAGCATGATAATAACATCCTGATTGTGACTTTAAAAACGGAGCTCCAGAACCTCTTGTGTGGCAGGTGTTCATACAGTAAACACGCCGTCTGCACTCCTGCTGCTTTCCTGCTCACCAGCTGCGCTTTGTCATGCTGGGCTAAAGTCAGGTCTTGTTTATTGTGAAATACTGGATAGTTCTACCTCTTCAGACCTCCTGAAAACTGTTTCAGTGCACCGTCTGCAATTGGTGACGAGATTAAATAGACATACAGGAGCTCAAGGTTTCACGTTTACTGGGTCCACTGATTCACCTTACAGGACCTTTTTTTTTTTGCATTGTACTTCAAAAAAAAATACTGTGATATAAGTGTTTTCTAACCAACTGAAATCAGACACCTTATGGTCTAACCTCTGTTATTCGCTCACCCAAAACCTTGAAAGAAATTGCACCCTGCACTTTGATGAAAAGCTTCAAACACTTATTAAAAAAAGAGGTGCTGGGAACCTTTCTGACTGCTGAGAATATAATAATCTGAGAATGTAATCCAGACAGTCTGTGTCACTTAGGCTAGACATGTCTTCGTCAGCATAATCCAGTGCAACAAAGGCACAGAACACGGCTTCCAAAGGTTACCATCAGATACATCATCACCTCTTTACATTGTGGTTATGTCGTGTCTGTTGTATCTTGTCTAATCAGAGAATAGAGATGACAATTTGCTTGTGTTGCTCCAGGTTATGTGAGCAGTAATGTTGCCGAGCCTCTGCTGGTTGCCTGGCAGCTGCTGCCAGCCATGAAATGTGTCATTTTTATCCCACAGATGCGTATGGATTGCACAAGCTAAATATAAGGCCTGAGACAGAGCCAGGCTAGCTGGAGCCTGCAGGTGCTTCTCTTCAGCTAACCGCTAGCTGGCCGTCGGAACAGAGCCTGGGATGGTCGTGAATGGGAAAAAGACACGGACCGTCCCTCATTTCAAACTAGCATGTGTCACTTTCACACGTGCTTTCCACCGAAGCCCTTGTCAAACACTAGCTGTGTATTGTGCAGAGCTTGTAAATCTTGTGTCTGCAGCAACGCCGAGTCTCAAGTCTGCTCAAGATCTGACAGGCAGATGGGCCATCAGTGGCTCGTCCTGCAGTGGTGTTTTTACTGTCAGACGCGAAGCAGCACCCAGCTCTCAATACCCCAGAAGTGAACTTTACTGCTCTTATTAGATTGAACTGTGTTCCGTTACTGTGATCGTGCTATGATACAAGTTCCAGATATTCAAGTTGACAGTTCTCTCACTCTGCTGTAAACAAAGTACCCCCCCCCCCCCACCCCGTAGTTCCTTGTTTTTTCTGTGCCCCCTTCTCAGCAGTACTATGCTGTTGCTCTCTGTCAGGAAAACCCATTGCAGTATTTATGGTTATGGAGTGTTTTTTTGTTGTTGCTTTTCATATAAACGGTTTGTGAACTCAAATATTACTAATGACGAATTAATTGCCCCCCCCCCCCTTCCCGTTTCTCCCACTGACATCTGAAGTTACAGGGGTGGAGGGGGGTCAGCCATTAACAGCAAAGATCCAGCTGTTTTCAAAATAACTCGTCAAGTTGTTGGTTATTATATCCAGTCAAGTAATGCACAGGCAGTTATCGCCACAGTTGTGGGCTTGGCATAAAACCTTGAGTCCGCCGGGTCTGAGACAAGCCAGAGTAAAAATGCGGTTGAGCCTGAGACGAGACAGAGTCGTCTTTTGGGAACATACATATTGTATCACATGTATTGAGTTTTTGTGTGTATTCATGAGTGGTGTGTGTGCCGGCCCAGCGTGCTTTGATGCTAAGCCCTCTTTGGTTAACCTCCTTTGTTGTTGTTTATCTGGAATATGTGCGAGACGCTCCTGGAGGAATATCCGTCCTCAGTGTGAGGTAGCCCGCTCACTGTTAGGAGGCAGAGACGGATCCAACCTAAATTAATATCCAGTTCCATCATGGGGAACCACGATGAAGCTCAGCTCCTCGAAATGAGGGCTTGTTTGAAGTGGTGAGGAAATCAAGGTGACCATATTTGGGTCATTTTGCTGACTTCTGATCAAGTTTTACCAGCACTTGTCACTGCAAGATTCACACACACACACACACACACACACGCTTTTCCTTTTTGAAATCCGGGAGAATCTTCTACTGATCTAATTAAACTCTTCAACTTTCATCTGCAAAAGCCCTTGTATTATGGAAAGGGGGAAAAGAAAAGATTCTGTACTGCTGGAACATGTCTCTCAGAATAATCCTCTGGTTGGAGGAAAAGGATATCTTCTCATCTGGAGAAAGTCTTTGTCACTGGTACATTCAGCCATGAAATATTGATTGGGAACCGTGGAGTGATACGTCACAGATATGACTTTGAAATTCAGAGGTGGTTCAAGATTCATTAGTGACTCATCCAGGACCAAATCCTGCTGCATGATTACCTCTGTCAGGGAGGTGAGCTTTCCTCACGCTTGTCTGTCTGTCCGTCGGTAGACTCAGAGCAGAGATGTTACATATGAGGTGGCAAATGTGATAAATAAAACCAACTTTATTACATTTTTCAAACCAGTATATTTTCAATTTCAAGTTCATTTTCCACACATTTCCACAGATGTCCATTATTGAAAGTATATTCATGTGTTACAGTAAATTAAAGGGCAATCTAAATTTTTTTCTTCCCGGAACCCGGAACCTTCTTGCTGTGACACAACAGTGCTAACCACTGCAGCACCGTGCCGCCCTAAATCTAAATCTAAAATGGTAAGCCTAAATCTGAATGCTAAAATCAAAATGTTAAAGGGTAAAACCTAAAAGTTAAAGGTAAACTGCCTCCTCCTTGGTGGACTCTTACTCTTTTTTTTTTTTGGAGTTATTTTCCATCGGCTCACACTGACAAGCATTACAGGTACAATCTGAGCTGTTCAGTATTTGCCTGTCAGCTCAGCTCCATTTCCTGTATTGCCATTAAACAACAAGAAAAATGATAAAATAAAGAAATGATGTAATACCCTCAAGGGTGTGTTTACACATTTGGAAAAGTAATATGCTGGAGTTAAAGAGTTGAAACATCTTAATGCTAACAGGCCCGTGTTTTGATTTAACACCCGATTTAATGCTGTTTTGTGAGCAGCAAAACATTTTTGGATGACAGGAGAAAAGCAGCTGGTTGCAGAACATCCCTGTGTTGCTGATGTGTGCCTGCGCCTGTGCATCAGTCCTGTCTCGATCTAAAAGGATAGACAAAGGACAGGGAGCAGATTTTTCCATCAACCTCCCACCAGCTTCATATGAGACTGAGGTAAGCAACCAGTTCCACCCAGGTGGGTCCTCTGTGTCATCCTGCACACTTATCCAGCAAATCCCCCCCCTACCTTGACGATCCATGCAAAACATTCAGTAGGCAGGAGAAGGGCCAGATGGTACAGCATATTAGTGGTATTGATTACTGATTAGATTGGAGAGAGTTTGTCAGGAAGACCAAGGGTGGTGTCCTGGAAAAATCACAGGCAATAGCAGCTGTGTTCCAGCTGGTGAAATCAAGCAAATAGCTGCTTTGGCATGGCTTACAGTTCTAAACAAAAACCCTCTCTAAATCAGAGTTAAGTCTATCTCCATACTACAGGTCAACAGCTGCCACTCCTCAGTCAGAGAATCAGGCTGGCTGGCAGAGATTACCAAAAGGGCACAGGAAGATTAATGCAAAATTTTCTCAAAAAAAGAAAAGGAAAAAATGGGAGATTACTAACCCAATACACTAAATACCAAGCCATTTGTGTTCTTGCTCTGCAGTACAACAGTCACTCAAAGAACATTTATTGTAGTGCAGTCTGTTTTGACTGAATTTCCAGTAAAAGAGCACAGGGTTTCTTAGTAAAATGACCTTTTGCTACAATGCAACATGAGGTCCTGTTCTCTTGTTACAGTGGTGGTAAATATTTGGTTGCAGTCATAATTCCAGCGTTGTGCTAAAGTGAACATCAAGTGTACCCAAAACCTACAAGTGTTTTGCCTAGATTTTGTTGGGTTTTTTTTATATTACCATAAAAACATTAAATCATTATGGAAAGTTGTGTTTTTCAGAATTATACCTTTTCAAGGACAGGCACTTTAGACCAAAAGATGACAGAACACAAACAAAAACTCCACTTTAAACACCTTTATTATTTAGTTGTCAAGAGTTTGTCTCTCCAGCTCAGTGGGGTCAACATAAGGAACATAGAAAGAGGCCATTTATCAAGGACTTTTTCGCTTTATTATTTCTTTTTTTTTTTCATTATTGAACTTAATTCTCTTTGAATTTTTATTTTTTTCCCCCAATGTAAGTTTCGAGTAACGGAGTCATGTAACGTTAGCTAGTAAGTTAGCAGTAATTTTTACATGCTAACAAGGACAGTAGTGAAATGTTGCTGGGGTTGGATGGAGTCATGGGATCGATGGTACTCTCATGATTCTTCGCTGTGCTGCTGACAGTCAATCTGGCACTTGGCTTGTTTCACCATTTTCTTGTGAAAATTCTGCCCCGTCCCAGGGGGGGGATTTATATTCCTCTCAAATCCCAGGGATGGTGTTAGTATTGAACATTGGTTATATACTGTCTGTACAGTCCTAACATTAACTGAAGTATAAAAACAAGAACATGTTTTTCTGAGGTATGTACTACAGGTGTACAAAACACACTCACACACTCAATATCAAAATCAATATCAATATCAATATTTTCTGCTATTCTCTGGTCATCCACACATAAAGAGAATTCCAGCGATAGAAAAGGTTGAATAACAGGGATCTAAATATTAAAAACAGCTGGTGCTACTTCAATTGGTAATTTTCCTGAAAGTGTTTCATCTATCTACACGATACGTGCATGTAGCCATGTGGCCTAGGTGCGATCCGCCCTGCTCAGACGGTGTCATATCTCCTTCTCTTGAGGACATAAAGCATCGGCTCAGGAGAGCATGAAATTAAGTTTAAAGCAGATGGACCTAAGTGATGTTTTCATGATAACCGACAGCAAACACCCAGGCCATCAGTAGGTTAACAAGCCAAACATTCTAATGAGCTAAGCGTTTTTCTTCGCTTGGCGTACGACTCTGGAGTGCTTACAGGGTTTAATGATGAACAGAGATAATGGCTGCATGGCAAACAGGCAGTAAAGGGGGAGGCAGGGGAGCAGCTGGGCGGCAACAGGTCTGAGTGTGCCTCCGGTCTCCCATCCGTGGAATTCCTGGCCAAGTTTATTACAGCAGTGCGTCTTTAGGGAGCCTGGTGGAGATGTTTCCGTTAATTAATCAGTATTTATGGCCTTTAGACGTTAGTTGAGAGAAAAGTGAGATGAATCGTGCCACATGGAGAACACAGGAATGACCTTTTCTCCTTGAATGGAAAATATAACTTCGCTTAAACTGCAGGTTTAATGAGATAAATGTTTTATTACCTCAGCCGAGGCGGTCATGATTTGGTTGTGTTTATCCATCACCAGGATTATGCAAAAACTGTGAAATCAATTTTCACTCAACATGTGGGGAAATGGGGCCAAGGCAGAACCCCTTCATCTTTGGGTCAAACAAGTCATAGCGCCAGCTGATGGCAACAGCAATTGATGAACGTTGTTGTACTCCTCCTGCACCTTTTTTCTGACTTAACTGGTGTGGGTTCTTCATCAAAAATGTCAGAACATCAACATCAAGAATGTTTTCACCAATTTTGATAGAACAGAAGTCACACACCTCACAGAGCTGTTTCTGCTTCTATGTTCCAACCACTGCTGTTCCTGATTTGGGGGCTTCAAATGACTCAATCGGTGGTGAGAACGCTCGAAATGACTCAAAATAAGGTTCACCAATGAGAACAGACCCAGTTCCCTGTCAGTGAGAAAGGTCTGCTGGTGGGTTGACTAGAACCATCTCAGATTTTGTGAGAAACACCCTTTGAACCTGGGTTACTGTGAAGACTTGAGTTTTCATTAAGCAGTGTTATGTTGCTGGAGCGGACAATTTCTCCATAGAACATGAAACTGTTGTAACTGGGTTCCGCGTGGTCAGATCTTTAAAAAAACTTCACTTCCTGAATGAGAGTCCTGATTTGGGGCAGCAAGATGGTGCAGTGGTTAGCCCTGTCACCCCACAGCAAGAAGGTTCCGGGTTCGAGCCCTGGCATGGGGTTTTTCTGTGTGAGTCTGCATGTTCTCCCTGTTCCTGTGTGGGTTCTCTCTGGTACTCCAGCTTCCTCCCACAGTCCAAAGACATCAAGAGGGGACGAGGCTGATTGATACTCTAAATTGACTGTAGGTGTGACTGTGAGTGTGAATGGTTGTCTGTCTCTATGTGTTGGCCCTGCGATGGACTGGTGACCTGTCCAGGGTGAACCCCACCTCTCTCCCGAAGGTTGCTGGGATAGGCTCCAGCCCCCCAATGAGATCCTTAACGGGATAAGTGGTAGAAAATGGATGGATGGATGGGGTCCTGATTTGATGAAGCTGTATTTAAATCATAGTGCCACCTAGTGGATACAGTAAGTAAGTGGATGTAACAGACATTTGTAACAGCAGTACAGAGAGTGATTGATCTGTAGTGTGACGTAGAGGATAAAGAATGTTATGTGTGTACCACAGTAGTGGTACTCCTGTCACAAAAAATCAAAATATTAATTGGTTTCGCCTCCCTCTCACGCTACAGATCAGACACGCACGATGACGTTAACACTTAATGCTGCTTGCAGCTTCAAGGCTCAACCATGAAAGTGCCAGGGGCCCAAAGTTGGCCCTGGTGGAGGTAGGCGTTCACTGGGAGCTCTCTGGTGTTTATATTGAATTACAGAGGATATGAGAACTACTGGAATTTAATTTCCTATCTGCACAAATAGCCTTCAGTGTGTGAATTTGAATCATGAGCATTGATCCAAAACAAACAATAATCTGAGCGCAAGGGCTCCAGAGAATTCCCTAAGGGGTACCCTGTTCCAGCTCCAGCTTCAGTCCCTCTGGGCCGCCGCTCAAGTATGAAGAAGAGAGCAGCTGGCGGATCAGCGTCCTGTACGCATGGGACTTCAGGGCACGGGTGAAAGCTTTAGAGAGTAAAATTCCCCTTTTTATAGCCTTGAACCCCAACTTAGAGTTCAAGGAGAGAAATATGAATAGTGTTGAGGCTTACGTGAAGCCCCATGCAGCCCCCTGCTGATATCACCACTTTACAGTTCACAATGAGCGCAGAAGAAGTGGTCAATTCTTTGATATGTCAGAGACTGTGAGGACCATATAAACCCTGCAGTTCTCACTGATGTCCATTCTCACTGCACTGGAGGCACAAAAAAGGCAATGTTACTGCCATGACAAATGTTAATATCAATAAATTGACAAATGCTCAGCTCCTCTGCTGTTGACGCTTACGGTTCAGGAAATGATGGGTTCTGGAAAGCTATTCAATGCGCTGTAATTACAGCTCAGTAAGAGAGATAATGATGCTGAATGGGCCACAAACAAAAGGCTGGGGGTCCCCAGCTTCATGCTCTTGTGGTGCTTTTCAGATGAAATATTGCATGGTTGCAGCAGCGACAACAATAATGTCCTGCCACCTTTCAGGGTTCTATTCAGTCCTCACTCTTCATTCATTGTGCACAAAGTCAAGTCAAGAGAGACACAATTGGACAGTCGGATGATTTGAATGGTTATTTTCATACGATAAGGGGGAGAAAAAAGTTTGACAAACTCAAATTTGCTATATAAAGCAAATCTTTAAACACTGTTTACTGGAATTCTTCCATTGTAGCGTCAGTTTGTGTTTCAAATGATAACGTAGTGTCATCAACGATGCTGCACCATTGCAGAGTATCAAGAATTTGACTGTTTCATCAAACGAGACTCCGGTGATACACGTTTGACATATACATACTGTATGTATGTATATATATATATATATTTTCAGAGCTGCAGACATCATCCGTCTGCTCGCTACCCAATCAAATAAATGCTCTACATTATCCAGAACCTTCGACAAATGGCAAAAAATGAACTTCCTCTTCTGATTGCGGAACAAGTAGATGATGAAATGATATAACTCCTCTGGTTTAGCAGGGAAAGAGATTTACTATCAGCCTTATGCAACAGAAAACAAGTCCATTTTTCTGTATTTTGTTTCCCTGAGAGGAGATCAAACTGAGCCAGTGGAAAAAAGAAAAAAAGAAAAAAAAAAGCACCCGAGAAGCAGAGAGAAAGGTCCTGAGTGGATAACACTCGGTACCTGTAAAAACCGACCTACTGCATTATCTGGGCTGGCAAAACCTGGCCTATAAAAAAATCCTATTTTAGGCTGAATAAAAGTAAGAACAAAGCAGATGAATCGGCATGTGAAGAGAGGCACTCGTACATTTGGTACAATGAAAAAAAAACAAAACCCTGAAGATCACATATCAGCAAACATCTGTATGTGGGTGTATGTTTATTGTGTGTGAGATGTGAATGAGCTTATCTCACACACGCACACACAGACACACACACACACACACACACACACACACACACAGTGTTGCTCTATTATTTGGGATGTAGCATCGAACTCAGGTAGAAGGCTATAATTTTATTCTGTTGCAGTCATGTTATTTGCTCCAGTTACATCGTTTTAGACTGTATTGAGGAAAAGTGGGCGGAGCAAATGTGACCTCACGCATTGATGTTTGCACCCAGTTTTGAAGCCTCAGCTTCAGCATTGTGGCTGTCACCGTCTCGTTTTTTTTTTTTTCAATGTGTTTGCAACCATGTTTTTGATGACACCACTGAGCAGGAAAGAAGCTTGAGGTGGATGGGCAGGCCCCGACAGACAGAGACGGACAGGTTGTCAATCACAAGGTTGCCACGCCTTAAAGACATCCTGCACAAAAACCTCATTCTAGACTAAAGTCTTGAAAATAGCAATTTAGACCAGAAGTTCTTTCTGGAAATGTTTGAGAAAATGACCCAAATTCTTACTTGATTTATGACCAAAGACTTTTCAGCAACCTTGTTTGATAACATAGAACATAACGCTGCTGTGTTTTTGTATGAATAAATAAGACACAATCCCAGCAGCTCGTGGTTAGTGTACAGATGTAGAGTGGCGTCAGTCTTTTAACCTAAATCTCTGCAACAAGGGTGAACTGCATTTTCTTTGTGTGTCAAGGTTTTTCCATGTTGCTGAAAATGTACATAGTTTTGACCAATTTCCAGTGTGTGTGCGGGTGGAGGTTACAGGGGACAGGTCCAGAGAGGACCTTGATATCACCGACACTATCTGAGCAGCGTGTGAGGCTGAGGGCAGATTGGGAGTGTGTCCTTTCCTCCGTTTAGCTCTCTTCGAATAGGATTCTGGGTGACAAGCAATGACAAATGGTTGGGAACACACTCATGATTGTAAAAGTTGAAGTCGGTGCTGAACTTCAGATTAGGACGGACACGTTTTTTGCCTGTAGATTTATGAGGTGTCTGTCCAATGAACTGAACCTTGTTTAGTAGGACTGAATTAGGCCACAAGTTGACACACAGTCAAATCTGTCTTAGCGCCTGGATAGTTCTCTGACAGATGAAGCTCCCTGGGAGGTCATGCTCCTGGATTCAGGTTCTAAATAGACAGTATCTCAGTGCAATGCTTCCAGTCAATTTAAGTATTCTCAGTACATCACTGCTGTCCTCTTTTCATCATCGCCTGCTCAATACACACAAAACCCCCAGATCAACCAGCAATACTGCATCATAGTTGTATGCCTCCACAAAGTGTACTTGTCACACCGACCTTTGACTTTTAACCACTGAGATGTTTTCAGGTCATTCTTGAGTTCTAGAGGATGCTTGCAGCAACAAATTGCCTCTAGACGTTCCTGGTATCACGGTAAAGAGAACTGGATGAAGGGACAACCGTGAGGACGTTATGCCTGAATCACACACTGTTGTTTCTGTCTTTCATGCCACCATATCACTACAAACTGAAAACGCTACAAGTGGGAACCTGACCAACCTTAGTATGCTGTCATCACGACGTCATCTACGACAGCGTGCGTGTCGATCATGGCTGCGTTAGAGGCGATGTGTTTGATGCGATTAGTCGTGTGCTAGGAAAAGAAAACAAAGGAAAAAACAATTGTGGGCCTATGAGTCAGGAAGAGGACAAAATGGGGTGTTTTTCCTTCAAAGAGAACCTGAAGTACAAATGTGACAACGTCATGAAAACCTAAATAACATTACATTGGTAGCCACGTAGCTTACCGTAGCACGTGAACAGTTTAACGTCACTGTGGTAAATGAAGGTGTCGATCTGTTTTAATGTCACGACTCAGATCAAAAAAGGATTCGGACATGCCAGTCTTATCGATTTGGGGTCGTGGGGCATTCTACAAGTGTGGATGACGTCACTCTTCTAGAGTTTTCCCTACAGTCCAATTTGGGTATTGGATGATGTTGGTTAGCGGCACAATCCGGTCAAGATCTGGCTGAACTCGTGTAGTCTGATCATGGCGTGACGGAGTCTCAGGACTCCACATGCGAGGACAGAAAACGTGATCCCCTGCATGCGTCGCCAAGAATATACATTTTAAATTTGTGTAATGTTTTCCTCCTCTCATCAGCTGAAGAGGCTGGTGATATTTTTATTCTTCCACCTCTAAGAAGAGAAATGAAAGTGAATCAAAGCTCCTTTTAAGGGCACAGAGAGAAATCCCAGACCTTCCTGCTCCTGATTGTACTGAGGCTGCAGAGGCAGAAAGATAAAGGAAAGCGCTTTTTTTTCTCCTCCTTTTACTGGGTTTATCCTTGCGATTGGATGACTAATTCTCTTGTTTGTTGGGCTGCTTTCCCTACGGAGATATTTCCTTCTTTTTTTCCGCTTCAAAAACAATCATCTGAGTAAAGGAACAGCTCACGATGAGTCATGTTTCAGGATTATCCACAGAAAACTGACCTGATCTCTTGAATGTGTCGTGCTTCCTGCGACCGCTTTCATCATCAAACGACTCTTGTCTTACTGAACAGGAAAATATTTTACCATCGAGGAATCCCTTTTTGAATGAGCTTTGCCCTTTTGGGAGTCAGATTAGTCAGCCTACATAATGAGGACAAGTAGGGATCTGTGCTGATCGCATCCTTGAACAAAAGGTCACAGATCAATATCTCAGAAGGGAGGTGATTATCTGTTGTTAATCAAGAGTTGATCACCACCTGGGCCACCAAAGTTACTTTACAAGCAAGTCAAGTGCATTTAAGTCATTTCTTTCTGCTAAACACATCATTCCAGTGCTTGAGCTGCATCAACAGGACGCCACGGAAGAGCGTTTGTTGCAGAAACTGAATCAATTTAAAGACTTGGCTCAAACATAATGAGTTAATAAATGAGGACTGAACCGTGAGAATGCATTAGAACTGAATATGGATTCCAACTTGCCAGGTAAAAATCCACACTGTGATTAACTTACTCAATATTCACTTTCACCTATCGACATCTTTCCAATTACTTCCAATAGAGGTGGATTTTTAATCCATCCGGCACATTCAGCCTGTAGGGGTAAAAGGACCCTTCACTTCAGGCAAATTTCGTGTTTAAGGTCTTGAAAATGTTATTACATTTAAACTTTGCCAAACCTGGTTATACATTCTCACCTTAAAAACTTTTAAATACATGTTGATCCTTCTGTGCCTGGAAGTTACAGGGTTAGCTTGTGTGTTGAATCTGTGTTTATGACCAGATTTATGACAGAGATGTACGCACGGCGCCCTCAAGGTCTGGCAACTGGTCCAGTGACGTATGAAAGAGTGACAAACAATAGCATGAGTTCAGGACTCCTTGGCTCACTCTCCAAGAGAAAATGAATTTATATCTTTTGAGAGTTAAAGGCCGCATGATATAATTTGTTCCCTCAATTGAATTTATATGTGGCAAGATTTAGCTTGTTCAAAGTCAAAGTAGTAAAAGCAAGAGCTAGAAGGACTTGTTACTGAGGTGGTGTGGAACATCCATCCATCCATCCATCCATTTTCTACCACTTATCCTGTTAAAGGGGGTGTGTGTGTGTGTGTGTGTGTGTGTGGGGGGGGGGGGGGTGGAGCCTATCCCAGCAGCCTTAAGGCGAGAGGCAGGGTTCACCCTGGACAGGTCACCAGTCCATCTCAGGGCCAACACATAGAGATAGACAACCATTCACACTCACAGTCACACCTACGGTCAATTTAGAGTAGCAATCAGCCTCGTCCCCTCTTGATGTCTTTGGACTGTGGGAGGAAGCTGGAGTACCAGAGAGAACCCACGCAGGAACAGGGAGAACATGCAGACTCACACAGGAAGATCCCACACCCAAGCCAGGGCTCCAACCTGGAACCTTCTTGCTGTGAGGCGACAGTGCAGACCACTGCACCACCGTGCCGCCTACAATGTGAAATGTGAATATAAAAATAAATCAGGAAGTGACATAAAACAAACGGAGAACCCTTAACTCTATGACAACATTTGGGGTGCATTTTTTGACTTGTCACTAGTGCGACGGAATTCGTGGAATATCCGGGATACAGGTCTTTAGTTACTAAGAGAGCTTGTAAGAATCCCCCTCCTCTGTGAGGCTGTTGTTTAAGGATCTTCTCACTGACACTGAGGTTTTATGCAGCTGGAAATTTCTTCCACAGTTCTACTCTTTCACCTACACAGTAATGTGTCCTCATCTAAACTGATGAATTCTACCAGAAGGCTTTTTTTCCCCCTCCTGCTGGAGTATTTGAAGCAGAAGGGTTTTGAAACAGCTGCCCAGTAAGCTGTGTTTTGTTTTTTTTAAGTCAGAAAATGTCTTGATTTAACTAAAATTCAGAGCACATGAGATCCACTTACAGGAAGACGCCAAAGAACAAGGCTGCTTTGTATCTTTTAGACCGTTGTTGCTGTCTGACTTTTCGTTAGATTGAAGTCACAGTTCTACTTGGCTGTTAACCTCCAATTAGACACCTTAGAGGTAATTACCTCCTGCCCTTTGCTGTGTTTAACACTTTCACGCCTCAGAGAAGCTACCGCTTTGGTGGCCCTCAGTGTTCACAAGCAGATTAAAAGTGAAACACTTAGGAAACGCTGCAGAATGACAAAACACAAATGCAAAATAGAAGAGCAGCGAGAGCCAGACTACGGTCATATTTTCTAAAATGTTGCAAATGTGCTGTCAGACCGATGAGAATGTCAGGCTGTCGTGCAGTCACCACCGCACTGGCGGCTTCTCTGACCTGTGAAAGGCGTTCATTCAACATTACAAATGGAGGGAGGGGATTCTTAGATGTCTTTCGAGGGCCAAATTGGAGATCAGCAGAGAGGTGCGCTCAATCTAAGAGGTTATAGGTCGTCCTGGCACGCCGGTCTCACCAACATGGCTGTATTCCAAGGACCGAACACCTGTATCCAAAATTATGTATATGATGTTAAATGTCACACTTCCAGAGGCAGGAATCATCCTGCTGAAGCTGAGAGAGCGGCGCATCAGTCTAAAACCTTAGAGCACAGCGCTCCCTACTGGTGAGTCTCAGCGACAGCAAAAGCCTGAACAAATGACAAAACCTTTCAAATATGACTGTGGTGATTAGTGGAGTTGATTGTAAAGTCTTCCACGTGACTGGAGAGTATGAACTCCTCTCTCCTCCAGGGAGAACATCAAAAGGAAGCTGACAGTGAGCGGTTAGCAGCTTTTTGATGGAAGGTAGAGGAGGCATATCAATCTCTTTACAGGCCTGGTTCCTCAGAGCAGCCAAGCATGCAGTTTCTCTGTAAGCTCCAGCACACACGCACGCGCACACACGCACGCGCGCAGGCACCCCCACACACATATCCATCATTGGATTCTCAAAGCCCTCCATACAGGCTTTGTGGAAACTCATCCTGAAAGGTTTTATATTTCTCAGCCACTCATCTCTGCTAGGCGCCATTTAGGCTATGCTTGTTTTCTAAGCATTAGGATTTAAATCTCTCCCACGAGAGAGAGAGAGCCAAGAAAAATCTAAAACGGGAATATAGGAATTTGAGCTGTCTGCCTCCAGGGGCTGTTTGTGATTCATCACAAGAATACCCAGCCAATTTAAATGGGGTCCAACTTATTTCCATATATTCCTTCCGTTTATGCGCGGCGAGGACCATTCCTTACCTTTCCGTCGAGAGAGATTTCCGAGGTGTGAGATGAGCAGCCACAGGCGTATGAATATTCAACAAATGTTAATGCGAATACGATTTAATGAAACCGCTCAAATGGCAGAATAATTCAAGAAAATAGCTTATCAAAGTGTAATCAAATGAAATGGAGGCATGCTGAATGAAATATGCATGACAAATTGGCTTTGGAGAACACAGAGCAAGCAGGTGAGCACAAAAGCTCATTGAAATTCCTTCCAGTGTGACTGCGGCAACACAGAGAAACAGAGAGGCCTTGCATCTTATACTAGAACATACAACAACACAAACAACACATTAGCATTTACTCATTTTATTTACAAATGTTAAACGCAATGCCATTCAGTATTATATATTCTTCACACGGCTTAATCGTCTTCCATCTTTCAGTGAAATTGATATGCAAGCAGCCATTATTAAATACACTTCGAAAGTCTTATAATATTCCTAATTACTTCTCCCTGTTACAAAAAAAAAAGGCACATGGACTTGATAAGAATACCTTGGTTCACAAACATGTTAATATGGTAAAGAACAGAAGCACAGAGTGGAGATGAACCTCTCCCCGTAGCTGTAAAATCCTCAGATCTGCCTGTGTAATAATAATAGTATAGACAATTTAACACTTGGCTAGTTTCATGGCTAAAAGTCTGTTGCATGCAGAACCCTTACGCTTTGTACAGCTGTAATACTTAATAATATAAACACATTAAAGTAGAGCAAGCTTACCCTCTCAATCACACACGGTAAAAACAAAAAAAACAGATTCTCATTAGTTACTCGACAAGTGTTTTTGCAGAATGATAAATGTCCAAAGTTGCTCCTCAGGGGTTGTTGTCACAAGTAGTCTCTTCATCGATCTGCTGGAGTACAGTCACGTCACATAGCGGTGGGTTGGCCAGCTGACAGGAAACAGTACAGCAACAACGTTAGAGGAGAGATTGCACATCCTGGTGATGATGATGATGATGATGATGATGATGATGATGATGGGCTTTGATCAGACACTCACTTTTAAATCGCATGTAGCAGGAGTTACAGTAAAGCTGTTTATTTCGTATCCGGACTTCAGCGCCGGCTTCTGACCCTCCAAGGCTGGACTTGCAGTCGATACACTAAAGGGAGGTTAGAAAAGATGAACACTCAAAATCAAAGCGAAGAGGGTCATAGGATGAGGAAGGAGACCAAAGACCCTAACTAACAGAAACAGAGGAGAGACACAGTGGGTACAGAAGGTTCTGGAACAATTTACGTTGGCACTATTTTGCTCAACTGCAAAGAGATCAAGATGAGATCTTATCAAGTAGGTTAGTGATAGAAGAAATCTGAAACCATCAGGTTAGTTCTGGAAGATCGGCCGAGGTGTGTGCCTGCCGCCGAAGCGACGGACGAGAGCACGACGCTCACCTTAAAACAGCTCAAATGATAACAGAGCCCGAGGGACTCGATGATCATGGCTGCTCCCTTTCCCAGCGGGGTGTCACAGAACGTACAGATTTTCTTGCCACTCACTGACCTGGATTACAGAACGCACAGCTGTGATTTCACACATGCATGATGCATGTATGAATGCAAACACGCACACACACAAACACACACGCAAACACACAAGACACATGTCTACAACGGTATACTGAGGTCAGACAGCTCTGTCCCTGAAACCAGCGTCAAAAAAAGTTCAAATAGATGGACCAACCGTCTCTACTGCTTCAAGGAAGATGAGTTTAAACTGACGGGCTGTGGGTGTATTTTTCATGCATGAGAAGAAAAACAATTGTCCTAATAATTTCTCCAAAAAAAACCCCACATGAAAACACGCATCCACAAAAACAAAACTATATGTGAAGGTTCAATGAAATGGATGATTTGAGTCCGAACACGTTTGCGCCAGTTCATCTTGCGATACTAGTTTGTTCCTCAAGAGGCGCAAAAGAAGTGCGGTCCTATTCGTTTCTCTCTACTGCAGCTGAGGAAGTGTCCCGGGCCTCTTTGCCTGGCGAGGATGAGACGCGCCTATCTGATCTCACAAAAACATGAAACGACCAGAAAAATGACCGAGACTCTGGGAACCTCATTTTGTGTTTTAACATCTGTTAAAACGATGCAGCTGCACGGGCCAGTGTTCGTTGGTAACAACCATAATCCTCACCTGCCTCCTGATGTGGGTTTTCTTTATGTTTTAAAAGCACTAACCACCTATAATGTGGCCACTTCATGTATTTTCTGATTTCCCCCTGGCGGCTGGGAAAGTTACATTTTTTCTGACGCCAGTGCTGGATGCTGCTAATTTCTGCTACTGAGTTTTGAAGCGCTAACTTGTCCAGAACAAACTGCACCTTTACACAGTGAAATTAAACAAATTATTAAAGCATGTTTGGTCTGTAAATGAAAGGTGAACGATGGTGCAAATCACATGACACACAAATATCAAATGCAGCAATATCAAAGAGTAAAACAAGGTATTTGACTTTTGCCACAACTCCCAATTAATCCACCAGTTTGGAGCAGCACCATCCTGACAGTCACCCAGTATACCAGTGAGATGTTAGAGGCAGCTTGTGAAGCAGCACGGTCGATGTTACCTGCTCCGCTGCTGAAGACCACCAACTTCCGATGTGGGCTCTGGAGAAGTGGTGGGCGACAGAGAGGAGGGTGATAGAGAGGGAGACTGTTGGGACCACGAGGATGAGGGGGTTCCAGCCCTGCCCCGGAGAGAGCCCGTGGAGTAGGAGGAGGGCAGAGTGGAGGAGCCGGACCGCGCCCCTGACCCACCACCATAAAAAGAAGTGCTGCCGGAGAGGGCAGAGTGAGGCCGAGGGTAGTCGGGGATATGATTGTTACTCCTGGGTGTCCATGATGACCTCCAGGAGTTGGAGGAGGCGTCCAAGTTGTCAAGAGACTCGCCTCTGCAAAGCCAACCCACGCCACACCCCGGTTAGCAGTTAGTCGAAGCATTCAAACGTCTGAGTACCAATCATGTGTGGCAGTTTTACAGTAGAAAAATGTGCCAGAGCCAAGATTGGTAGCCAGACCAAAATGAAAGGATATTAGTGTGTTTATTAAGAAAACCCCAGTGTGTTAGAGACCCCTGCACCACATCACACAATGAAAAAAATCCATCAGTATTTCATTTTTTGTACCTGCGCATGGGCGGCATGTCAGTTTCCTTGCCAGTGGCGGTGTTGGCGGAGCGCTGGCGGATCCAGCTGCTGTCGGTCAGCAGCTGATTCTTCTTCTTCATCTCATTTAGGATCTGCTGCCGCTCCAGCTCAGCCTGAGTCATGGGCTGCTGACCCTTCTTGTCAGCCAGTCCACCGACACCCGTCACTACAGACGAGAGGTAAATGAAACATGCTGGGTGACTTAGAAACTTTCATGAATCACTCAGAGAAAGTGGAAAAGACAAAAGTCGGTTTTGATCAAGTCACCCCTGCAGCCTTTGATATGAAAAGTGCGATGAAACTATGGGCTTCAGACTTCGACTCCAACGGAATCACGGCACAATCAATCAGTTAACACGTGATTTCCTGCTGAGCCAGTGATTGATTTAGAATGTAGCCAATCAGCTGTTAATCAAACTCTTTTGATTCGGTGGGTTTGAGATTCAACAGAGAGGCCGAGCGTCAGGGTCCGAGCCCCCCACCTCTCTCTGGCTCTCTGTATCTCATGACAGAGAGGCTGTTTCTCCTCCCCACCTCCAGCTCTGACGCGGCTCTCTGACTCTGAGCCTGTTTGTCATGTTCTCTCCTCAGCCGCTCTTCCAGCAGCCAGGGAGCCGCTACCCCCGGCCGCACACTCACACCTACGGTAGGGTACAACCAGCATTTGTTCACGTGCATGTACTTTATGGTTGTTATTTATTTTAAAACAAACACAAGAGACTTGTGGCATAAACAAAGAGATAAAAATGATCTCGTAAACTACAACTGACCTTTTCTCTGAGGTTTCTCGTCTTCATCCAGCTGTGGAGATGATTTGGACTTGGCCCTGTCAATGAAGGAATTACAATCTTGTATAAAAAGTCATCCTTTTATAGAACAAGCACTTACAAAAGTGTTGAAAATATACATTAAATAATATACATTTTATTACATGATCTATTTATTGTCAAGCTACCTGGTGTGATTTTTTTTTTTTTTTTACTGTCAGTGAATCAAAGTTGCACCAGTTAGTTTGTAGTTTTTAAGCAAGTTACATAATAAGAAATTATACCCAGAATTAAATAAGGAGCTCAGACAAGTGAACCTGTAGCCAAGAACTGTGGAGAATACAAAGGCAACATTTATTCAGCTAATTGTTATCGGTAGGACAATATTCTGACCAAGAATAATAAATCCTAATCATTGTACGGCATTAATGTTTGGGATTACTACTTGATGAAATAGGTTATGAGGCAATCATGCGATGCATAGTAAGTATGTGATGCCTCTGTTAGGGAGCGGGGCTGTGGAAGCTGCTGGACAAACACCAGGACGTTCTCTCCTCTACTAACCTGTCTGCAAAGGACAGTTCAGGCTCCTGAGTGGCAAAGCTGGAGCCTCTAGGCCTTTGAAGCGAAGGGTAGTGTGGAGAGAGAGAGAGAAAAGGTAGAGCACGGAGGTGAAGGACAGGGCACATGCACACAAGTGAGTTGTGTTAAAGCACACGTGAATGTGTTATGAGCAGCATGATGGACAAATGAGGAAGACCACACAAGAGGAGCTGAGGCTCTACTGACCACTGCTGCTGCTCCCAAGCTCTCTCCCTCTCTCTGCGCTGCTGCTCCGCTGCCTCCTGCCTCCTCCTCTCTTCCTCCTCCTCTCTCCTCCTCTGCCATCTCAGCTCGTCCTCCTCCCTTTTCTTCCTCTCCTGCTCCTCTCTTTCTCTCCTCTTTCTCTCCTCCTGGAGACGCTGAAACTCTCGCTCCTCCTCCTCCCTCTTCCTCCTCTCTGCCTCCTCTCGCCTTCGGCGCTCCTGCTCCTCCTCCCACTTCCTCCTCTCCTCTGCCTGCCTTCGGCGCTCCTCCTCCTCCTCCCACTTCCTCTTCTCCTCTGCCTGCCTTTGGCGCTCCTGCTCCTCTTCCTCCCACCTCCTCCTCCTCTCTTCTTCCGCTTGCCTTTGGCGCTCCTGCTCCTCCTCCCTCCTCTTTTGCTCTTCTTCTTCCCATGAAGGAGGAGTAGGCTGGCTGATGGGAGAGAGGGGTGAGAGTGGGCTCGGAGTGCTCACCTCCAGGCTCCCCGGCTGCAGAGAGAGAAAGAGGGGATGAAAGAGGAGGTGTTGAACTAAAATAACTGATTCATTAATTACAAGAAAATTAAAAGGTTAAAAAAATTCAGGCAAGGAATTTGAGTGTAATTAATTTCAATGCTTTTCACAGCCATATTCTATTTATGCAGTCATTTATATTAATTAAGTACAAAACATGTTATTCAATAAATTTTTTCAAGTGATTGACAGGCCTAGTTTGCACACAACGGCGTGACAGTGAGATTGCGAACTAAATGTTCTTCTTCTCTTGCTGTTTTGTATTCAGTCAAATACATGAAAGAACCTGGAATATCACTGCATAGTAAAATCAATCTCAACAGCCCTCAGAGGTCTTTTTCAGACAAATTGTGATCATGGTATTTCCTGGTGAGTGTCTGTAATAAATTCAAATTGAATTGTAATGTATTACTTCTTGTTGCACTGTGCCCTTGGCAATCTCCTGCTGAGCTTTGAGCCACTCCTCCTGCAGCTTCTCCTGGTCACGTTTGTATTTCTCCTGGGTCAAAAATGTTGCAGGGAAGGTCAGAGGTCAGCTTATGTTAGAACATGCTTGTAGTCTTACGAACAGCAACAACAACAAAAAATAACTCATAACCAGATGTTATATTAGTTAACCATATCGCACAGCATGGTTGGAAGAAAAATAAAGAATGAATAGATAATTTAAGTTGATGGCTACTTTCTGTGTGAGTCTCCATGTTCTCCCTGTTCCTGTGTGGGTTCTCTCTGGTACTCCAGCTTCCTCCCACAGTCCAAAGACATCAAGAGAGGACGAGGCTGATTGATACTCTAAATTGATCGTAGGTGTGACTGTGAGAGTGAATGGTTGTCTGTCTCTATGTGTTGGCCCTGAGATGGACTGGTGACCTGTCCAGGGTGAACCCCGCCTCTCGCCTGTTGACGCTGAGATAGGCTCCAGCCCCCCGCAACCCTTAACAGGAATAAGCGGAAGACAATGGATGGATGGGAAGTTGACGGCTAGGGCAGGAGGACTCACTGGCACATCATGAAATCAGGCCGTTTATCCAGCAGGGAATAAGGGCAGAGCACTGAGTCTTCTATTGGTTATTAGTCTCTACTGGAGGTGAAGTCATTTCAGTGCTCTGAGAGGGGACTTCATTTGCGCTTTCACTGAGGAACAGACTCACTTCCCGGTTTGTTTGACACACACACACACAAAGGGAATCAAATACATCATCGCTGCATGAACATTTATGTTGAAGGGAGCTGAGGTTCAATCGTGACCTAAAAACTGCCAATGTAAAGGGCATTATGAAAAGTATTATGGAAAACTCCATTTTGCTCATGTATATATAGATGTCTGATGTGCCTATTAACACACAAATTGTGAAATGAGAGAACCCATTCACTGCCTGTTAGGCAGACTTGTGCTGTACTCTTGTGATTAAAAGAGAAGTTTAGATTTGATGCCTCTAATGCTATAGCATAGCATCTATGCTAACCTCTTCAGGAGCTGCCCTTATCTTCTTAAAAGACAGTGATTTGTTCCTCAACTTGTTGAAGATGGGTTCTCGCAGGATCTCATGAAACCAGCTATCTTACCTGTGATAAACTGGCAATAAACAGTCCATAAATCTAAATGAATGAACCTGAAGCAAGCGCTCCTGCTCCTTCTGCCACTTCTCTTGTCGTCTGCGCTCCTCTTCAGGGTCCCATGACCAGCGGCTAGCTGACGGAGTGATTGAAGGAACTGGTATCTGAAAGCAGAGAAGAAAGTTACCCAACATGAACATACAACACACAAAAAACTCTTTTAGCGTAAGGTAGAACAGGAGCCATCATTTTTAAAAGTACGTAGGCCAAAATCACAAATTTGTATTCAAAGGTGTATAAAATGACAACTCCCTGACTTTAAAATAATTGCAGTATATGCAATTCAAGTACGTCAAACAAAAACTACCCTACATGCATAATGCGACTTACATCTGGCATCACAGATTCTGATCCTCCTTGAAAAGACAGAAAACATCCTGTCAATATTTGCAGTGTGCACAGACAGAGCAGTGGAACATAAATACACAAGTTAACCTTTCATCTGTTTACAATATCAACCCTCAGCTGACAGGCTTATTAAAGTTTTGACTTGATTTTTAGGTCAAGTACTAATTCATCATTGAAAGTGACATTTAAATGCCCCCCCAGTAATTGATGTTTACAACAAGCCTCGAGCAACAAAGGTCAGATTTCACCCACTAGGACTTATTGATTCTCTCAATTCAAGATCAGCCGATAGCAGTCATTGACACTGAATGCTGGCCCAATAGTTCTGAATAGGAAAATCAATCAACAGATTGTGAGGGCAATGAGATCAAACAAACAGAACACACACACGTAAACACACACACACACACACATTATCGGCAGCATGCATAATATGTACACATAATAAGTACAGGGCAGCCAGCCTGAAACAGACACTTCAACACATGCAAAGAAAGCATTTATCACCATGCACAGCAAAGTGAAGAAAACACCACAAAGACAAGACTGAAAGATTTGTATTTGTGTTTGGTACTCTGACATAATGTCTGGCATGCTGTCCAGCCTTTGAATGTAGCCTTTATGCACATTTAAAAAAAAAATCTGTTTTTCATACAAGTTCAAAAACCTTCAAAATGTTGATATTTGTATCAACCCAAGTTAAATGTGGTACACTTTTCCCTCCCCGATACTGATTCTGATATCTGAACTTGCACATCAACTGATACAAGTACTAAGTCTAGGACTTTTGCAGGGTTTTGTCTGACTAATGTTACCCATCAATCAATTTGTCTTCATTGATCTGAAACAGTGCTTTTAAGAGGAAGCAGAGCACAACTTCCTTTGTAGGCAAGTGTTTTAAAGCAGTGAAGAGGAACTGATGTAATATTAGCCAGGGATAACTGAGCTGATTGGGAAGTAGCAGGGTCCCCAGTAGTATCGGAGGAATTCCCTATAGTGGTTTTGGAACAACTCTGTTCACAAGGAAATTTTGTGAGGAAACAATTTTTCAATGTGCCCCAAAGTCGGACTATAATGTCTCTCTACTGGTTTGGACAGCATGTCAGTGTCCCAGGATGCAACAGCCCAAGGTGAGAAGCTCACTGCACACTCAACCCTGTTTACCACAGAGGTAGACCAGCGCACTGACACTGGGCTCTGAGCCGCCTGAAGAAGGAAGGTGCACAGCAGAGGGGTTAACCAGACAAAACCATCAACAACAGGGGCCCCAAAACAGAGCCATGGAGGATTACATTTCATTCCTGAAAGCTCATTATCAATTGATAATAGGATTTAATTCAAGTGAACATGAAGCTTGGACAGGTAAAAACATGCACAAATCCCTTAGAAATCTGAGGAATTCAGTGAGACAAAAGCACAAAGAACCCAGCCACCAAATTACATAGGAAAAGTCATCTTATTGTATTCAAAGCACCACACTGAGTTGTCCAGCGAGTTTTACCTTGTTCAAAAAACTCTGACCTCCGTTTTAAGTTTTTCAAAGATATGGGTTCTGATTCTACATGAGAGATGAGAACAGGATACAGTGAGAAAAAAACCAGGTGAGACACCTCCTTATATGTCTAATATGAATATATTACACATACTTCACATTACATGTTAATATTGACCACAGACCTCCAGCATTAACAAAGAATCCCACCAACTACTGGTGTGTGCTTGTATTCTGGATAGAAATAGTTACCCAGATCAATTTCATAACCTTTCAGATTGTGTGCTCTGCTCTTTACCTTTGTTCCTCATGGTCACAGGCTCCTCACGGAAACCGCCATTCACTCCATTTGAGGCCACATCCTGCACAGAGACACAGTAAGGTGTGCCACTCATTAAAACACCACAGGGTATCACAGCGGGGAAAACAAGCATAAAAATGGATCAAATTTGAGTCCAACTGAGTGATTCTGGGTCACTTACAATGACTGAGTGGGTAGGTGCCTTTGTAGAGGGCAGGGTTTCCATAGAGACGTGCGAGGTCAAATCCAGGCTGGTATTTGAGTCAGGGAAACCTATAAGTATCGGATGATCCATACTGGTCAGATTGATGGTCTTATGGCTTTTAAATGGCAGGGAAGGTTGGTCTCTGTCCCAGTCTGCATGCAGACAATGCAATGGCAAAAAATAGCATGTTTGCACACAAAACCACACATTTCTGTGCATGTAATGTATGTGAAAGCCAACATTTGACAGAGCATTGTCTATTTAAATAAAGAACACTCGAAGCAGGGGACAAGGTTGCTGTTATGGTGTTGTTACAAAGGGCAGCAGGGGGTGACAGAGAAACCACCTTCCACAGCCATGCAACCTATTAAAGCTTTTATAAACCCACGCAGTGTTTCTAACAGGCTCACAACCACTTCACTCAACTATTCTAACAAGCACTAGGTGTTAGAACAAGTGAGCTACACTGGGTGTCATTATTTCAGTAAGGTGACACTGGTTGGAACAAGTAAGCCTGTCGTACTAACACTGTGAAAACAGCACACTCAGAGGACCACGGACCCGAGCTGGGTTAGTTCTCCAGTAGGAAAATACCACACGGATAGCGAGGGGAATGCTGAGACGGAAAAAGGTCGAAAAAAGGAAAAGCTACCAGAAATACATGGAACAAAAGCTGAGTGAAAGAATAGAAAGAAAAGTATAAAGAAAAAGTAGAGATGAAACAAACGAGGTCAACACAATAACAGTCTTCCTTCATCAGTGCCGTCACCTGTTAGCTGTCATCAGATCATTCATGGATGATTTCACAAAACTTTACGGGCCAATTTAGAGTGTCAAAACCATTTAGCGATGCAAGAAGCATGAACAGCACTGTCAATCCAGGAATGTAACCCTCAAAGTGTCTCATTCCCTTTCAATCTCACACTCACCCACATATTTCTGTTAGTCACTTTTTGGATATTTACATCGATTTACGTTCATTTCCTGAGGATTTAGTTTAACCTTTTATCAACACAACCATGCTGTCCCCAGGTAAGTCGTCTTCAGACAGGTATGTGGAGCCACCGTGAAATCCCCCATTGTTGACTGGACTACAATTTTGAAGGTTTTAGTTTGGGATTTTAGCTGTGGACATCTTGGGTTTTTTTTGGGAGAGAAGTGACCAAATTTGAAAAAGTGTGGCACAGATTGAAAATCCTGTCACGAGATAGCCACATCCTAAAAAAATACCTTAATTTATTGTATATTTATACTCTAAAAGTATTATATTGAACGATCATTTACAAATGAAACGTAACAGTGTATTGAAAAAGACTTAAACTAGCAATTGAGATAGTAAATTCATAGGAAACTATAAATATATAACGAGCAAATATAATAAATAAACTGAGATGCAGAATCATTAGTCGCCCTCTTCTGGCCATTAGAAACAAAACAGTTTCAAAGAATTTCTCTTAACTTTTTAGACCTGAAGAGTCTGTCCTCCACATGTGCGCACACACACACACACACACACACACACACACACACACACACACACACACATGCACGCGCGCACACACACACACACGCACGGCCCAAATGACTCACTGTTCTTGCCGTGACGGCGTATATCCATGACCAAACTGCCTGTCATCAGAGCCTCCTCCATGCTGGCTTTCCAGTCAGTGTAGCTCATTTCTGCCACCTTGTGCCCGTTCACCGTCAGCACCTCGTCCCCATGCTGAAGCTGGAACATCTCGGCTGGACTGCCTGTACGTGACAGAGGACTGGGTCAAAGTCGTGAATTGCTGTAGACTTATTTTCAGTGCAGGACCTGAACAAAGCACTGCTGGAGTGTTGTCTATTCATTGGAACCTCCGGGTCACAGATGTCACTGAGACTCTGGTATGAGAACATCAAACCACCAACATACATTTTGGATGCAAAAAAAGTCTTCCAAGTGCTAATCTATAAGTTTGATCATCCCAGCATGGAGGTATTAAAAACCCAACGAGTGATGGTTGCATTCTGCCTCTGAACCTGGTGCATTTACAGTTTCACTTGACGTCCCCGACTATCTGTGCCTAAAGTTGACATCATCTCCATGGAACCACAAAACAACCTATCTTACAATTGTAAAGTACCACAAATACATGTTTTCTTTATTCACGATGCATTTTCAGTGACAGATACTGAACACAAAAAACACAAAGCACACAAACGTCCGCAAAGACACTGTGGTTACAAGGCCAGATGGCCTCTATTGATGAGTGTGGTTATAATTCTTTCTTACAAGTTCTTAAAATCCACAATATAATAACATGCAGGTGGGGTAGAAAGAGAGGCTCAGGCCCAGCAGATCTGACCCAGATAGATGCTGGCCTACATAGGTCTGGCACTGCAATGGACTGAAAAACCTGCTGACAACCAACCAGCAGCGCCTGACTATTCAGCGTAGTGCCAGGGCACTGGTTTTCAGTATTACTACGGTGCTGTAACTGTGCTCACATCAGTCAGATTTAATTCTTTTTCCACTTGGCTCAGGGAATGTTTCGGGCTGCCAGTTTGGCTGACCCATCCTGCACGCATTATATTGGAAGCTCTACCTACAAACCTCTTTGTTTGAAGGTATTTCTATGAAACGTTACCAGCTTGGATGGACGTGACGTGAGCTCCTGTTGAGTCCCAGGTTGCCTGGAATCCAAAGTCTCGACTGCTGTTGGGCTTCTGGTTGAGGCTGATCCGCGTCTCACAGCAGCTCTCCTAGAGCCCAAACGCAAAACGTTTATTTCAGCATATTCTCTCACCGCTCTAATTGTTAGTAAAGCATACAATTATGTTAACTAACCAAAATAAAGAGCCATTTTGTTTTACAACCTGAAAATAATCTGAATACCTGAATGGTTTCGGTAGCTGGAGAAGGAATGACTGGGTTTTCATTTTTAGTCTGAAGTGGGACAGGCGCGATGCTCTGAGTTGAGATCACGTTTTTGTCCGTTGCCTCCTCTTGTTCCTCCTCATCCTCACTGCTGTGGGCGGAGCTTGACTGGGCCTCATCTTCAGACGTCATGAATTGATGGTAGCGGCTCGGCACAGATGATTTCTTAGAAACATCAACGTTGCCGTTGACACGCTTGTTGGAATTGTCCGTCTGTCAAATAAAGACATTCATTTCAAAATGAATGTATAAAAGACAACATCAAAAATGACAATCAATAAGTCAATATGCAACATAAAGATAAGGAACGATATAATTAGGCATCATGTAATGCATGTGATAGGCTCCAGCCCCCCCGCGACCCTTAATGTAGGAATAAGTGGAAGACAATGGATGGGATGGATGGAATGCATGTGAGGGAGGCTGAAACACTGCAGTCCTGTTAGATAACACTATAAAAACACCAGCTTCTCCTATTATTGACACAGTCATCAGATCAGACTCTGAATTGCTTCAAACAAACTGATGTGACCAATGACGTGAGATTTTCTGCCTTCTAAACAAACACTTTCTCATCCTGACCTCTGATGCCCCCCAGCACATTCAGTTTTTAGGTGTACTCACTGCAAAGGCCCGTGGAAGTGAGGTGATGCGGGATGACTGACTCCCGAAGGGCCTTGGCGTGACAACCGAGGTTAGACGTGCGCTATCCAATGGCTGGTAGCTCCTGGGGAGGGAGGCAGAAATCCGAGACACCCCGGGAGGCTTTGGTTCCATCGCAGTGCGCTGTGGTTGTTTGTACAGGGAACCGGAGGAGGGGGTGTTCGCCTCTATATACGACAATGGGCGCCTTGACTCTGGCACCTTTTGTGTGGAGCTAAGTGAGGAGACGGTGGTGGCGGTGGTCACTGTCTTGGTTGTGCTGGTGTGAGAGATTGAACTCCTTGGCAAGGGTGTAGGAGATTGGGGTCTGAGGGGAGAGCTGCGGCTAATGGGAGTGATGCTGGCGGAGGTGTTGCTGTCTGCAGGACTGTCTACAATGTCAGCTTCCGTTGAAGTAGGAGGGAGACTGCCCCTGCCCGTTGCTACAGAAGCAGCAGGGGGTTTGTCCTCTTCTGTAGTGGGCTCAAGGAAGTCAGAGGAACGGTAAGGAGTGTCAACAGTGTAGCTCCTGCTGGGAGGGAATCGGGTACGAGGGGACGTGACAGGTCTCACAAATACGTCTTCGTCTTCGTTGAAGTAGAGAGACCCAAGACGACTGCCAATGCTGCTCTTTTGTTTTGAGTCACTGTCGAACCAGCAGAGGAGGAGAAGGAGGTGGATTAGAAAAATTAAAAGACAGACAGATTTTATGGAGATGGACAGAACACAGTGACAAGGGTGAATCACGAGAGAGAGGAGAAAGCGGAGAGGAGAGAGGTGGGGGACAAGGGGGAGGCGAGTCATGATTAGGTTACACTTTCACACTGACTAAATGCACCATTACAGTCTCCTCATTCAGTCCTGCACAAGTTCAATGCTGCACACATTGTTTTATTACCTGGTCATGAAAAGCCAAGAATTCCCCACCAAGAGTGAAAGAAATAGCACAAAGATGAACAAATACAGTGCTTCCTTTTTTTTATTTTTTAGCAAAAAACAAAAAAGTAGGGATAGCACATCTGAGTTGATAGATGTTGCTGTTGTAACTAAATTCATTTACCTTCATACCTGATCAGGTGTATTTTCTTACCTTTCCTCTTGTAACTCTTGGAAGGTCTGGGACCTTCTGCTGCCGTAGGTGATCTGCTCTATCTTCTCCCTTTCCTCTTTTTTCTTTACAATGTCAGAGTTGACACTCCTGCGTCGGGTCTTCCACTTGCTCAGGTCCTGCGGTGAAATAAGCAAGTCCACGTGCACATTTTCATTTAAAACCTCAAGAAAGATCCAGATAAAACTCTTAGTATGGCACACAAACTGCTCGGTTGTCAAGTTGAGGAGAAAATACGAAAAAAAAAAGACATTTGAAGGTGTTCTATTTGTGTGCTTTAGGCTCCTCCCGGCTCACCACCCCTGTGAATTGGGGACTGTGTGACCTAAATGCTGCTTTAAGACTCCATTATTTTGCTATGACACCAATCAGAGTGTTGACAGACAGCGACATATTTGTACATAGCTGTTTCTTTTATTGTTCTACCCTGGAATAAGCATGGAGTGCTGCCCTTCATTATTTTACAAGAATAAGTTACACGACAGTTGATTTTTGGGGATTCAGCTAATTTATGTACTTCCAAGGGTTTGTCTCCTATACATTTCATAGCAGCGTCGTATCATTAACACTCTACGATTAGTTTTTACAGTACATGATGCTTCCAACATGGAAATGAGGACAGTCCGAAGCCAGAGGGCAGTGATGCACCAATCAGTGTCTGCCTCCGTTTCATCCACAGCCATAAACTCCATCACACCACCTGCTCCAACACCACGGATACCATATGTGCTCATTTACAATCTGTGTCAGTGTGTTACTGTATGTTCCCTGAATGTTGGAAAACAAACATAACTTCCGAGTGTCACGCTCATATCAGCCATACTCACATCCTGCCACTGATCCTCACTCTGCTTGAGCTGCTGTCGATACTTCTGCACTTCCTCCATCCGAAGCTGACAGGTAGCGGTGGGCTCAACATTGATATCGCTGACTGATTTGCTCCTGTGGAGACAAAGTATCAAATTTTAAAAAAGAGACTGGGGGGTATAGTGGTAGCTCAAGTTAGAATGGACGAGATGTTCCGTTTATTTCCTGGCAAGAGCTTTAAGGTAAAATGTGACATTCATTAAAAACAACAACAACAACAACAGCAACAACAACAACAACAACAACAACAACAACAACAACAACAACAACAACAACAACCATGCACTGTTTCGCCATTTTGTCATATAAGCTGTCAAAAAAAAGAAAAAAAGAAAGTCGCAGCAGGCAAAATACTCTTTAACTTGTAATCACCCTCTCATATTTAGCCTGGATGCTGAAAATAAAAGCAATTAAACATTAAAGGAACATGCTGACATTTTGGAAAATTCACTTAGTGTTCATCATCCCCAGAGCCAGACAAGAGGAAAGCCACCCTTCTCTCCTGTGTGTGTGGAGCTGCAACTTCACACACCAGCTGATCGCTAGTTAGCTTAGCCAAATGAATGGTAGTGGATGGGTGGGATAGCATACCTTCATTCAAATCTTCAAATACACGTTTTTCCATAATGGTCTTTACTTGTAGAAATAAAACTAAGGTTGCACAAAGCATTTGAAATAACAATGTAAAAATTGCAAAACATTGTAATTTCAGAATCAGAGTCCTAGCTGGAACAACTGTGAGCGGAGTGATTCGATGCAAGAGGATTACTTCTGGACAACCGAAGGTCATAATCCTGATCTATTTGATGACTTTTGGTGATGTTATGCTTCATAATCCATTACCATTCATTGCGCTATGCTAACTACCAGCCAGCTGGTCTCTGTACTGTAGGTCTATGAGGAGAGGAGCACATCTGTCTTGTTGTCTGGCTCTGGAGTGGACAGTGAAATAAATTTTCCAAAAACTTGACCTTCCTTAAACCTAACAGTTAGTTTGCAAACACAACACACACAAAAAATCACACAAAAAAAAAGACTGTAGGGTGTTTTAAGCTCAGTTGGTTAGTAAAATATATCACAGTCTTCCCCATCATGCAAAAAAGCACAAAGCCTTTAGAAAATCGTACTTTGTTTTTACTTACCTGTAGAAAAGCTACCTATGTCTCATACTGCCATCAGCAGCATGACCAGACTCTCACTGGGA
This sequence comes from Aulostomus chinensis, assembly GCF_037954235.1. NCBI lineage: Eukaryota > Metazoa > Chordata > Actinopteri > Syngnathiformes > Aulostomidae > Aulostomus > Aulostomus chinensis. The sequence goes on along the minus strand of NC_141331.1, from coordinate 13,691,534 downwards.
CACACAGCAGTTAAGGTAGATGACCCAGCGTATTGCTATTGTCTCTTCTCACTTTGTTGCTTTGTCAATTGATCTTTGTGAGCGTCAGTGCCCCCCCCACCCCCACCCTGAACTTGGCCATGTGCCACACAATACACCATGTCATGTGTCAGCGTTTAACAGCTAGAGAGGGAGAACAGCAGCACAAAAGCAAGAGGCAGCGGGGTGCGACTGTAAGAGGCCAGCGCCAACGCAGTAGTGTTACATTCCTGGGAGCCTGTGTCAACTCACCCGTCGATACTGTCTCGTGTTTGCTGCTGTCTAGGAAACCAGAGAAAACCACAGACAAGAGAGTCACATTTCTTTGAACACACACACACACACAGTCTGAGAAGGCTCAATTAGCCCCTCTCAGATGTCTTCATCTCCGGGTGGTGGGCTTTAAATGTAGCTAAACCCAGCATGACCGCACTGGTTTCACTGAAGAGGGGTCGAGTTTTGGGTGTGTGTCACAGCAGAAAGAATCACCCTTCCAGTTTTGCTCTAAACATGGCTGCTTCTCTAGAGACGTCAACGTGATGTCACTAGGAACTAGGCTTTTTAGAGGAAGAGAAGTAAACCCAGACAGCCTTGACCCTGTAACTTTGTGAGTGCCTGTTTGTGTCATGCAAACACTGTGGAACATATTTGTGTTCACATTATTATAAAGTTGTGTCTTCTTATGGAGCTATGAGGAATTTATACAGGCTTTTGAAAGTAGTGGTCAGGCCTTGTCATTGTCTTTAGGCTCCACACTCTAATGTCGCTGCACTTTGAGCTTCATATGTCGCCGTGAAATTCTCGGAAATATCATTCCACTCTGGTCAGATCTATGTCACCATAGGTGAGAGGCGAGGTCAACAAATGGCCAGTGTAATACATCATAAGATAACAATCGTTTTCTTTATTGAGCTTGAGTATTTGTTTCCATTCACAGGCAAACTCGGTGTGGTGGGGAAACCAAAAGCAGATGTCAAAAGCAGAGATGTTTTGTTCATAAATCACACTTCAAAGTACACAGTCAGTTTTCAAGTACTGGCTTTTCAGTCCATATATATATATATATTGTGTCCTTCGGGTAGAATAAGTCACATTGCCATTATAATGATAATAATAAATGTCCCTATGACCCGATAGCGCCGTTGTTGACTGAAAACAAAAGCAAATGTTCGTTTGGTAGCAACCAGTTCTTCACAAGGAGGGTCAACATGCAGGCTTCAACATCAAGAATGAAAAGGCACAGAAAAATCGAGAAACAAATGAAAGCATAAATCTAGGCCAAGCCAACATAATCTGCTGCTACAACTTCAGAGCAGCCAGCCTCTCAACCATCAGCCTTTTCTTATATCTCTGCTGGCTCGCTTCCCTGATAGCCTGCCACCTCTGCAGGTCACCTTCACTACAGGAAGTTGGCACGGATGGAGTCATCTGATTGGCTAACGAGTCTCTCAGTAACCCCTGGGTATGATCAGAACAAAGCTTACGGACCAGCATGTCATCCGTTATTGGACGTGTCTCCTTCAGAACCTGATTCTGTTCATTTGCTGCCGTTTCCTTTTTCAGAGGACAAGGGGGGCACAGGAGTCTGGACTGGAGCTCAGGAGGCAGAGCCCAAGGTTCTGGGATGGGCATAGGGGAGTAGTTGTCAGGGGCTCCAGATAGAGGCCGTTGAGCATGCTCAGTTTTTTCCTTACGATAGACCACATCGTCCTGCTCGATATCAGGGTAAATGTCCTCCTCGGTGCTGTCACAGCCATGGCGCTGGGTGACGATGTTGAGCTGCGGGTCAGATGTGTACAGTCGACGTTTAATAGGAGTCTTCATCATAACCAGGTCCGTGTTGGACTGGAAGGCCAGGGTTCGTCTGGCAAACATGTCATCGTTCTCCAGGTCAGGGATAATACTCTCATAATCAATGAGGTCTGGGGGTTCCCGAGGGTCTTGGCGCCCCCGGAGGGGCCACTGCTCACATTTGACCAGTCTGGGACCGGAGGTGGGGTCCACTGGGGCAAACACCAGAGGGGTGGGCCCTAACAGAGGGGGCTGTATCTTGGGGAGTTGTGGGGGAGTGTGAGGTTGCATATGAGGACTGCAGGGCGGGCAAAAGAGAAAAGGACAGAAAGGTGATAAGTGCATGCATGAGACCAGGGTCAAAGATCAAGAACAGGAGGGAGAGATACAGCAAGCAGCCATTTTTGATTCAAACAGATGTTGATCAGATCCGAATTTTACAGTCACACTGCTGTCACATAAAACTATGCTGCTTTAAAAGGGTAAAGTCCTCACTACAATAAGAAGTAATAAAGGGAAAGATGCTAAATTCCACTGAGGTCAGATGCTTGTGTTAGGGCAGGCTCGTAGCTTATCATTAGTATTTTAGAAAGCAGCTCGTCAGCTTTTGCTCCCAAACAGGGACCAATCATGTTTCTCTTAGAACATCAGGATGCTCTAGAACATTCCCTCATTGTCACAATCATGCAGCTGTATCGACCTTTTCCCCACAACAAGGGTGGTGTGAGCCGAGGCCTCGTGTGTGTGGGAGTGAGAGGGAGAGGGGCCGGAGGGAGAGGGGCCAGAGGAGAGCCAAGGGCTGACATCACTGTCGGAATCATCTGAAGAAGAGCCCGACTTCTTATAGCTACAGCCGAGGACAGCGGGTTGGACGAAGAGAAAAGGGACAGAAGAAGGTAGAGGGTGAAGGGGAACAAGGAGGACGAGGAATATTTGTCAGGAAAGAGAAACAAAGGTAAGTGGGGGGAAATTTACAGTGCACACATGCGATACATTTTCAAGAGTAGTAAAATGATGGTAGAAAAGTATGGACAGAATGTGTAAGAAGCAGGAATTAATCTCAGTTATACTCATATTGTATTCTGGATCCCTCACACACCTGAACCCTTGCATCTTCTTGTACCACGGCCTCCTCTGAGAGCCCAGTTTGATCTTCTGTATGTGAATGTCTTCCTCAGGCGTCCAGAACTTTGGTAAAAACTGGTCATAAGACACAGTCTGGGCTTTGGCACCTATCTTGCGGGTGTAGAGATCGTCCTGTACGGGGTCGGCATAGCCCACCTCGTCATCCTCATCCTCAGAGTCATCATACATCTCCCTGAAAAGGCTGTCAGTGCACACAGCTCGGCGGTGGTCCACCCTCACAGAGCCTTTCTTGGGGGGCTGCGTTTCCCCGGTGTTGATGCCACTGCTGCTCAAAAGAGACAGCCAGTCACACGTGTCAAAAGCATTTTCACCCTCCCCTTAACAAGCACAGCACAGCAGCCACGCAACAAGGAGCAACGCAACAGCTCTCGCAAACATTAGCAAACCAACGAAAGATGTAAACTTCAAGGGCGTATAAAACTGAACTGAGGTTGCCAACTCAAATGACTCCACCAAACTTGCTGAAATCAAAATTCAGACGTGCAGCTGAAGTTCAAAACAATTCAACGAACAGCAAACTGAGAACTGTTAGCAGTAGCAGCGGCACCCTACGACCAGAGATGATGCTCATGGTTACAGTTAACCATGCAAACTGAAGGTAGGAGAAGCACTCTCATCAGGCAGGCACATCAAACTCCCTGTTCAGACCTGCAGTAACACGCAGCTGTGTGATTCCATCACAAGTGGACGGCTCTCAGTAGGTGTGAACGCACCCAGGATGCATTCAGATGTCTGCTGACATTTGGGGTTGACTGGAACCAGCTAAGATATCGACGTGTTTGGGTTTTCTTGATTTCTCCCTCTTCTTCCTTTAATTTCAAACTAATCTCTACAAACACACAGCCAGCAGGTTCAGGGAACCCATGCATTTGGTTTACCAATGGAATGAGGAAGTGAGATCTGATCAGAAGAGGTCACCTGTAGGAAGGCATTGCCAGGTGTGACCTCACGTCCTTCGAGCCGTCCATTGTGATCCGATCCCTCAGGACACATGTTAATACCGGGTCTGAACAAGGCCAAGTCACTCTATTACGTCACGCTCTCTGACCTGAGGCAGGTCACACTCTGCTGAGGGACAACATTAGGGGTCATAGTGACCTGAGGCCAAGGGTCCCTTTGACCCCCAGCCATTCTTCCACCAGCCAAGGGACTGATCGGTACGGCAAAGTTAGTTGGTGGCGCTGGTGAGGGGCTGTGGAAACGCCTACTGGCCAGGTCATCCAGAACAAGATCAGGGTCTGGTCGGTCTGCATCTGAGTCACTGCCACTTTCATACTCGTAGGCCCACTGTTGCTCAGGCAAGGCCCTTGAGGAGTCTTGACTTACAGCACAGCAGTCGGAAGAAAGCCTTGATTCACTGAGGGTGTTTTTCCACATGACGGGAAAATGAAACACAAGACCAGTACATACCGCCATTGACCAACAACACAGCAGCACAGACACCGTCAGCAAGGAGAGAATGTAAAAAACAAACGGTTCAAATATCACCTTTTTAAAAGAGACATTCACTGAATGTGTTGAGGAGCAGATCAATGTGTGCGTTGGTGAATGTAAAAGTACCTGGTGAGGGGGCCTTCGTCCTCATCGTACACGGGGTTAGCCCAGCTGCGTCGATTGTCCTCACTACGCTCGGCCCGTTTCTTCCTTAGTGGAGCAGGGACATACCCTGAGGGTTTGTCTTTAGTGGGCAGGAACTGGTTAAACTGGGTGCTGACTTTAGGTGTGATGACTACAGAGCGGCGGTAACTGAGAGAGTCCTTGTTCTCTGCCATCCTGAAGACAGAGTCAGCCTCAGTGTCACTGCAACAACCTGGAGGACAACAGGAGGGACGGGAGGATGAACAGGTGTATGGGAAGTGAAGAAAAAGGTGAGAAATGGTAGAGGACAGAGGTCTGGTGAGGTTGATGAAGGAGCAAGAAGGACAAACGAGGAGAGAACTGCTGGAAGGCACTGACGAGCAGCGCGTTGTGTATCCTGGCGAGAGTTTGGAAAGCTTCTTCATTTACAAGTTGGTGTGGAGGGCTGTGGAATGTCTCACCACACTAAGATACTCACTTTCAAAAGCCTACCACTAGATGGCGATAAGTGTTTGTTTTCACAAATGGGAGTCAACTTTCTGGCTCTGATGCAGCATATCTTCCCTGTTCACAAATATTTGAAGTTCACGTCGGATAAACTTAGACTTACATGAAAGAAGAACTTCCGCAAGAGACTCTAACATAAAGTCAGCTATTGCTGTGATGTGAAAAGACGTGAAAGATCTCTCCTACCCTCGCTGCTGCCTTTAAGAGTGGCGTCCGATGAGACGCTGTGAGGTCGTGAACCCAGTGAGTCCAAGCTGTCCAGGGAGTCGTCGCGCCTGTGACCACCTCCTCCTTCTCTTAGTTGATCGAGCTCCTCTCGCTCAGAGTACCAGTTGTCTCCAAAACCACTGTCTCGGACGCTGCTGCCTTTCTGACTGGATATATCTTGGATTGCCTTTCACACAAACACAAAGATAAAAAGGTTGCCAGTTACAATATTTAGCTCAGCTGTGTGTGTGGTGCATGAGAGATCTCCCATGTGGAGTGTGAAGTCTGGCCTCTCATTTCTGCAGACTCACTAACTGTAAACACACACTCCTTCACCGTCTATAACTGGTGATGCATGCTGCAATTAAAACTCAATACATCATTGTTTCCTTTTCACTGCCGTGCATGTCAAAACAAACCATGATCCATGCTTCCTTGATGACTGTGTTTACGACACCAAGAGTTTTTTTGTCACACATAAACACACTGGCAGGCCACGTTAACCAGCGTGGTTGAAACAAGCTAAAAACGGTTGCCACTAGAAAAGAAAGTGATGTTCAGATCTGCGATCCAGGGGACAAAACACAGCCACAAGCCAAACCTGCACCAGTCTTCTTAGATTATCATCTGAAAAAAATGTTATGGCTAAAAAAACAATTCAAGAAGTTCCCAAAAAGCACCTTTTTAGTCTAAGCTAGTGCTTTGTCCTACAAGGTTATGTATGTTTTTTTCTTCGTCATTTATTTCTGTTGTCTCGCTACTTTTTTTTTTAAAGAATTTCTAAAAAATGCGTTTTGTTTACATTTTTTATCTTCTCAAGAAAGTCCTGTGGGGTTTAACACATCTCCGGCACATATCTAATAATTTATTCACTTGTTTCCTGTTGTTGTTCTAAACATTTATTGTGAATTAAATCAGTAAAATCATGAATGACTGGAAATCCCTGTTGAATTATGGAGACCTAACATGCCACCGTCTACGATTTATGTGAAAGCAAAGCACCAAATTCAACATCGACATGAGGCAGGGGAAACCTCAAGAAAGGAAAAGGGGTTTCTTTTTTAAATTTTTTTTTACAGGTGAACGAAGTGAACTGTGAGTCAAACTGTAAATAAGATTAAAATAGCTGAGTTAAGCCATCGGGTCGTTATGACTTAACGCAGGTTCAGTTTTAGCGGCTGCCGATCCGAGGCCCCGAGGCCTATCACATCAGTCATTTTCCCGCTCACGGTCTACATACCAGGGAGGCAGTAAAAGAGGATTTGATTCATGCCGTAACTGCTCTCTAAATGAAAGCTTTTACAACATCAGAGATAAGACAGACTTCAATTGTGTCCTGGGAAAGTTTTACCTTGTAAAGCGCTGTGCCAAGTAATCCCTCAAATGCTTTGAAATTCAAGTAAGGTCCATCATAGAGGCGCTCGCTGTGAGCTCTTCTACCCAGCCAGTAAATGGTGATCAACACCTGCGGAGCAAACATCCATCATATAGTCAGAGAAATAGACATAAACAGAGCTACTGTGCAGTACTAAAGCAGAGGGGTTGTTGTGATAGTTACCAGCCGCTGCTACGCTCTTTGTTTCCAGAATCATCCAGAATAATCTGCTGTCGTTCTGTTTTAATTCATATTGTTTGTCTCTGTCCAGTGTTTTGGTCACCTCGTCCTCACACTGTGAGATTATCTCAAGGGATTCAATGTGTTTTCTGGATCAAATTCTAAATAAAAAGTCATCAATAATGCCAATAACGCTTGTGACAAAATCAGTGCACTTAAGTCGAGCTGCAAAAGTAAATCAATTCTCTATAATCAATTTACATTTTGGACACATTTTACTTATTTTCCTGACATTTAATAGACTCTGTGATTCGTTTATAATAACGGGCGGATGAATCGATAATGCAAATAATGTAACCCTACATGCAAGAGTGCAGGACATTGGTCTTGAAGTGGCCAAGCATAATGAGTCATGTTAGGAGCCCAGGATATTTTTTTAGATTTCACTCATAAAACAGCAGCCTGCCGGCACTGAGAACGACATCGGCAGAGCAAGAATGTTCGAGCTGCTCACAGCTGCTTTTCACATTGTGAGCAATAAAACTAAATTTAGTATTACGCCATATATTTAGTTGTTGTACATCTAAAAGTACATGTGTTACATAAGAGCACATGTTACCTACAGTAACATCACGCCAGCAGTCTAGTTTTTAATGGACTGTAAATTAGGAGAACGTGTCCTCCAGTGACACCTGAGCAGCACTTGTTCTTGTTTAAGATCCATTACACTCCACTGGCAGGCCAACAAATCACGCTCGCCACAGAAACATAACTTCTATTTTTTTTTTCACTCACATTTTTCAGCCTCCTGTTGGTCTCCTGGTGCCTGCAGAGGGAAATAGCAGAGAAGAGAGGTGTGCGTGAGAGAAAGTGACAATAAAAGGACGGTTAGGGCTATGTTAGGCAGTGAAAGAGCTGGAAACTGAGAGGACAATCCAGACTACTGTCAGCCCTTCGCTCACCCTACACAACTACACAAAGGCAGCAGAGAGAAAAACAAACACACGTTTCTGCAAAACCATGAGGAAAACTCTGAGGTGTGAGCCTATTTTTAACAACATAAAAGTGATATCTGAATTCAAATAATAACTCATATCAAACAAGGTTTTACTGTCGGAGCAACAAAGCTCCAAACAATTACACAAGCAATCGAGCGTTTCAGTCATATGAGCTTTGACGGTTGACCTGGCAGAACTTTAATCACTTCCAAGGGGAAAACATCAGCTCATTCCTGCTCCAGTACAACCAAACAGAGCTCGCCGTCTCAACGTGCAAGCTGAATATTACCTTTAGCATGTGTGCACTGTGTACCTGTCACGTAAATGGACCGCGGAGTATCTAGAAAAGCCCATAAACACTGATAATGGGCTGTCGTGCATAACCGACAGAGGAAGATACAGCGTCTGCTTCACATCCTTGGTACATGCTACACATTCCTGCTATCATGTAGTGACACAATAGGCACACATATCTTCCTACCCCTGCAACACTAATAGTTTCACTTTCCAGCATGAAACTTAACAAAAGCATCTGCTGAAGCGGGGCGCATAGTGTTTGAAAACCATATAATAATTCAGCTGAATCGCTTTTAAATCTGGGTTAACTGGATGGAAGATTTAACTGGATGAGAAACACAGCGCAGGAGTTTCCCATGTGTTAATTTGCCAGAAATGAATATTTTTATTTTTATACTGGAAATTTATAATTTATTTGGCCCATAAAGCAGACGGGGGGGGGGGGGGGGCATTAATCGTCAAAGTTAATTGCTGCGTTAGGGTGATCGAAAGTAAAAAGTGTCTGTGGCTTGTTGCATAGTTCATGTATGTGCAGCTGAGCAGATGACAAGAAGGAAAAAAACTAATAAAAAACTATTTTTATTCCTCCGTAGCCTCAGGACATTGATGTAACCTGTTAGAATCAGCTGAGCTTTCATGTGATGGAGCAACAACAAAAAGCCTCATTCGGTGTTTAATATGCTGAGGAGGAACTGACGGCAGTTCAGTGAAATCTCCTTTTTTCTGTTCTTGTGAAATCTATCCGGAGCATTAACGGGCGGACGTTCAGAGAGGTGTGACGTCGGCGGGGTGCGCCGACAGGAAACCCTCCAGCTTGACAAATTAACAGGATCCTCGCATCACCTCTGCAAGCCCTTTAAATCATTTTAATGCACAAGGCCTCAAGTACGGGGTGCTCAAATGTTCACATCGCCGCACTCTCGCAGGTCGAGAGGTGAGAGATTCCCCATCAGAGAGAGACGACTTCCTTCATTCATCCTCTGATGTCGAAAAAATGAAGACGCATCATCAGCTGAATTCATATGGGATCATTTAAACACAAATATCTGGACTTTCTAGGTTTATAAAAGGGCTTGTTCCTTCAGTTTTGATGTGCAGCAGACAAAAAAGTAATAAGCCACAAGAGCAACTCCAACATACAGTGGACGGTGCTAATACCTGTAAACATCGGTTGTCACTTGACAAAACATGTAAAGAGGAAGAAGCTCAGCGAGGACACCCGCCATATCCACTTGTTGAACTGTTACATGAGTTAACCACACAGAAATTCAATTTAGCAAAGACTTTTTTAAACATCAATAAAGATAGAGACAAAAATACTCCACACTTGATACTTCTGAGTACACGTAAGAGCCTGTACTTCTTTTACTTGAATCAGTGGGGTGAATCAGCATTTGTAATTTCGCCAGAGTTTTTACGCAAATACCTTGAGTAGATATTTGTGTACTTTTGTACTTCTGAACATGTGAAGAGGAGATGAAATGCGAGCCAGATCAATAGATGTAATATTGAAGTATGTTTTCTATCTTTACCTTCAAATCGCACAAACGCTCCAAAATGATTTCTTTTGACCTGAAGCCAACACAAACCGACATAGGTTGAAAGCAAAGGAAACCTAAGGTCAAATATTCAGCAAATTTTGAGCAAATATAGGCCATTATTAGCTAAAGTAAATTGCCTCAGTCGATCAGCTCTCCCGGCGATGGCTCTGACTGAGGTCTACAGAAGTGGAGGCTGTAGTTCAAGATCAAATGGCATGATAGGATTCAAAGGTCGAGGGAGCCCAGGGGCGAAAGCCTAAATGAGTATATGAAGGAAAGCATACCTCGGTAATGAAGGTAACTGGCTCTGCTGCATTCAACATCCCTCATCAATGTTCTTTTATTGCAAAATACTTGAACACACACACACACACACACACCCAGACGCTCTAATGTGGAGTCCTACCAAGGGTGAGGGCATCGTTGTGTCACACTTATCAGTCACACTGTAGCCTCTGTGACGAGGGAGCAGGGTGAGACTGGCATTTTTCTCCCCCACCTAACCACAAATGTAACCCTTGTGCAGGCCATTTACAGCCAGGGCTGTGTCTTTTATTGACAGTCATCACTCGCTTGCTTTCACAATCTGCCCACAGTTCACACACCCAAGTGTATATATCTCTCTCTCTCTATATATATATATATATATATTCAACCATGGAAGGGGAGTGCGTGGTGCCAGCCAAGTCAACCACACCCCGAAACACCAACACACAGGGACCGTTGTTTGTCTCATTAGCATTAACATGTGATGGTTCACGACTCCTGCGGCAATGCCATGGAACAATGTTGTATAAATTCTGATAAAGTCTTGTTTAGTCAAATTTACCAGGGGAAAAAAAACGCATTCCTTCAGGGCAGGTCAAACATTCAGTTTGATCTGCAGCCAGAGAGCTGACTCATATAAACCTTTATCCGTTATGAAAGAGTCGTTCACATTCCTCAATGAATTAATGTACTTCCCTATCTTGCCCGGGTTCTCCTTTCTTTTTTTTTGGGTCTGTTTAAAGAGAGGCTTGTCAATAATTTGCGTAATCAAATGGCGGCAACCAGAGAGACTTTGGACTCGTCTCAGCAGGGGGGGAGAAGCACATGATGCAGCTTTTATACTATCATCTATACCAGTCACCACACGGTGGCTTTTGGTTACGTTTAGTAGATTCATGCACACTCAAAAAATGAATGAGTTATGTTGTACACATGAAGCATATATCTTATTTTTACTAACTGTCACTGTTAAGGCACGATGCTCTTTCCTAGTTAGACGCCTCAACGTCTGTGCTTTAACGAACCAAGTCCAATTTCATGCGTCCTTTTAGTCCGCCTTTAATATATTTAATTGTGTTTGCACAATTTCTTCTCACAAAAAACACAGAGAGCAGAAGTGAGAGAATCCCTTCAAGTAACATCTAAGTGAGGAAAAAAAGGGCTGGTTTTTAGACAATGCAGTCTTTTTCAAGAAATATTTTTACAACTGGCACGTTTCAAAAAGTCAAGTCTATCACAGTATACAGTGGGTTCGGAAAGTATTCAGACCCCTTCACTTTTTTCACATTTTGTTATGTTGCAGCTTTATGCTAAAATCCTTTAAATTCATTTTTTCCCCTCATCAATCTGCACTCAATATCCCATAATGACAAAGTGAAACCAGAATTTTTAGAAATGATTGCAAATTTATAAAAAAAAAAGAAAAACTGAAATATCACACTCTCATAAGTATTCAGACCCTTTGCTGTGACACATTAAATTTACATCAGGTGCCTTCCATTTCTCTTGATCATCAGATGTTTCTACACTTTAATTGGGGTACACCTGTGGTAAATTCAAGTGATTGGACATGATTTGGAAAGGCACACACCTGTCTGTATCAGGTCTCACAGCTGACACTGTAGATCAGAGCAAAAACCAAGTCATGAGGTCAAAGGAACTGCCTGCCATGGGAGAAACGTCCAGAAGGACAACCGTCACTGCATCGCTCCACCAATTTGGGCTTAATGGCAGAGCGGCCAGACAGAAGCCTCTCCTCAGTAAAAGACACAGGAAAGCCTGCGTGGAACTTACAAGAAAGCACCTAAAGGACTCTCAGACCATGAGAAACAAGATTCTCTTGTCTGATGAAATCAAGCTTGAACAGTTTGGCCTTAATTCTCAGTGTCATGTCAGGAGGAAACCAGGCACAGCTCATCACCTGCCACATACCATCCCAACGGTGAAGCATGGTGGTGGCAGCATCATGCTGTGGGGGTGTTTTTCTGCAGCAGGGACTGGGAGACTGGTCAGGGTTGAGGGAAAGCTGAACAGAGCAAAGTAGAGAGATATATACTGAATGAAAACCTGATCCAGAGTGGTCAGGACCTCAGACTGGGCCGATGATTCACCCTCCAACATTACAATGACCCAAAGCACACAGCCAAGACACTGAGGAGTGGCTTAGGGACGACTCTGTGAATGTACTTGAGTGGCCCAGCCAGAGCCCTGACTTGAACCCAATCGAACATCTCTGGAGAGACCTGAAAATGACTGTGTACCGACAGTCTCCATGCAACCTGATAGAGTTTAGGAGACTCTGCAGAGACGAATGGCAGATACTTAAGAGAATGTGAGATTTCAGTTTTTCTTTTTTTTTTAATAAATTTGCAAACATTGCTAAAATTCTGGTTTCACTTTGTCATTATGGGATATTGAGTGCAGATTGATGAGGGGAAAAAAATGAATTTAAATGATTTTAGCATAAAGCTGCAACATAACAAAATGTGAAAAAAGTGAAGGGGTCTGAATACTTTCCGAACCCACTGTATTTGTCTAATTTCAAGTCAGATTCTCTCGTTGCGTTTTAATTTGAGACAGAATCACTTACAAGGTTGGCAGTGCGAGCAAAAAAAAAATCCCAACAAGGCATCTTTAATGCTTGTAATTAGTAAAAATATCAAAATATTACACAAACATACTGCTCATACTATAATACACCTACAGTAAACCAGCAGTGTGTACTGGTAAAACGACTATCATTTCCACCTGTAAGTCCTCCTTAATGACAAATGGGACGCATTCCAACATTCAAAGCAACAAAGTAACCAGTTGATACTTTTAATGACATTAGAGAAAACCTGCCTTCTTCTGACCTTTTCAGCAGCTCAGTGTCAAGTCCAACCTGGAATTGATGGTGAATTTTAGAATAGTAGCTGTAGAGGAAGTGGTTAAATGCAGCAGTTGTAGTTGCCGTGATTCATCTGTTAACACTCTAATGCCTTCATTTCCTGGGCAGCTGTGGAAAAATGGCTCTGAAGTAACCAGTGAATCACAGGCTCCGGTGATGAATCGGGTCTGGTCGGGTCACTATTACGCCTCTGCGGCTGCACGGACACGTGGATGTGGGAGGAAATCGTAATCTTTTGGGGTAGTTATCAGTCTCTGTCACAACAGTTTGTCTCCATATACAGCAATTTTGATATTGTATGTATTTCTGACTGATAAATATCTTTATCAGTGACTGCGTTTCACAACACGAGGCAAAAGAGCACTATGTGCTCCAGATGGAGGGAAGGTCAATGCCGCTACAACTGTGCAGCTCAAAGGTCAAAACACACACACATCCAGGGATCTTTTATGGCTGCCATGACAACACAAACTAACATGAATTATATGGTGAACTTATACTACAGTATGTTCATGAACAACTATGAACCTCTAGCCTCCATGAGAGGGGCAATTCTAGGATCAGGCCTTGAGAGGTCCTCAGCCCCTGATGAGGCTGTCGCATGCCAATAACCACCCAAATCATTTCCCCACACAACAAAGGTATAAAGGTATTTTTCAATATTTTCACGAAATGTGAGGTTTTCTTCTGACACTAATATATACTGTGTGTAAATGTAAAGTAAATCATGGCTGTGTACAGAGCCAAATGTTGTCAGAAAGCTGTAAAGAACCAACGGCCAGATCTCAGAAAGGAACGGCTCCTGGAAATGAACAACTCCTTAAGATTCCTGCAGAGAGCTGTAAGTTGCCACCTACGGTACAGTAGTGTGTCAGAAATGATCACACGAGCCCTCTGTTGTTTTAAAGGATTTATTGCACCAAGTATGTCTGTTACTCACACGATTCTTTTTCCTTCTATTTTAAATTTGAAGTAAGCTAGATATCAAGGAGTCGTTCAATACCAGGAGCTGTTCATACGTGTTTTTAAGCAGAATCCTTTGGCAGGGTGGGCTTGAAGGCCATTAGTTGAATAGACTGAAAAATACTCTAAAGCTCAGTTTTTCCAAAAACAATTAAGTGTATCAGTTAGCTCATTAGCTAGCAGTGTGCGGGCAGATTAGCTAAGAGGGCTAATACTAGTCGTTATTCCTCCATAAGCTAGCTTTCTCTCACACACTAATTGGACACTGTTTGCCTGTACATTTCAGCAACTTTCCTTAACACTTTTCAATCCACCCAGGTGGGACATTCAAAGCTACAACACCTCTAGCGTACACCACTTTACCAATGACGCAGCTACTATATTGGAGTATGTACTCTTAGATGAGGTCTTTGGGTGCCTGAGCCTAAAATTTTATTGAACAAATGTAGAAATAAAATGAGTTAAACACTAGAATATGTAATAGACAAACTGATAATTGTTCCATGCAGGGTTTCTCTAGGAAAACAAAACAGTTGTTACAGGATAAGAGCCTTAATGCTGTTATGAGAGGGACTTTGGAAAGTGAGCATAGCACCTGTCAGACAGGGTTGAGGGGAGTGGAGTTTGGACAGACACCAGGCTCAGAGACAGCTGATGGAGACAACTTTCTCTCTCTCCAACTCATTTGCCTCTGCTCTGATAAGCAGCAGGGAAATAAAGACATGGGTTGCTTGTCTGTAGCCTTGTTTGGGATTATCTCCTCATGTTACTCCCTGTGTGCTGTTTGTTTGCTCTGTTTAACTCATAAATACCACAGCTGGGAAACCACATGATTTGTCATCTGCACTTTCCTTAACAAATGTTAAGGAGAAGAGCGACTGTAAGAATTCAGTTATAAGAAGACATTCCCTCGGCACAATTCTGCTTGTGTACAAAACACACAGCTGCAGGTTTATTTAGACATGAGAACCTGGAACTGTTGAGCGAGTTTTTTTTTTTAACTGCAGCAGCGATATCAAAGGCATTAAAACTATTTCTGACTCTTCTCTGAATGAAAAGATCTTTTTTTACAAACCCCCTATGAGATCCAATGACAGACCAACAAGCTCAAATATCAACCACACTTAAACTTTCACACACACACAGGAACACACACGCACGCACGCACGCACGCACACACACACACACACAGGTGAACCCCCATGACCAGATAGTGTAGAATGCAGTGGGAGGGGACAACACACTATTAAAAGATCTTCTTTAGTGTCCCGACACCATTCCAATCAATCTTGTTTGTCAAACTGACCCCAAATATCCAAAAATAGAATTGTGAGTAACCCCCCCACCCACCTCCAAACCCCTGCACATGGCGGCAAAGAGTACAGCTACAACACACAGAGCTCTACAAGAAGATATCGCAGATTTGAAATCGAGACATAGAGACAAGCTCTTAGTCTCCAGGTGGAGTTATGCAGGTGGTAATATGAGCTTCACCGCAAAAACACGCAAGGCATTTTACCAACGTCATGGCTCCGACTTCAAAAACCGGGAATGCAGAGTCAATATCGTCCATCGATTCTGTCAATTTATACCAGAGTACACACAAAATCCTACCCATTGATAGACATCATCACTTTATTTCATAAATGTTCCTCGTAAATAGAAAATAATCGAAATCTCGCACTGTTAAAGAAAAGCAGATTCAAAAATGAAACCATCACATAAGTCTGGAAATAATTCTGCAGTTAGGGGCTGGAGAAAAGAATCAATCCAGTATCTTGTAGCAACATTTTGTGGGATGGTATGGTACACGTATGCCAAGTAGTGCTATTTTACTATATAATTAAACTGCAGTGAAGCGTGTGCAACATAGGATTATAACAGTGCCTGACTTGTAGTGACAACTGCATTGTATTGGTGCACTGCGTTGCTGCCTAGTTCGTGGCGAATAAAAAGAACTCAAATGGAATGAGATGATGTGTTGACAACGTTGTGACAAAGTCAAATTAAAAAACACCGCGACAAATTGTAATTTTTTTTTTAGGCAATGCTCACCATATCGCAAAATTTCAAAAATGTTTTATCATAAAAAACGAGGACAGTACTTGATTGCATCGGCCTACTGAAAGTATGACAAATACGCCTGACCTTTTTGGGTTTGTGGAATATTTCCTGAGATATTCCACACAAAAACTGTGCAATATTATTGAATCCACACTTTAGTCGGGATCTATCCTTAAATCTAATTGGCTGAGCCACAACCCAATCAACCGTATGTCACTGCAATCGTCCAGCATAGATTTTTCTACTTAAGCCCGTCTTACGAAAGACCGGCGCGAGCAAAATCAGAACCTCTGTGGAGCTGTTTACTGCAAATATCAGGGGAACGGTGAGTGAGAGATAAAACGAGAGGTTGCATTAACATGTCATGTCTATATTTATGACAGTGTATCAGACATTGTGTGACTGGTATCTTAGCAGCAGCATATCTTCTGCTGCTGTGAGAGGGTGTGTCCTGATAATACGGCGGATTTGTTTATTTAGAGTTCAGTTCATGCACGGTACATCTGTTTCTGTACATTCACCCGCTTTTCCAACATTATCGCTGGTGTTTTTTTTAAAGGAGGACCGATGGGTGGATCATGGGAACAACGTGTTTCGAGGTTGCGGCAACTAACAAACAGCTTAATTAAACAGTTAAATGACATGGAAAAGTGACAAACAGTTTCCAGATTGACCCGGAGTGTCATGGCTTTTTTGAGGGTGTACTTCAAGATTAACAATCTGCATATGTTGCCGCTGAAGCGCTTTTCTATGTGCTGGCGCAGCAGTGTGAGAGTGCGTCAGAGTGAACACACTGCGCCCCACTGCGCTTCCTCCTCAAGGCACACCTGTGTAAAAACCAAACTGGTCGGTCAACATAACACACGCTTCTACGCCGCTTAGCTGACACGAGAGCAATTAAATAAAAAAACGAACAAATATTACGGCATGATATTTCAGTCACGCGCCACTTAAACTGAACATTTTTTACTCAGGTCCTGATTCCTAAAAACGAACACCTAAAGAAAGTGGATTTTTTTCCCTTCCGTCTACTCACCTGTTTTACCACCATTATATTTTAAAGAAACACTTTAACAGGTGCGAGAATACGTGGACCTTAAAAATAGAGCTGACATTTTAACACCTGCACACTCACAAGAGACAACATGTGTTCTGAAATACTGTTTAACATGTTGCATTTACAAGTTCAGCCTCATAGTGATGAATAAAAAGTGAGAGTCGGTTGAGAAACTGGTGTCGCCTTTAGTGTGGTTGGTGAGGATGGGGAGTCAATACGTAGTAACTTTTGAGAATGCTCAGACTTACTTGACTGTAACTCTGGAGGATAAGTCCTGAAGGTCTCCCGGGTGAAAGAGCTGGGCTTCCTTGAGTCCGAGCTTCAAGCAGGCCTTGAGGAAGACGTTAAGGTTGTCCTGGATGAAGTAGAAAAGCAAAGATGTGGGTCGTCCACCTTCAGAGGCAAAGAATAACCACTCGAGAATTCTCTGGCAGCCTACGACTCATTGCTTCCAAAGTTCATATCACCAGAGAACACAGACGGACAGGGAGGAGCATATGTGCAGCAAATAAGAAGGGACCTGATGCAAAACACACACAAACACACACATGCAAGGGGAAGAGACCGCATGACAGGAGCTGACTGACAGCAGTGCAGCGCGACCTGTGGGCCGGCTTAGGGTGGGGACAATACCAAAACCAGGAAGGATGACATCAGAGTTTTGCTTAAGTCCCACCCAACCGGCCATGCGAGTGCAAAAGTGACACACACACCCTCTCTGCCAAGCCCTTCACTCGAGAACACCTGTGGAATCTGTGGGGCGGTGGCGTATTTTGGAGACATTTGGTTGCTATGAAAGATGAGGTTGGGTGACAGAAACTTACAAATATTTCCCCGAGGCAACTCAGGAGGACATGGGAGTGGAAGGACGGTTTCTCCTCCTACGTTATGTCGATCATTTTATGTTGCACAGATGTGAGAGAGTAATACAGCTTGCATTTTAAAAAAAAAATTACATTATAAGCATCATTCCTTTTCATTTTCCAGTTGCAAAGTGTGCTTCCTATTGGGACTGCTAAGGAGGGTTTCATGTAATGACATCAGCATGGGCAGGAATAATTATGGGGTAGCTGGTTCTATTTTTAAATGGCAAACATGCTTATTAGCAAGTTGACCTAAGTGCTGGCAGCTCCTGCTTACAGATTTTCTTGTCCCTGAGCAGCACTTTACCAGGCCCTACAGGTCAGTATGGGCCTTTACCGGCGGTTCAGGGACCTCACTGACCCCCCTAGTGGCTGGAGTCAAAACATGCATTTTTGTTGTTTAAATGTACTGAATAAAGCATATTTGGTATGACAAAGAACAACAACAAAAATAACTTTTCATGGTTCTGTCGTGGTTCTCTTCTAACTGTGGCCTATTAGTGCTGTTGGTGCCAAAAGCTGCACAAATGTTTCAAGGTTGAGAACAGACTTGCTGACATATTTGCTATGAAGTCTTATGTAAAACGAATGTTTTATGTGAGCATTTCTAAAATCTGTTCATCAACATTCTTCCAAAATGCCAAAAATATCACCATCCCCAATCCAGAACACAATCCAAACCATCTTAAAAAGTATTTCTCTGACTAAACTATCTGGAATTTCAGCAAAACGCGCTCAAATGTTTTGGAGATTGAGATCGAATTTATCAAAAATAGGCAATCAGAGATACACAAACGTCATAATTGCTGGATGCTGTGACGTTCTTCATCAAGCATTTCACATGGACTCACAGAATTTGATGGGAAATAGTCCGGGGTTTCTGTGCTACGCTGCTGTGAGCTACAGCCCGCAAACAGCTTAGAGCAGTCTTCAGCATCAAGGATCTATAATTTGATCCAGATCACCTCCAAGAGTTTATCACTTGTTCTTTGTAATATTTCTTTATCTTTCCCACACATTTCAACAAACAGACGCGTGCTGGTGATCTCACTCCCTCCTGATATCTTATGTTTTTCTCATACTTCTTCTCACCTTCAATAACTTAACCCTCCACATCTGGAAGTGTCCTAAATGGGTGTGTATCTGGTTTACGGGTACATATCTCCATGTAAAAAGAGCCTCTGTTGTACACATAACATTTCAATAAACCTTTACAGACCGCACTTATGCTGTTTGATACTTCATCATTTGAATTTTGAAGCTATAAAAAAGGAATTAAGCTTCATTACAGCAAGACAGATGATCGTCAATTTGAAGTTCCCATTGACGTCTGAATGAGATCCAGGTGAAAAATGTCACTTGTACCAACAATTAATTTGTTCAGAACCCCAAATCACATTTGTAGCCCAAAAAAAACAAACAAACAACTTTCTTTTTTTCAAGTTTAGTGCAATGACATCACCTGCCCCTCCTCCCCTCTCTTCCTCCACACAATCTTATAGCTCGGTGATACACATGAGTTGCGAACACATGTAGCTGCATGTTACAGGTGAGTTCCGAGGCCCACCCAGCAGCCTTTTACCATGACTCTAGTTTCTGATTTGCTTTCAGTTGTTCCCATCTCATATATATCTTGTTGTATGGGGGCAACTAGTTTTTATTGTTAACTCACCTGTATTTATTTGACCACCAAATCCCTAGTTGGGACTTTGATGAAGACAACCCTGCAGGCGTGTGACTTCCGTTGATGATTGCTCAACGGCCTCCATCTATGACGCAATGTTCCACTCAAAAGCTTGTGAGAACCCTTAAAAAATTGGTTGGAAAAGGGCTTAAGATATTGATGTCATTTACCTTAAAAGACCACTACAGACTAAAAGACCCCCCATCAGCCTGTCTCGGAACATGCAGAGATAATGATGTTGAAGGAATGTTACGCTGACTTGTGCCTGCACATAATCCTACTAAATATGCTGAACCCATCCAGCAGCCTCTAATCCTTTCATGCAGACATGAGGACCCTGATTTAAGCATCTAGAAACGGAAAGATTGGACCCAAGAAGTGTCGGATTTGTTACAACGGGAGCTTCATCCATACTGGTCACATTGTGGTCACTCCACAGCATTCTTTGTCTAAGATGGGCATACTCTACAATTACCCTCAATTGACCTCTGGCAGGGTCTCAAACACCAAACCAAGCTATCGTTAAAATATCAGGCTACATATTTCCAAATGCTGTGGACAATAAGCTGAGAGAAGAATACCGGTGTTCTCAAAATCTTGTCTCTCCTGAAACAGGCCCAATAAAAGAACCCCCTACAGCCCAACAGTGAAATCCAGCCATAACATGCACCAATACAAGACAAACACTCGGTCAAATGTCTGTCATCGCACAGATGATTACACAGACATTTTGAGACAAATGTTAAGACACCCCCAAGGCTACTTAAATGTCTATCCATCTCCTCCCACTGCTTCCTTAAATCACAGTGGAGTTGGAGTATCCAGCTCCACGTCAATTAAAGTGTATTTACGGGGGGTTGAGGCAGATGGGGGTCATGTTTTGCTCCATCACTCTGGTTTCATTCCTGATCCAACAGTCATCTGCAGAGCCGGGCCTAAAGCACGGTGCCATGACCCGCTGCTCACTGAGTGTTCACAAACAGGCACAAAAGTGTGCTGACTTTGGAAAACATTCCCTTGGACACAAGTGAAACCAAAGAATAGACCCGGATCTGCAGCCAAATGTTGCTAAATATTCTGCAAAACCAAAGATTTCCGTTTCTTCCCTTTCTTTCCCTGGGATTTTATTATACCAGAGCTGAAGCGCAGTGTTGATTTTGAAAGCTGAAATTGTTCGGATAGCAAAACTAAAGGGGCAGTTATGACCCCAATGACAAAATATCCTCATACTTCAGAGTTAATGGTGCATGTTCGCCTGTCATTCTCTAATGATGAAGTATCTGACTTGAAAGGAAACTAAAAGAAAAAAGAGCAACGTTCATCTTGTGATATGTCCCCTTAGAGCGAGGGGGCGGACATGACTGGGACAAAGAGCAGAAGCCACTTGTCAATCACAAGGTAGTCACACCCTAAGGCGTACCCTGCTTTATCTTTAGACCACAAATTGAAGAAGATCAGGCTATGTTGCAAAAGGACTTGAAACTCGCAACTATAATTCATTAAAATGTTTAATGAGGTAAGTGAGATATGGGGTCGGGTCATGTCGACCTCCTTATAAGCAGAATTCTCTTTACAGCCACTCAAGTTGCCCCCTACTGGTCATGGGAAAGAATGCAGGTTTAAGGCTCTTTGAATTGGCTTGCATAAAGTAATTTAGCCACACAAAATGCACAACATCAGAACGCCGGGTGATTCTTGGGGTGGGGCTCCATTAATTTCTGTACAAAAATTCAAATGTATTGTTTGGGTTATACTTGATAATATTGTGTGGAGAAAATCTCTGGGATTGGCCACAAATCTCTGGGATTGGCAAAGTTTCCTGTGGGCTTGAGGCTAATTTGTTGCTAAGGTGACAGCTAATTGCTGCTAGCTGTACTGGCTCAGCAGCCGCATGAGGGTGCATGAAGACTGAATAATTGGGCATCCGAGCCCAATGGAGGCCAGTTTGATGATATGGAGTCCGGCACCAAAGTGGCATACAGAGTTTACTCTGAGTCAGACAGCTTTCATAGTTTGCTGCTTTTTAGACAGCTAGCTCCATCAGATCGGCAGCTAACGTTATCAAACCTGGGCTTATAATAATCCTCACAATGGAGAGAAGCACAGTTACGTACACACAGTAGTCTCTACGTGCATCAGCAAGTCCAAAAGCAAAGCAAAATTCCATTTTCTAACACTTAATTCTAAACATTTCCAAAGAACATACTTGTTACTATTTGTAGAGATGAGAGATAAAGGACCGAGTAATCTTAAGAACAGTACTTGACCCCTTTGAGAGAAACACTATTCTCACAGCAGAGAGAGAGAGAGAGAGAGAGAGAGAGAGCGAGAGCGAGAGAGAGGGAGAGAGTATGAAATGTTTGTCGAGCTTGCCACTTTTCTCCATGTGTCTGGCAGAAACTGATAGCTCCAGGCCAACCAGGAGCGCTCACATTTGCAAGAGAAATTTATGATCAGGGGTTTTCAGGTTTGTGTCCAAGTCTCGGAAATACCACACCAGCGCTACTGATTGAGGAGATACTCCACCTCATTAGCTCAGCAGGTGCCCAGCCGGTTATATTAGAAACAGTCCAAAGTGAAGCAGCAGGCCAAGTGATTCACGTCATGAGGAGGGTACAGTGTTCCGTGCACCAAAGGCAATATTTACTGTTTATCCCGCTGGAGTGCTGCCCCTGTGTCTTCTACTGCTTATTTGTCGTTGTCTTGCCAAACATGTAGAGTGTTACTCACACCACAGACACAAACTGGGTTGGGGTTCGCTATAATTCTTCTAAACAGCTGGATTCAATTACTCCCACAAGAGAGAGCTTTGTGAGTAGTGGGTTTAAGGTACTTTCAACCCTCAAGTTCCCAGGAACTTGTGCGCAGACTCTCCAGAATCACTCACTTCAGCTTCAGACATCGCTAGGCCTAATAAGACGTATTCTTAAGGCCACAATATTGAGAACTACTGATTCAATAACAGGTTATTATGTAAACCAACCCCCTGCCCCTTCTGACCTCCCATCAGTCAATCCAAAAAACTAATTACTGTGCCGGTACAAAGACATTTTGTCATAAAAGGTTTTGATTGAACACAGCCTCAAGCATGGCAGACATCATATTTCGGGTGCACTCAAATGCGGCCAGTGGCCTTTCAAGCAGCTCCGCATTCACAGAACTTATTAGCGTGGATGGATATGAGGAGCGACAACTCACTGAAGCAAACGCCTCTCTCTCATTGGAAGCCGTTCCTCAGACCTGTCACCAGCCAGCTCCAAGCAGCACCTCGTTCTTCTACTTCTAATATCTTGACATAGACACTGTACAATTTCCCAGACGTGACAAAAAGAAAACAAACACACACCCAGTAATGACTTACCAGTCCAGCAATAGGCGTAGGCAGCCTGTTGACCTTCCTGATGACGCCTGGCTTGATCTGGTTGATCAGACTGTGAGCAGACAAAGGAGAACATCAGGGGAAGGCAAAAGGTTAAGTGAAAGCTCGGTCATTGGCTGGATTGGTCTCACTGGCAAGGAGTGAACAAAAAGCAGCGGCGCAAAGTCTCAGTGTTGTGTGTTTACAACTTAGTTTAATGGTGGCCACCTGGGTTCAGTTTAGTAAATGGCCTGAGCTGCACTGCGATGTAAACAAAGTGCTCTCAAAACACACCCTCAGCTAGAGGCATGGCCCCCTACAAACCTAGAATCATCAAATAATACCCTATTTAGGATTTCAGATTAGAGACGGCAAAATTAAATGAAATGAAAAGGTTCCAAATTCTGCTCAATCAGATGAGAGAAGACTCTGTATCCCTGAAACTTGCCCAAACAAAAAGACCCGGGGCTCAAGTCTATGCAAGGTTCTATGCAATTTATTTAAATAAATAAATACACAAAAAAAGAACTTGGTGATGAGTCATTATGAGTTCTGCTAATTCGTGATCAGATCTTTTCTGAAACTTCACATGTCCAAGCCTGAAGGCATCTTCAAGATGAATTTAAGTCATAGCGCCACCTAGCGGTTCTAGGAAGTCAGCCTGATGTAAAAAAACATTGGATTTACACTGAATGACGCTGTGCTGTTTTCACGTGATGTACAGCAGCTTAATTAAGGGTAAGCTTGAGTTCTCTAGCGCTACCTGGTGGATGCAGGAAGAAATGCTTGCGCCACAGCGCACGCATTAATCTGCTGCTTCGTGGAAAACCCACAAATGATGAGGTTTCATCTCCTTCTCACACGATGAAACACTCAAACACGCTGATAGGTGCAGGGGTGCGAGGGTCCTCTCATTGCTGCTTACAGGTTAATTAAGGCGAGCAGTGGCCAAAGTTCTACCTGCCAAAAGTTCTGTGTGTACTCCCTGAATTAGTTCTAGTTACTGTATTTGCAGTGTAGCTTTAACAAATTAAATGTATTTTAAAATCTTAATTTGAAAAAAAACACAAAAATGAACCATTTTCTTTCATTTTTGTGTTTAAAATAGTAAGTTCAACACAAGACTTGTGGAGGCGGGTGTTACAGATGGTAACTGGGAAAGGAGCTACAAAATCCTCCACTGGCTGAAAGCACAGGTGATGAATCCAAATGGAATTTGGCTTCAAGTCTGTCATGCAACAATGAAACAATAGAAAGCTGTTATGATTTAATCAGATAATGCACTGTACGCTAATAAGGATATAATCATGTGTGCGACCCACACTAAACATTCCTCACCAAGCAGTTGTTATAACCAAAACACAATAGGAATGGAAGCTTTGGAGCTTTTAGGTGAAAGCGATTTAATCTCTGTCTTCCTTTTCCTCACACTGAGAAAACATGGACGTAAATGTGAAAATGTCTCTGCTGCTTTCTGATAGTGAGCCCGTCAGGCTCAAATCAGCAGTTTGAGGGTCTTCTTTGAACTGATGCCAGTTGTGGTTTGGAGGATTCTGCTTGGGCTGCTAGTAATTACAGCTTCCTGCTGATTCATGCAAATCGCATCACGGTGTCCATCAACCAGCCTACATACACATTCATGAAAGGTCCTGATGCAAACCCTCTCATACACTGACTGATCTCAGAAAAGTTAAAGCCATTAAGGTGTCGACGCAAAAGGCAAACCTGCATAAATAGATTACTTCCTGCAGCTCATCAGAAACCTAATGAGAAAGCAGGGTGTCCCGGCTCCCAATGTGGTTTCAGCTGGAGGTTTTGCATTCACTGCATGGTTCGTAGCAGCTCTAATTAAATCGAGGATGGTAGTTGGACCATCCACAAATCTGTAACATCTGTCAAACAGCAGCAGAACAAGTCATCTTGAAATAGATCACACTTTGCACTCTTGAGGAAAATCACAGAGAGCTGATCCGACACCGGGGCCATCAAAAACAAAAGCTATTGTGCCGTCTCGCAACACTGGCTCCCATTTATGTGGAGCAACAACAACAATAACAACAACAGTGACCCGGCAGGAGGTCTGCCTGGGAAATATCAGTAACACTTAAGAGTGCAGACCTAGAAGCGGGCTTCCATATGAATGAGTGGCTTAAGAAAGCTGCCTGCGGAGTACTTACTCACACAACAGAACGCCATTCTCCAGAGCTGATCGGAAGTCGTTGCTCCCAAATGTTTTCTTGGTTACTGCCTGGAAAAAAGGGTTACAGAAACAGTGAGCAACATTGTTAGAAGGGCTGGGTGAGGAGCGCAGGCAGGGGTATGTATGTGGGGTGGGGAGGTCGGAGAAGAAAGGTAGGATGTTGAGAACAGTAGGAGAGGAAGTCAGAGGTATTTCCTCCTACGTTCCTACAGTGTCTCTGGGACAGAGTTGAGAGGACAGTTCTTCAGGTATTCCTTGGGTGCTCTCAGATGGCTAAACTACTCTTAATGCTAAAAACCCCCTGGTAAATTGGAGCTGCGCTAAAACTGTTCTGGAACAAGATTGCCCAAGCCACGAGGCTGTGGGAGCGTCTGGAGCGCTGGAAGAACACAGCGCTGTGTTATAGCCTCCTCATGCTTTTCCCATGATCTCAAACCACTGCTGCAGGAACACCAAGACCCATTTGGCAGGCAAACACACACACGCTGCATGCATGACGTGCCAGCTTCAATGCATGCACATAATCGGTCACAAAACAACTCCATTTCATAGACATACTTCCTTTAAACGGTAAGAATAGTTTCATGTGATCTTGCAAGTTTGTTTTGGATTTCTGAATGTAGGTTGAAGACCACTCCTCATCAGAGCTTCCTGTTCTGTTTTGCTGGAATGTTTCCAACATGAGCTACACCTGAGCTTCTAACACAAGCACTTCAACTAGAAAGCAGCAAAAAAGTACATTTCTCATTTTTTTGTGTTTTTATATAAATAAGAGACACTTCAGAGAATTTTTGCATTCTAATAACGAAATGGCAATAATCTAACAATATTTAAAAAAGCGTATCAAATCATCCTGGATTTGGTCTGAAATCTCTTTTTAAATATAAAAACATCTACATCTATATATATTTATTTATATATATATCTACATATCTCCTCCTAAATGAGCAGACAAACAAGCGCACCCTTTGGCAGAAGTATGATTACAGTGTGGTTGCCACTGTAAACATATTTTGTCAGGGAATTACTTCTATAATCGTTCTATGTTATTTGAGTCACATTCATGCCAGAGGACTGAAATACAAAAACATTTGGTGTTAGTGCTGCAAATCTAACACATTGTATTTGGATTAAGGTGGACATTTCATTCATTCCCATTAACAAAAGCCTGATTTTACTACTCGTTTGCTGTAGGACAGTAAGATGGACAGCTGGCATGACCTAAAAGTACACATAAACATACGTTTAAACACAAAACTAGTTGAACAGGTTGTACCAACCACATAGTCAGGTGTCCCTTGTTTCACAGCTTCAGTCCCGTTTCCTTTTAAGGGAAACAAAACTAGAAAAACTGGGAAAATGACCAGCAGAGCTGAGTCAAGGAAGACAGGAAACAGCAGAGCATTTACATTGATTGATTGATTGGTTGATTGACAGGTGCTATTATTATGTTACAGCTCAAAACACACCGTGGGTAACTTGATCTCAAATACTCGTCATTCCAAGGGAATTAGATGTAACAGATGAATACGATGACTCACAGTAGCCTGTCTGCACACAGAGATCACGCTATTATCAGGAAACAATAGATTTCTTTATAAAACTGACTCTGATCTTGGACTACCGCCACTTTATCGCTATAAAAAAATCATCACATTGTAAAAGTAAAACAGGCACTTAAAGTTAAACACAAACAGGGCCAGCATCTAGTTGGTGAGTGTGTGTGCGTGTGTGTGTGTGTACACGCGCGTGTGCTATCAGGCGCATGAAAGCCCGACCCCTGCTGTTCTGAGTAAGTGAAGACACAAACAAACATCAGAGGTGGAGTTTTTTGGGTTTTTTTTTTTTTTTGCATCTTTCAGACACTTTTCTCCATATTTTCTGATAAACCAGCAGATTTTGTCTTCCAGTTGAAGTGTGGGAGGCCAGACTGGCTCTTTACTGTCATCCTAAGAGATCTTAACTCCCCTTGCGTCCAGCCCACTGTGTCCTCTCGGCTGCTGAACCTGCCGTACAGGGATAATAACTCTAATCTGCTGCAACACTCGGCTGCTCGGAGATTTAAGGCAGGATTTCAAAAACGGCTTCCTGCAGACCTCAAGAATGTGCAGCTGAGGAACTCATGTTCCTGCCCATTAAAGACAGAAAAGGGGGTTTCTCAGAGTTCATTATTACCTCGATACATGTGTGAACTTCATGCTGTTATTATTATTGCAGGGGGCCAGTAGTTGTCTCAGTAGAGCCCGAATAATCAGTGGAATGGAGGGCTCCGTGACCACAGCTATTGTTTATTCATGCAGGCCGCTCAGGCAAATCAGTATTTGAGGCTAGTGTGGATGCAGCCCCACTGCTCTAATTGTTCCACACACTCTGTGTTCTTATGGGGCGGGGGGGGGGGGGGGGCATGGACGCGGGCCATCACAGGACAATCACCCAAATACCTCAGAGATCCACGTCTACGAAGACTTTGGGGCGCATTTGCATCGACACCATCAGAATAACAGAGCTGCATCGACATGTGACTGCAAGTGAATGGCTTCTCGTGTGAGGTCCTGCTTCACGTGATCGGAATGCAGGCGTAATTGTTCTCCATCAAAACAGTCTCACACACACACACACAAAACAGAAGGAGAATGGTGACTAATGAGCCACATAGCTCCAGATATGAAAAACAATACAACAGCACAGGTCACAGAGGGCAACTCACAAGTGTGTGTGGGCCAGAAAAATTCATCAGATGTTATGTTGATGACATGATGTGATATCTAGACCGATAGTTGTTTTTTTTAGTTGAGGTTTTTAGATAGTCACTGCTGAGGTTACCGCAGCTAATACAACAAAGGAATTTAATATTGTTTCTGTTTGCGGACATTCCAAATATTGAAAAATCAAGGGAATTTGGAGAGCCCATACCTCCGCCAAAGACCCGGATCAATTCCAGAATGGAATCGATCGTTCCTCACCCTGACTTGTAGTCCATCAAATTAAATCAAAATTCATCCACAACTTTTTGTCCTACTAGCAGACAAACCAATGTAGGCGATCTCGTGACCTCGTAGGCAGAGGTAAATATGTGTATATCTTTTCTTAAACTGCCCATAAAATGTGAACAAAGCATGTGGAGCTCTGTCTAACTAGCGTTCTACTGCTGCTCCTCTTTGAAGATGTGGTACTTCTTAATGGTTTAAATGCAATTTTTCAATTTTGTGATAAAATTCCTTTGAAGTCCTCTGCAACAGGGCAACAAAAGAAATAGATATTAAACACAAAACCATGTGCATGGTCTTTTGTTCCAGTTATACATGAATATATGAGTTATTATCTATAATCACGCCACAAACAGCTGAAATATGTTGCTGGTATTTATCAGTTTAGCAATCAAAGCAAATATGAATCTGAAAGAATGTGAATGGCTTTTATTTTTCTCTTATATCATATATACTGCATTTCAAATTACAACAATTTTTTTTATGCTGTGCATCTTTTACTGTCAAATAATTAAAAAAAAAATGAAAACCTCACACTGGGCTCTGGGCCATTTTATTCAATTTTTGTGAAAACAACTTGTAGATTAAAAATAAAAACAACATTAGATGCCAGCAAAAGCCTTTAATTTTTGTAAAGGACAACAATACACGTGTTGGATTTAGTTACATGAAAGCAACAACAGGATACGTAACAAAACAGAACTCACAGGATTATGTTACCTTTTATATTCTCCCTCTCTCGCTCTCTCTCTCTCACACACACACACATACACACACACACACACACACACACACGGAGGACAAGGAAAATCAAAGCTGGAGCCGTAATCTGACACAGATTATTAGTTGTTTCCTGATCTTCGGCCAGTTCAATGGTCTTATTGAAGCTGTGATTAAAGAAGTATTCCAAGTATTCTGGTAACACATGAACACTGACACGAGGCTCTTTGAGAACCCAAATCCTCATCCGGCATGAACTCAACAACAGAGGAGAGAAAAAGGGTGTGTTTTCATACTATTATGTGTTTGTGATTGGAACTGCCAACACACTTATTGTACACAAGAGTGCGTCAGCTACCATAACCTTGTAACCTGCTTCCCTTGTTCTTGAGTGTGTCTGTGATAACACTTACACACACCTTCTATTCAGGGCTTGAGGGACGCAGCATTCTGGGCTCGGAGGCTGCTCAAGCACACAGTCATGGCTGCTAATGCAGGAATGTGTCCGTGTGAGAGGCTCCAGACCATTTAGTCCAGTTTTTAACAACACCACCACCTACCTTGCTGTACACACATGCCTCTGTTTAACGCGCTGTGAAGCCAAGCAGCTTGTTAATCATTCAGTGGCTCAATCCAATAGCCACAAAATGTTCCCTTTAAAAGGAAACGTTGCCCCACGCCAGAGCGGCATTGTATTTTCCTAACATCTCCTATTAGCACTGTCCATTAAAACAGTTCCTTTACCTGCTCCCTCCTCCTCCTCTTCCTCTCCTTCATCATCACACCCCTAACAAGCCACCACAATGGGCCAGTGTGTGGGACACTGATGTCACAGCAAAAGCATTCAGGACCCCCCCCCCCCCCCCCATGAAAATTAGAGCAATATTTGTTTGGTTAGAGAGGTGCACCAGCTTGGCGCTACCCTGCTGAGAGGAGAATTTGTGAGATGAGGCAGCATCGTTTCAGCCTCTTGTAAAGAGAGAAGAAAGAGTCTGGCTGCAGGTTGGGTGGAAACTTTGGATCATCTGACATTTTAGAAGGGAACATTATTGAAAGTGCTGGTAGGAAGGTTTGGAAGCCGGGTCGCATTTTGATTACTGCGGGAGGAAATGATGCACCGTTCAGGCCTGAGTGGCAAACGTCCATGTGGCACTGGCTGAAGCGCTTCACTGCTAAAAATGAATGATGGCTTGTCATTTAGTACTAAATTTCAGTACTTAAGCAGTAAATCTTCTCGTTTATTTCTCTGTTTTAAAATGCTTTGAGTGGAAAAAAGCCAACGTGCCTCAAGAGTTGAACTTAAACCACATCTTGGTAAACTGGTTTATATTTTCGTGCTCTGAAATTGTTCTGAGTGTGAAGGTGCCAAGGAACTAAAAACAACAGATTCGTTTCTGGGTGTCTAATACAATTTTTGTTTTGTTAAAATGGAACTTAATTGTACCAAAGTATGTTTTAGGGACAAATTCTAATCATCTTCATGTTATGTTGTTATTGCCATTATCCAGCCTCCTCAGTACAATTATAATAATCAAAATAAGTCAATGTACGTTTCACAGACTGCCTCAAATGCGCCACATCAATGTCAACTCAAAGTAATTGAGCACATTAATAACTTCATTTTGCTGATATCTGATATGTTGAGATTTGGCCGATTTTAACAATGTTGATATAATCTCTATACAAAAAAAATCCCTTTAGTTTACATGATGGTCAAAATTCTATTTTTTTTTTATTATCCAAAAGCATTAGAAAACTACCACACTGATCTCCCATAATCTGCTCTTGAAAAGGCTGGACAGACACTGTAATGACCAAAAACTGCTTGTACTGATATTATTGTGCATCCCTCGTTAAAAATATGACTCAACTATTTCAATTCAAGCCAATGAGCAAAACCCAAGAGTTACAGTCGCTCCAGATTCCTGCTCAGAGCCTGACAGTCTATAAAACGTACATTTCTACATTGTGAATCTAAGTATCTGGCAGCAAGAAGCATCATTCTGGATACATTATCATCTGTAACCAGGCTTCCTCTCATCCAGGGATGTAAAACCATGTAAATCTCATCAAACTTGCCACGCAGCTGCGTATTCTACCAACGTATCATCTTATTGCTGATTATTTCCAACTCTAAACTCCTGGAAGTGTGTGAAGAAGAAGCCTCTCACCTCAATCCACCTCTGCGCCTCCAGGTAGGCTTGGTCGCAGCTGACTGACGACTGCTCCCGCCACTCCATCATCACTGACCTCCAGGCGCGATCAAACCGGGACCAATCGGTTCCTAGTTGCTCCCCATTCACAGTCCGGTGACATCCATGAGGGCCAGTTCACGCACACTGATGAAACTGGCCAGGTGAAGCCTACTCATAGGTAAAATATGCCTCCTATTGTTCTCTACAGCTCATCTGGGTGAATGTAGGTGGATCCGTCACCTACCTGTTCAGACACACCTGTGATTTTGTTGATCTTTCCGCGGGTTCAATCTTAAACCCTCCTCGTGCAGTAGTGCAGGGACTGAGTCTGGAGTTGGAGGTTGTATCAGACTGGTTCCTTGGCTCCTCGCTCTCACCGGTATTTGGTTAGAGGATTACCTTGATCCCATGAGTTCCCGTACTACACAGCAACCCTCCGCCCATTCATAACCAGTAACACATGTCCAAATAGTCCCGGCTTCATATCCTCGCTGTAAAGTCTTTGAGAACCGCTGTTCATCACACTGACTTCAACAAATGTGTGTGTGTGTGTGTGTGTGTGTGTGTAGGGGGGGGGGGGGGTGCGAGACCAATTGGGTAAGTCTAAAAGTTTGAGTTCAGCTCTTGTAGAATACGCGTTTCTCCTGCGACACCAAGCGGTACCTCAGGTGTACTGCAAGGACTCGCCTTTCCGCTCAATCGGTGCCACTTGTGGCTTCTCTTTCTACAGCGCTTCACTGAAAAATGTTTAATAATTCAGAGCGGTTCCGTTTGAGTTCTATTCATTCTAACTTAATGGAATGTTTTTCATATCTCTTAAATAAGGGCTTCTAAAGCTTCCGTGATACTTTTGTATTCATAATTGTAAAACCCCAAATTATTTTGGCTTATCGTCGTTAATAGTTTGAGGTGTATTCATGAATGAATTGTCTCAAGGTGCTGCTTCAGGTAGAAACTGAATACCACCGTATTCAGAAATATTTTTTTAAACATATCACAGTGGTTATGCTTACTCATTTGCATATTAATAGCCTAGCTGTGGGAGGATACAACAGTTGTGAAACAGGTACATACTCTTCTACAGTGTCAAAAGCCAACAGGTGTCTGTTCTTTCTCGCTCATGTAGCAGCTACACAAATGCACACTTCCATCTGAAGCGTCTGCGTGACATCAGCTGACTTCAGACCAGTTACAGGCATCACAGACCCACTTTGATCAGCGGTTGTCGGGTTCAACGTGACACCTCAACTGTGTCGTCAGATCGCATAAGAAAGAACAAGTTAGACAGAATTTCAAATGCGGTTTATGTAGTTCACATCTTTGGAAATACTTTTAAGTAACCTTTTAGCTAAATTAACTTTTTGAAGTGTATCCCCTGCACTTTCCCCTAAGGGGCTTCTTAGGGGGGCAGAAAGGAACGTCTAATAACCAGAAGGTTGCTGGTCTGATCCCCGTCCACCAGAGACACTGTTTGAAGTGTCCTTCAGCCACTAAACCGGTGTACAAATGAGTTATGAGCATCGTTGCTAGACCAGAACGGTGAATCCCAACCATTTAGAGTGTATTTAGAGAGTCGCGACCCCTTCAGATAATCGGGTTTATTCTCGACCCCCTGCACGCCCTCCCCCAGGCAGGATAAATTCCATTGAATGTTTTAGATGCAGTGCATCGGCACAGTCAACACATCTATTCTAAGCCTAGAAGAACAACACTGGGCAGATCATATTCTCATATTACTGAGGTAGCTGTATTGGTGCTTTTGAAGTACAGGCACAGGTTGACTCACACAATCAGAATCTAGGCCGAGAAAAGGATCGTAAAACAAACAAACAAACAAAAAACCTCTCGCTTAAAAAGCGCTATAAATTTGATTAATTCATCGTTAAACCTCCCCTGAGGAAGAACCGATTCTGAGTCCAACAGAAAATCCTCAAGAAAAACACTTTGATAAATTTGCCTTTTATTCGACAAGTTTTCTAATTCATATTACAAAAGAAAAAAGTAGGCACCTCCCACAAGGATACAGTCTGACTGTCAATTAGCCTCCCGTCCAGGAGATGAGCTTTATTGAGAAGCTTTTCACAACACCATCAGTTCATACAACAGCACTACTGGAGTCGGCTTCCAGAGCTACCGCGGACATAAACACCTCAGCTGGTTGGACCATACACAGCCCTGCACGGGTGACAACCGAAGCCACATCAATACAGAAACTTCATCCTCACACTCACATGGAAAAATTGCACCAAAATCTTAGAACCAAACATACTTCTGAATGGCATCGAGGAAGAAGAACTGATATGTGTCCCGGTCTAATATTCTGAATTCAACCCAATCATCCACCTGGAGCAGGTCACTGATAACAGAAAGGGGGACATTAGTTCAGGGGGACATCCCTGACATTTTATTACTTGCCCACAAATCCTTTGCTAAACTATACTGAAGGAAAAATAAGAAGCTAAATTCAGCACTTGAGAGTGTTTGGCAGTGGAGTTGTCTTCATGTGACGGGTCAGTCTGAATATTTGGAGAGAGCAATGATGGTGAAGCGGACCTCCTGGGGGTCTCGAGCCATGAAGATCTTACAAACCTCTACGGCGTCCTGCGGGAGGGAAACTGCAGCTCAGCCCTGAGACGTGTCATGTGAAAGGTTTCGTTTCATTCTGCGGCGTCTTACCTCCAGGAACGTATCCTCTGAAGTTTTGCCGTGAACAACAGGGAAAGGCTTCCTGCCGTCTGGATGGAACAAAAACATCTCATCAGTGGTTAAAGAGACGACTGTCAGCATGAAGCACAGCGGCGGTCCACTCACCCAGCTCGTATAGCTGTCCTCCCACATTCACAAAAGCTATGAAATGAAGATTCACTTTCTCATCCAAGCTCGGCGCCTACGGAACACACAACAGAACAAGTTCGGCACCCATCTTCAGAATGTTCAACACTGCGATCTGACGAGACAAGTCAACACAAACCTCTGTCTGTCCCTCCTGTGCGCTGGACTCGTGTGTGACACGTATACTCTGTAACACAACAACAAGGGTATTCACGGTTTACTGCCTCAGGAAACTAGATTGGTTTTTTTGGGGGTGGGGGGGGGGGGGTTGTTAAGGAGCAAACTGTTGTTCTTCAGTATTTTTCCCACCTCGTCGTTTTCCAGGAAGGTTGCCCGCTCCTTTGGAGACATTTTTGAAGTTTTTTCAAGAAACTTCTTGAGAGCAGAATCAGACTCTGAGGAACAATGACAAAATGTATTATTCTTCCAATAAAACTGTAGAAGGGGGCGGCGTGGCTCAGAGGTAGAGTTGCCGTCCAGCAACCGAAGGGTCGCTGGTTCGATCCTCACTTCCCATGTCCAAGTGTCCTTGAGCAACATACTGAACCCCTAACTGCTCCTGATGGCCCTGAGACAGACTGGTGACCCGTCCAGGGTGAACCCCGCCTCTCACCCAATGTCAGCTGCTGTTGCTCCCTGCTCAACCCTTAACGAATGAGCGGTATAGAAAAAGGATGGATAAAACTGCAGAAAATACAGGTGATGGTGAGCTGGATGATCCATCAGGAATTCACCTGCAGTGTGATATGGTATCACCAAGTGTTTGGCCAGACTCTGCTGCTGGATAATAACAGGAGCTGTGTTTAGCTCAGACAAACTTCATCAAAATGTTTACTTAGACTGAGGAAAGGAGAGCACACATTTTACCACCGAAGCATCAACATATAAACTTAAAAAAACAAAACAGATGAGGTTCATGAGATTTGGCACACATACACAATAACTTGTACAATTAATCCAATTATTATTTGCGTATTTTACTAAAAACCTCTTTTCTTTCAAATTCTTATGTTGGGAAAAACCTCGTCAGCTGTGTCTGCGAGCTGAGACACTCACACCATGGATTACGGAGGCAGAGCTGTTAAACTCAAATTGAAGATTTTGTGGAGAATTGAGCGTCTCGCTGGATGAACCGGGGGATTATGGTGAATGATGCCTTTGAGAGTCGCACAAATGACACTTGATGGGTGAAATACGGTTTTAAATGTATCAGCTGAGTAAAATGAGCAATGAACGATTTTGTCACATCAAAACTGCTAACTATTGCTCAAAAAGTCAAAATAAAAATGTATACAACTGCACAATTCACCTTATTAATAAAACACCACACAAATAATCCGACATCAGAAGCCGTAAAATGAGTAGTTCTCCCATCAAACGCGGCGCTTCAGTGCCAACTCACCAAAATCCAGGTGTTCCTGGTTGTTGGCCACGGCGTGAATTAATCCTATAGTTCCACAGGCATTCCCAATGGTTTGCTTGATGAAGTAGACGTCAGGAGAGACTTGCTGTGGCTGACCCTTGAGTCTCTCCTCCTCCTCTTGCTTAAAGGCTTCATACTGGACAGAGGGGCACCATCAAGAGTAATGTAATATACATGTAATACACAGGTGGGGGACAAATTCCAGGGAAAATTCTTAATAAATGGGTGGAGAGTGATGGGAAACAGGCTTTGGCGAACTATGGGAAGAATGTGTGTGGTGGCTCAGCACCTTACTTAGACACATATGACACTTTTTCAAAAAATGCATCACCTGTCTGTCCAGTGTGTCCTGCGAGAACACTACTGTAGGTACCAACCTTCTCCGTAACTGGGAACAGGAGCAGCACAGCACACACTGGTCTTGGCACCATGCCGAGAAGCTCTGGATCCAATCCATACACATCACCGAACTGCCAGGACTTTCTCATCCCCAAGCAACTGACAAACTGCACAAGAACAGACAAGTTGAATTTAAAGGTGTACATACTTGCTTCTTCCTGAGATTATTTATTCTAATCCTGGAGAGGCTACAACATTGCTCTAAGAAACTATATATATATATATATATATATATATATATATATATGCATATCCACATAAATTGCACAAATCATGTTATTATTGTGAGTCCCTCCTTGTTTCCTGTACTTATATGAATCAGAGTAGGATTTATTATTCGGTAACTTTTATTTTTAACTGGATGATGTTGCAGCATCGCTGCGATGCAGGCCTGCTCCCTCTGGTGCATGGCGGTTTGTCACAGACCGATGAGACCGGTCAGGGGTAGAATCAGTCAACAGGCCACTCACCTTTGTCATGACCTGAAATGGAAAGACACAAACAAATATATTAACGAACTAACTCACATTTACCACCAGAACCGCTCCACTGGCCCCAGCTTTTGTTCTCTTTGCTAACCACAGCTAGCTAGCTAGTCCTCACACGTTGGTGAATGAATGAATGACTTGGCTAGAATAAAGAAGTTCGAGAAAATACCAACGGTACATACTTCTGGATTCGACTCCAGGGGCAACCAGCGAGGACAGTCCATTTTCAAATAACGTTTACGATCAGTTTCTCTTTCAACCGAGACCTGAAACTTATTTTCCCCAAATCAGTTTGACAGCTGGGAATCTCTTCCGCGTCGGGAGAGCGCACTCGACAGGTCCGTGTTATGAAGGGGGGTAGACTTCTAGATAAACAATAAACGCATCGCATTCACGCCATGAATGGAAAAATTCACTGTAATTAACCCATATATCATTTATTTTACTGTTTCAATGTTTGTGACGTGTTATTTTTCGACAAATAGATTAGATTTTAAAATTACAATATACACACTTCCTCCAGCTCAGTGAACCATTCCAAAGACATGGGCGTGTTTCAGAGCTATTTTAGCTATACTTTCTCTTTATGTGATCAGCACTTTGTCGATTCACTCAGTGTAGATAAAATGTTATGTAAGATTAAATTGTGATATTATTGCTCGTTTCATATTTTAGATATCAAAAAGATGTAAATATTTCGCCCCAGTATTTCCGCCAGACGAGGGCGTTGTTATTCTGTTGGCTCTGTGAGTATCAAGCGGAATGTCAAACCAAAGATGTTCTAAAGAATGAGATAGCAAATCACTGTTGGTGCGGCTTGCTACATTTAATTCATGCCACACTGAGCCAAAGATATACTTTCTCCGACCTCACCTAACATTCTCCCAGTACAATTAAGTAAATGTAAAAGGTGGCCCCAGAGATATAATTATCACTGAATCGTTTTTTTCCCCATCAAATTTTAACTTCCTCTTCCCTGACTCCGTGCTAATTAAAAGTACACAATCTTCTCTTTTGTAGCATCTCTGGTAAAACCTGACTGAGAGAGAGAGAGAGAGAGAGAGAGAGAGAGAGAGAGAGCGAAGATGCCAGCAGCGGAGGAGACATGTGGTGGGTTGAAACTGGTACCACAATGTTTTTGTTGTTTTGTTTTTTTTTGATAGACGAGACGTACAGTTAGGATGTCGTCTAAATAAAGAATGTGCTTTTCATAAACGCGCACACAGTTAAGGCTATATGTATTGAATGAAGCCAGAAGTTCCTCGTTAGCTTTAGCTACATTAGCTAAACAGAGTGAGAAATTAGCTGAAGTAGCTAGCTTTGTCCTGACACATAACATGATATTTCTGTCAGTTTATCAGCCTAAATTGATCAGGGGTGATTACTGAAATATTTAGTCATGTTTGCAACAGTAGTGTTTTCAAGAGAGAGAGAGGATAGACAAAACTGATTAAAAACAATTCCTTTGACGTGTGTGACGTAGGTGCAGTCAGTGTTGTGGACAACATCTGCAGGCTCACTCCTGATTTGTTAGCTGAATCCGTGAGTATCTTATCCAGATGCTTTCATCATTAATGACTTTTTTTATGAATCCTGTAAGTAGCAAATATTGCAAGTAGTGTGCTGCTGAGGGTAAAGTGGTCTTGTACGAAAGCTGCAGTTGTAGTCATTGATTTGTACCACTGATAGTTACACTATAATCCTTCTGCAGTGTCAGCACATCCTAACATATCTACAAGGTCAGACCGCCGGGGTAAATTCAGCTGAAATTTCCGATGTGAGTCACAATTTCCATTGTTTTAACTGAATGTAATTCTACTTCCAAGTTCTTCTTTCATGACTTGTGTTTACATTGTTGGGGACAGAGATGCCAGAGAGCCGGAGTAACATTTGAACATGAGGCACTGCAGAACATGATCAGATTTCTTCTGTTAACGTTTAGGTATCTTTTACTCCTTTTTTATTTTCTCCTTCATGCACTCGTAGTACTGCTCACATCTTGTGCCATGTGTTGAATCTTACATATAGAAGCCCAGTATTACAGGATAAAGTGTTAGATCTGTCTTGCCAGGTCAGCCGGGAAGAGCAATCTCACTGGGGATGAGCTGGTGTCTAGGCTGGAGGAAGGCAGTAACAAGTGGTCCAAAGCTTCCCTCCAAGTGCTTCACAAGTTGTGGAGTGAACATGGTGCATCAGTCCATGCTCAGCGCCAGGCCCAGGACTCCCTCAGCATTTGTCAGGTAACCATCTAGTAAGATAACCTGACTTATTTTTTTTCCTGATGGCCAGATTACCTCTATTGCAATGAGATAAGGTTGAAGGAAACGATGAGAAAACTCTCGTCTTTGTCGTCACGTGATGGACAGTGACGTTTGTTTTCATTCTAGTTAGTGGACATGCAGTGGAAGCTCGGTTTGGCGGTGAGCTCTGACACCTGCCGCTCGCTCAACTCCCCTTTTGTGACTGTGATGCTGAAGATTGCGGAACCTTCTGGACAGATCAGTCAGAGGTCTTTTGAGATGACCATTCCACAGTTTCAGGTCTGTCTAACGGCAATGTTGTGTTTTCCTCCATTCATTGGTTCTTGAGGTTAAGATTATTTTTTTTTTAATTCTTTTACAGAACTTTCATAAGCAGGTCAAGGAGATGGCAGCTGTGATGGAGACTGTATGATGGTTGCTGGAACAGTTGGATGTTTCTAGCAGTGTACACGCAGCCCCGTGGGAAACAACTTAATCCAGGTGTTTGTCTGCAGGCTACATGTGACTGCAAGTGACTCTGCAGTCTGCACTTGGTGTTCCTTCAGAGATCTCAAGCTCTGGCCTTCAGTTTTGCATATTCAGAACAACAACAACAACAAAAAAAAAGACTTAACACAGTGAACACGACAGGTTTCTTTTTGCCTTTTTTGTACTTTTGATTGAAAACGTCCGCCTACTACAGTGAAATGTCATATACTGTTTGCAGTATTTGTCTCGGAAAAATGTGAAATAAACCTACCAACTAACTTCTGTTGTCATGCTTTCCGTTTAAATCTGCTGAGCGTAGACATGTTCGTAATATTCTTGTTATTGCTTTTCACTGTAAAGTTGCCTCCGCTGTTATTTGCTCCATTCTTGTGTGCCAGTGAAGCATAAAATATTGATTCCACTGAAACATTAATTGAATTTTTCTCAGCTTTATCACATTTACACACAAGGCTGGAGTCTATTCATGTTAATTAGCTTCATTGTTTTCCATCCCCCCCAAAAAATATTTAAAAGTTATTTCTGGGTTGATACAGTCTTGAAAAGTTGGGAATAGTTTTAGAATTTTTCAAAACATGACAAATTGTAAGGCATGGAAAATTTGTTCTTTTTAATTGAAGGCTGAAAAAATTTCGAAAAAGCTCAAAACATACTTGAATGTCGGGAGTATATGTGGTTCACTTAAGTTCAACTGAGAAAAGCCTATTTTGGTTGATAATTCATTTGAATACATATTAATGTAGAATTATACTTCATAACTTGCTGTTAATTTTACTTATATGTGAGCTGGTGAATTTTGACATTGATTTCTCTGTTTTATTTTCATTTGTTGACACATTCCAGGAAGCGTTTGGTCTTGGAATGTCTCATAAAGTCATCAGACTGTACTGATGAAAATGTACATAAATGCCAGAGTATCTTTCAGAGAGAGAACAAGTCTGGTTTGAGTGCTCAGTGTTCCAGCACGTACACGCACAGCCTCCACCAGTAGGGTTTAGTGGGCTCAAGTAGCTGAAGGTTGCATATGGCATGAATGCTATTTTTGGGAAAAGGGGAGTGCTTGGAGCTCTGGCATTTGGTAGGTGGGAACTGAAGCACACCGGATGTGTGTGGATCTTCCTAAACTATGATTCCACCTGCTTCTCAAATTCATTGAGTAGCCAGTTATAGTTGTACATGTGTGGCCACGGGGAGAGAAGAAGGTTTTCAGGCCACATAACTTGTTCCTTCAATGTAATTAATTTTGGCCACAAGTTAAATTTATTTTGAGTCACCAAACTATAACTTGTCCCCTAGACATACCGTAACATATAACATAGTCCTAAATGTAGTGATTTGGTGGCTACCAGATCCAACTTGTTTGCTCAATTTCATCAAATCATGGCCACTAATCCCAGAAATATCTCAAAATTAGTTATATCTTTAAATCCCTAAATTGATGGAACAAGTTATATCTTTTCATCTTATCTAAACATGTATTTTTTTCTTACAAATGTATTCTTCTCTCTCTGCGGGCTCTGCAGAGTGTACAAGTACCAGGGAAGATCCGAAGAGCCTCTCGGTTAGTAGTGTGTGTGTGTGTGTGTGTGTGCGTGTATGTACTTGTGTGTATGTGTTTGTGTGTGAGAGAGAGAGAGAGAGAGAGAGAGAGAGAGAGAGAGCGGTGGAGCGGTGTCCCGTCACGTTTCTCCCGGCCCTGCCCTGCCATGCCCACTCCTCCAGCACATGGGACGGCTGGGCGGGTCGTCGAGGCGCACGGCCGCTCCTCCTCCAAGACGCCGCCACCGCCGCTGCTGCTGTTGCTGTCGTGGAAGAAAGAATCCTAGTTGTTGGAATTAACAAAGCCTCAAATCAATGCATGTACTTTTCAGCCCGCAGAGGAGGAACTACGCAACCCCTGCGGCCCAGCCCGTGTGCAGCAGGATGTTAGACGTGGGACGGTATTAATGCGCCGACGCTCGGGAGGAGCGCGTCAAAGAGATCTGCGCGGCTGGTGTTTACATAGAAGCCATCCCGAGCCACGTTTTAGCCTGCAGCGAGCTGTGCTGGGGCAGGGCAGTAGAAGGCTGTTCAGCGGTGGAGCCCCTGCATGTGCAAACCGGACAGAGAAGTAAACACATTCATGTCCATATAAGCAAGTTTATTCTAAATTCCAGAGAAAGAGCGTGGTTATTGTTGTTGGAGGAGGCGGTGGAGGGGCGAGCACGTGTAATCCTATACTGGATGAAATTTCACTGCAAGAAACGCTCATGGAAACTGTTGAAAACTAGCCTCGGTTACCCCTCACAGCATTTCTGCAAGTATTTCTCAACTCTCGCTGTAAAGTCTGACGTGTTGACATGGAAGGTCCGGAGGAGAAGGAGAGCAGCTCTCCAAAGTCAGACCGGAGGTTCGCACTGACGTACATCGGCTGGTCCTCCCTGGACAGGCGGACCACGCTGCCTATGCTGCCCTGGCTGGTGGCAGAGATCCGCAGGCGGAGCGAGAAGGGCGACTGCGGCCCAGCGGTGCAGCCCAGGGACGTCCTGCTGGTCCTCAACCCTCCTTTCGTCCGGTGTGTCCCCTCCGGTAGCAGCAACTGCTCGGTGTTCATATTCGAGCACAAAGCGCAGCTCGTCTCTCGCTTCATCCACAACAGCAATGACCTCACCTACTTCGCCTACCTGCTGAGGGGGCAGCCCGACAACCCCGAGTCCGAGATGTCCTGTCACGTCTTCAAGGCCTGCGACCCCAACCAGGTACGAGGCAGGACGGAACCCCCCGGGCCAGGAGAACGTAGCAGTGTTGTAATCCCATCATAGCACTAATATTGTGTCGTGAATATTGTTGTTGACCATTAGGAGAACCTAAAGGAGAACAGTCAAAGATTTAAACAGAAGTCCTCCACGGTGCTTTCAAATGCAGAGGATGCATAACTAAAACATCCCCCTTTTCTTGATAGACCGACTCTAATCCAGGTGTAAATACAAAACTGTGTCATTTAATCTGACAAACAGTAGATTAGGAAATGGTCCAAACATGTTTTGGTATTAAGTATTTAGGCCAGCAGTTGTCGGGGATGATAAAGCGAGCTGGATTTGTTTTGGTGAAAGTTAATCCATCTGTGCTTTTCATTTGCCGAGACAATATGGAGTCAGCACATTTACGAGCTGATCAGCATCTTGAGTAATAAACTGAAATGTGGTCACAAATCAGGAACGCGTGGGTTGAAAATAACCAACGCAACTGAAATGCTGATGAGTGTTTTTTCTCGCCAGAGTTATATAGGGAAGCAGCGATGTATCGGCTGTGTATCGGTATCGTCACACCGTTGACAGCTGTGGGTGTGTTGTCCATCTGATGATGTCACGACGGCTGTATTAATTGTAGCTTTAAGAAAAGATACTATAGAAAAACAGACGACTCCTGAAGCTGGATTGAGTCGGTCCCCTGGTCATTCCAGAAATGGCCCGTTATCGCCTCAGTTTTCCCGCTATGATGATACATTCCTTGATTATTCCATGTTCCACTTCTGAGTGTAACACCCACATGTGCGGAACACCAGGCTGATGTCAGCTGTTTGTCAAACTTCGAAAAATACAATGTCGTGCCCAGGTAGTGCAGTGGTCTATTGTGTTGTCTCACACCATGGTTCAGTTCCCTGTGCTGCCTCTGGTTTGGTTGGACACCCACACACACAATTGACCGCTGGAAAGCCCAGGGATTAGCGCCTCCTTTGGGCAGTTGGGGGCCTGTTTTGGGGAACTTTGGGGGAAAAACACCATCCTCCCACGCACCCCATCCTCCTAGTGACTCTCCG
The DNA here is from genome assembly GCF_037954235.1 of Aulostomus chinensis. NCBI lineage: Eukaryota > Metazoa > Chordata > Actinopteri > Syngnathiformes > Aulostomidae > Aulostomus > Aulostomus chinensis. The sequence continues at coordinate 13,648,960 of NC_141331.1, read as the reverse complement.
GCGGCTCCAGATATGAATGAAGAAGAGCAGGATGGTATGCTGGGCATTGGCTTCGTCTATAGCTCAAATGATTTTGAACATCAAAATCAGCGCAGAACTTCATAAGTCTATACATTTTCTGTTAATACATAAAACGTGGTTTCTCATCCTGCTCCTTCGTTATCCTTGTTGGACCAAGAACCCTTCACCATTTACATTCTGTGTGACTTGTATGTTCTACTGGTGCTTTTGCTGTGGCCTCAAGTGTACATGAGTTCTACCACACTTCCTGTGATAGGCACACAGCCCGGGCAGGCTGCCTGTCTGCTTGTGAAAGTGGGTTCTTTCAGGGTATGCGGCCTATTTACTGGGTGCTAAATGTGTGCAGTGGCACTGCACAATTATTCAAACATTGATAATATCGCAATATGACTAAGAACAACAGCCAACTAGCAGGTTGAGAAGCCACAACTTTATAAAAATGGAGCTTTGTGGTGTTGCAGAGACGCCTCAGCCTACATGCTCTCCAGACGTAAGGGAACATGCATGTTTTGCTCATATCGTTTTTGTATTTTTCAGAATTTGTAACGCAAATGGCGCTGCTCCCTTTTGCAGCAGTTCACGAGGCGTCTTGAACACACCTCACTTATCGTTATTACGCAACAGAAACTGGTTTGGCAGCCAGCAGCTAGCAACATGTGCAAGGTGGACCATGTGGAATTTGAAGTTCTCTCGACCAGCTGCAGTTACCGTGAACAATGATTATTTGTCAAGTATTTCCTGTTTGTAAGTCAGCGTGTTAGTGTGGGTTTTGCTATACGTGGCAGCTGAATTTAGACTCATGATGAAAAGTTATTTTGGGGGCATATTTTCAAATCTATTCTAGGCTGTTGCTGTGACATGGGTACAGGCCCGAGGGGGAGATCTCCTGCATCCATATCAATATGCAAAAGTTGAAACTGAGACAAGTCGTCACTTGTTGATAGTTCACGAGATATTGTGTGAATCGCGTATCTTGTTCTGTTTCCTTGTTTGAATAGTTTGGTACCAAAAAAATCACGTTTGACTTCCTTGACTTGAAATACAACTTCAAGATTCATCACGTGTACATTCTGAAAGGGTTTGATGAGACTGTGACGGATGCACACTGTTGTTCATTTTTTTGCAAATATCCAATATGCTGATATTTTACTATCAAATATCGAGTGGTAAAATATCAGCATATTTTACCACTCGATATTTGACAGTAACCAATTTAGATAGTAACTGTATAAATCAAGTTTATATGATATTCACATTTGGTACGAACTGAAAAAACATATGTAGAAACTGGGACCTTGAAAAATTTGTTTTTGATTTCCAAAACAAATGGAAAAATTATTTAATAAATGTTGTATCTTGTGATTTATTGATGGTCAAAGAAGAAGAGAATTAAGTGAACCGATATGATATTCATTCGAGCCATTATTGTTTACATATATTGTCGCTGTTCTTGCATTGAAGGTGGACCGGAATGTTTTGTCAGAATGATAGCGATGTTTGACTTCAACACAGCGGAGGGTTTGATTATAACCTTTTACCCTGCTTGGAGTTTGGAATATTCAGTTACGTCCTCAGTGAGACCACAAATTTAACTCTGACCCAACTGCATTGTTCCACTATCAAGCCAGTCACACACAATCTGACCCTGCACAGGCTGAACTGACGGCACGTGCGCGCCAGCTCCAACTCTGCTCTGACTTGGAACCGGTCCACAATGGGGTCTCTCTCACTGGGTGACTGTAGCACCCGGTATCCCTGAGACATACTCATAAGCCAAGTTAGGCCGTTAGACTGTTCTTGTACTCCTCTCCGCTCGGCAACTTGGTAGACCCATCAGTATCATTGGTTATCAGTAAAAACATAAACATCTATTTGTGAAGGAATGTGTTGATAATCCAATTGAGTCACACCAGTGCTAGCACCGGTTAGCCAGGACCAGTTAGCTGATGCAAAAGCAAGTAAAGGACAAACATGTCTTCCCACTTTATTTTGCCTTCCCCCTCTACATCGCGAGTTCAGTCCTTCTTCACGTTACGACGATACATGTTGCTTTGTTTTGAGTTGGGACATGAACTTTGTGAAACTGCTTTGCCTAGTTTGTCCTGAGGCAGATGGAAAAGCACTGGGAGGGTGATGTCATAACTGAGTGGAGGTGCAGCTGCAAACATGTGACAAGGTGACTTAAGAGCAGGGCCTTTTTCAAAGTTCTTCCTGTACATAAACAAAGATAGTCATATGTTCTGAGGCAACAGTTAAGGCTTGTTGTCTACATCCATTCATTGTTTAAGGTACATTCTGTAACATTGTGAATTAAAACAAATAACCAAACCTGCACTGTGTGTGGTCATGTAACTACATTATTCCAGATATTTCCAAAGGGATTTTATGAATTCCTCCCAATTAAAGCAAAGGGTGTGAAAGTTGCATGGGTATGATTTTTTTTTAAAAACCATTCCACAATTTCACCACATTACAATCCAAATTAATGCAAATGAAAGCAAAGTCTGCATTATTTTTTGGAAGGGCGCATACTGTCCAGAGCTGTGTTGTGTGCATGGATAACGTTAGATTGGGTAGGTAAAGTAGCAAGAGATTTAAACAGCGGTGTGTGAGTGCAGTCAGTTCCTGACTCAATAACTCTTGATTGTTGCAATTCAGTTGAAAATACTGTGAACAGCGTGATGCAGAAAGTGAAGCCTTCACATTTACCCATGCGCATCAGTTGACATGAATACCCATGACGGTCTTTGTTCGTTGGTCGTTTAAAAAAATCACATTTCTTTTTCTCGATTGGCTGTTTTAATTTTAAGAATATCACAAAATTGTCTCAAGATCAAGCAGCATAAACTCTTTAGAAGACTGGGGAAGGGAAGGGAAATGCCTCAGGTCAATGATGTCATATCTCAGTTACCCTGAGATTTCATTTACCCCATAGCGTTAGCTGTAGCTTTATGCATGCTGGTCATCTAATCGTAAGTTAACTAACATTACTCGTGTAATTCATGAAAATTAAAAGACGTAAAACATAAATACGTTGTCAGCATGTCTGAAACGTGCACAGACGTGATCTTGCGTGCACTGATTCAGGCAGCTGGCTCCCACCATCCCTCAGTCTGTATGAACACAGCGCCAACCTGTGTGCTGCTAAGAAAAGCCTAATTAGGCCTGAGCACGGATGGCGTGGGAGGCCATTTCGAGCCTTCAGTGTTTCCTGGTGGTTTGACTTAATGATAAGAGCTGCAGCGACTGATGGAGCAGATATTGCATGAAGGTTTGACATAACATGAGACAATGAAAGTGCTCAGGACTCCACTGGCTCAGCGGGGACAATCCTCTGGTTTGTTTTCTGCTAAGCTCTAAATCTGTGCTGGCTGCAGGTGTTTATGTAGACAGGCTTTGGAGCTGGTGTCACTGATGGTGAGTGAAGGTTAGAAAATCCATCTAGAGAACAACCAGAGGGCTAGATTCATGTCTCTATACCTAACGGTGCTCTATGCCTGTCCGTGCCTGTCCCAACCTGTGAAATGAGCACCTTTACTTGTTTTGTATTGGGTTGACTACAAATTATTAATCAGATTGATGGTGGTGCTGTGGCGTCATCTGGCTCATGTATAATCTAGTAGCTCCTTTAAATGTTAAGATGTCGTTATTGTTTTTTTCCTCGCAGGATAATTGTGTGACAGAGCAGCTGTAGTTCTGGGCCACCAAGGCCACCGAGTTACCTTCACCTTGCATTGTCAACACTGAGTTTGCAGAACTGCCTTTATCACACCAGTATCCAGGCTGATTTCATGTAATGTTTGTTTGGTTTTTCCACCCTCCGTTAACAGTAAAAACAGCTCATAAGCTTTGCTCTGTAATGATCCTTGAGAAAAATCGCTGGTCAGACTGAATATGTGTGGCCAACCCTCTTCATCTCAACACAGCCTTCTGTCAGCTCAACCCCGAGGAAGGGCGGCACTTGCAAAATGGGGAGTTTAAAATAGCTCATGTGTTCACAGCAGCAAGATGGCAGACATCATGCCCAGTATCTGATCTGGGTCTCAGCTTTCATGAAAAGTGAGGATAGTCTATGTGGAGTTTATTCCCAATCCCTTTCTGTTTTATATCCTGTTGTTCAAGACACATACTGAAATATTTAGTTTCACAGCCTTCGTCCCCTCTGCGTGCAGAAATATTTGGAAGATGTGACTTTATCGATTAGGAAAGGAGATGTGTTTTTCTTTGGGTTCATTGGTGTCTGAAAAGAGTTCTTGTCTCTCAGTTGTGGCTCTAGTTCCTGGCACTCTCCTTTATTTAGAGAGCTGGAGCTGTCAGTCCTGTTGTGTCTGCAAAAAGTTATTGTGCTGCAACGTCCCAGTGCTTTCTGAGGTTAAAACGCCTCCTCAGTCTCAAATGTAAAAGAATCTCAAGAGAGACTGGCAGCACATTTCCAAGCATTGCACAACAGTTAGTCTGCCTTGACTTGTACTACTTGGTTACTCTCTTGGATTAGTTTTGAATGCATAATTCCTGATTTGATGACATGGGCTACCCTTGCAGGTGGTGAATGTGTTTTGCTGCAACACAACAGAGCAGAAACTGGCTTAGTGGCCTTTCAAGGCTCTGATTTCTTCCTCTGTTTGTCTTCTGTCCTGCGGAGTGAAGGCGGTCCCTGGCTTCTCGCCTGTATCCGTCACCATTGTAGTGTTTGGTCTGTCTGTTGTTGACAAGCCTGACTTTTTAAAACCTTGACTTATTTGAGGTGGCAGCAGGCAGTCATGTCAGGTTCACTTCTACTAGTTGACTTCTGTTTGCCTTTCATGTCAACGTTTATATCCAAAGCACTGATAATGAGTGTCGTGTGGCTACGTTCAGAGTTGTCTCATGTCCTGCACTAGTCATCGCATCAGTTTGACCCTCTGTGTTGTCTGATAGGTTCCTGAAGTGATCAGCAGTATCCGCCAAGTGTCCAAATCTGCCCTAAAAGAAGACACCAAACCCAAACAGGAGACAGAAGAGGCCTTCTACAATTCCCAGAAGTTTGAAGTGCTTTACTGCGGCAAGGTAGTAATCAGCCTCAACGTCTCCAATCAGCTGTCGCTTGATTTGGCCTTTGCATTTATGACGCCATTGTGACTCCAGGTGACAATCGGCCACAAAAAGGCTCCGTCCACCCTCATTGACGACTGCATTGACAAGTTTCGCCAACATGAGGTCAAGCGCAAGCGCACGCTCAACGGCCGGCGAGGGTCCATGGAGAATACCCCAGTGGATTTTACCATAGGAGGAGACGGAGATCCTCTCTCTGCTATTCTGAATGAGAGTATAGAAGACCCAGAATGCCCTGGAGTGGAGGACTTCAGCTCAGGAGGAGGTAGGAGCCTTTGCAGGAAGACCATCGAGATGAATAGCTTTATTGAAATGGCTCATGTGTGCACAGCAACGGTCACAGCTACTACCCCACAGCGCTGCAGTGAGTAGGACTGATACTGCAACATATCCTGATGCCTTCTCTCAGGATATGTTATGCTTTCACTTGTACCAAAATTTGTTTTCAATTTAAACGCTAGCTGTATTCCCCCTTTGCCATCTGGACAAGTCATTGATTCTGCGTTTGTGTGTGAAAAAGGTTCTAAGCTTTTTTTGAACTTCATTTCTTCTGGGTTGTCAAATTCTGTGAGATTAATTCAGCAATTAACTAAATAAAGGCATAATGCCTTATTTTTGCCCTTTAAGGGATATTTTTTTCTTCTTCAGTGCAACTTTCATTAAAATGTAACGATGGCTCATCAGCGAATTGTTAAGCTGTTTTTTTGTTTTGCTTGGATTATGGCAGAATGACTGAATCATGATTGTCATCATGGGAGACGGGGCAGGCTGGTGGTGGCCTTCATATGATATGGTCGAACCGGTCTGATTGGTCACATGGTTGCCTATGAAAGAATGACAAAACCATGCAAAAAAAAGTGTTATCCTTCCCTTTCACCTCCTCTGATCCTTCATAAACCACGTAGAAACATTGAATGAATTGACTACAATGTGTTCATACAACGATACAGGAATTACATTTACATGACAGTCAGTTGAATGTTGATATCGTGCTATAAATGGCAGTTGAATTAAAGCGATCAGTCAAAACAAACAGTTGAGAGCCTCTTCTCTGTTTGTGCTGCAGGTAAAGGTATTTCCAGCAGTGCCAGCCAGAGCAGTCTGAGAGGAGCCTTCCCAGAGTGCATCCTTGAAGATTCTGGTTTCCAGGAACCCCAGGAGTTTCGTACACGCTGCAGCAGCCTGGCAGGAAGTCTGCAGAGGAAGCCGAGGGAAGGCGTCATGATGGATCCCATCCGACGAAGACACGCCAGTGCACCAAACCACGTTCAGCCGTCCGACGCGGACAAGAACCGCACCATGCTCTTCCAGGTGGAGAAAAAAAAAAAACGATGTTCTGGGCTGGACTGAAATCTGTGGTGTGGTATTGCCTGGAATTTTGACCTGTCATTATAGGGTAAACACGGCTATGAATTATGGCCCTGTTCCATTTAGGGCGGCTTGGGCCCTGCCTGCTGGTTCACTGGAATAGCTGTTACACACTAAATCAAAGGGCCCATACATTTTCTTCATCAATTAGACCTGTTTACCCCCTTTTGACACGGCAAAATGGCTGCAGTGATATGTGTGGTACGGCTGAATGGATATCGAACAATTTACAGTTATGTGAAGTCATAAAAATATTTTATGCTCTTTGGATTTTAATGATAGATTTATGGGCAGAACTCCAAATGTACTTACTTAACCAGTGTGATGGATGGCTGTGGGTTTTTTTTTTGACACTTGCTGGAAAGTCCTAATTTGGTTTCATTCAACTCTTTTTCAATCTGTCACAGCAGAAACGCTCACTTGCTTTCGGCACCGTTTGTCACTGAAGCCCTCTCTACATTTAGTCCTCTACTTCTCCCTCACACAAATCATTTTTATGCGCACGTGGCTGTCAGTTCTAATGCACGGACTGGCCCGGCCCCGTGTTACTGCTCCGGTTAAAGAGGCTGTAACTCCTCTGAAGAGAATTTGCGTCTGCCTCGGCAAAACATAAAGGCTTCTGTTTTACGGAAAGCATGCGAGCTGCGAAGCGAGCCAGCTGCCATTCCTCACACACTCTGCTATTTGCTTGTGAAACTAAATTTAAAACTAGAGCGCAACGCTCAATATCATCCTCTACAGTACAGTCAATTATTGGAAAAATCATTTGTGCAGTATGTGTATTAAGTAGCACTGGTGGCAGCCCTGTGTCTGTGCAGCCAGTGAACTGATAATCTACATATTAGATGGATTTACTTTGTGTGGCTATTTTTAATGTCCCTGTGTGTGTTCTTACATGAATCTGTCTGCTTGTGATTCACAGGTCGGGCGTTTTGAAGTAAACCTCATCAGTCCAGACAGTAAAACAGTGGTGCTAGAAAAAAACTTCAAAGATATCTCATCCTGCTGTCAGGTCGGTGTGTTGTTTTGGGTTTTTTGTTTTTGCTCTGTATAACACTATCTGCTCCAATCCCATTTCTTTAAATAGACATCTAATATAAAAAAAATGATACATTGACCTCGTGGGAGCTGAAAGGGAGATGAAAGAAAGAAAATGTCCAAAAGTCAGCCATGTTGGAGGTACTGAACGTAGGGCTAGGTGGCAGTCTTAATTTCAGCATTTAGCAACAGAGTGCTTTATATTTTTTGTTCTTTCTCCAATATGGCTGTGCATCCTGGTAACTGAAAAATCTGTGATGAAGGTGCAACCCTAACTTTTGGTTTTCTTCATATCTTGCCTTCAGGGTATCAAGCACACCGACCATTTTGGATTCATCTGTCGGGACCAGACAGAATCTGGTCCATGCCAGTATGTCTGCTTCGTTTTCCAGTGTGCCAGTGAGTCCCTGGTGAGTCACACGGAAGATGACGATTACTTCATACTTCAATCTGACATTTTTATTTTAAGCTCAACATAGCGTGTGTGTGTGTGTGTGTGTGTGTGTGTGTGCGCGTGTGTGTGTGTGTGTGTGCGTGTGTGTGTGAGCGAGCCTGTATTTTCCTCATGTTTGACGTGCATGTTAGGTGGATGAGGTGATGCTGACCTTGAAGCAGGCGTTCACCACAGCAGCAGCCTTACAAAGCAACAAGACCCAGGTCCAGCTATGTGAAGCTTGCCCCATGCATGACCTGCACAAGCTGTGTGAGCGAGTTGAAGGTACACGACATGAACTTCTCTCAGGCTTGACTCCTGATTATTCTGATAATGCCATCAGAGTTAAAGGCAGATAAAAGAACATCCAAATTTCCTTTTTTTTTTCTTCTTTTTTTTTTTGCAGGTCTCTACCCACCCAGAGCCAAGCTAGCCATCCAAAAATATCTCTCCCAGCTGACTGACAATGAGCAGGCCGAGATTTTTGAGCGCGTTCAGGTAAGGTTGGCTCTGCTCAGAGAGAGACCGTTTCATTTTCCAGAAACTTTAGTGGCGTATTAACATTTGTTAGTGATTTATGGTTCCCCATCTTGTCTTTTTCATGCCTGCAGAGACTGAAGCCAAGTTCAGACCAAGAGGAGAATGAGTTGGTGATTCTTCACCTGAGACAGCTTTGTGGAACCAAACAGAAGACCCATCTCCACATCGGAGAGGCCCCTCAGGTGATTTACAAGACACGGACCACTCATAGAACTCCTTAAAATGACAGTATTGTTATGAAAGCTTGAATTATATTCAAAGGTTTTTGGTCCCGCTTTATTTGGTGACTCTACTTTTTATTGTGGTATTTTGATCAATAATTTGAACATGAAGCTGTTTTGTCAACAGGTTTCTAACACATGATAAAATATCTTGCATTATATGTAGCTGACCAATATACGGTTTGAGTTTGAATTGATTTATTGCGAGAGGCCATTGATTGCTTGTATGAAGGAAGAATGTCTGAGGCAAGTGGCTCTCCACTGTATGGCAGCACAACTGTGCATGGAGGCTGCTCAGACTGACAGTGAGGCATTATTACAGTCAGATTTTATTTTTTAACATTTCTGTGATGGTTGTCTCTCTGTTCATTGTTGTCGTTTGACAGAATGCAGCAAACAACTCTGCAGCAGGAGACGGCGCAGCCACCAGCAGTCGCTTCAAGCTTGACATTCTCAAAAATAAAGCTCGCACCTCCCTCACCAGCTCTCTGGAGAACATCTTTGCGAGGGTGGGTCTGAGCAGAAAATGTTTTTTTTTTCACTTTTCCTCCTCCTGTCTTGGAATTTAATCCTCTCCTGCTATTTTGTCTTAACTGCTTTGCTCATGTTGATCCCTGTTTTGTTCCATTTTTTTTCCCACTTGCCTACAGAATGTTGCCGCTGTTCTTTGTACTGTTTGTCTGTCTGTCTGTCTGTATCAGTTGCTGTTTGTGTGTCATTATCATCCAGGGGATTTGGATTGACCCATATCTGGCAGTGAGACAACAAAATAATTCCTTAGTGGAAGGATACAGACGATCTGAGACCTCTACTGCCATCTGTTATTGTCTGGAAAACACTCTCTTTGCAAACTTAAAAAAATTTGATCCGAAATACACTTTTGCTTTTTTCTTAAAGCCCTTATTATAGTTTGTGTTTCTATTGCTTCTATAGAGATAATCTATGACAGTTTTGCAGTTCTACAGAACTTATCTCATATTTTGTATTCTCTCTGTCACCAGGGTGCCAGCCGGATGCGAGGCCGTTTGGGAAGCATGGGAAGCATTAGCAGTTTTGAAAGGGTGAGTGCCCTTGAAGGCGGGACACACCGATTCCCAGAGCTTCCCTCTAGTGTGGTTCTAGGAATTCTCAATCCATTTTTACCCAGTGGCTTTTTTAAAAGCGTGTGATAAGAACATCAAGCTCAGTCAATGCAGACTGCTAAACTCTCACACGGGGACCTGTCAGCATTATTCCTACATAGTGACGTGGGCACACAGAAGAGTAGAGCAGGGAGTGTGTTTACAGAGCTGCCAGCCAACCATTTGGCATTTTTGTTCCACTGTGTCATGGCAGTGCAGAATGTGTAACGAGAGTGTGATGGAGTCCCTCTAAATTCCTGGAGGGTGGAGTTAAAGGAAGAGAAGTGATTGTAGTAAACACACACAGACATGACATAGACACTCGTATGACCCCTGTGACGTTTTTAGCTGTCACGTGACATTTTGTTTACCTGCTGCGTTGCGTTCAGATTCGTGGCCACATGAAGATCCAAGTCAAATGTGGTAGGGTTTTCTTAAGCTGCGTTTTACTCTTCATTAAATCTACAAACACTTGCTGCTGGAGAATTAATAAATCAGTCGCAGTAGTTCTCTCATAAAGAGCAAGTATTGTGATAGATGTCCTCCCTTTTATCCAAGTTACATGATGTGTTTATGTGTACAAGTGCAGTGCTGGTTGTTTTAGGGGCAATGGGTTGTGTGGTGTCATCAGACATCTCTGAGGTCTTTGATCTCTGGGCTCAGATGTTAATCCCTGACTTTGATTTTTTAGTTTGCGCTTTTATCTCTGGGCTCTCACTTGAATCTCAAACTTTGATCTCTGACTTACAACTGACATTACCAATTAGATGCACCGCCCATCATCCTGTGCGCTGCTTTGTTGTTTGAGGGGGTGCGGCCATAAATTGTGTCTCGAGTTTGATTTCAGAATTCTGACTCTATCACCACGCCATCCAGTAACTATGTGGCCTTACAGAAAGAAAAAAAAATTCCACTCATGTTAACAAATTTCAAGTTGGCACCACACTTCCTTGCGGTACTACCTATGGTCATGCCAAGACATGATAATTGGTTGTTGAGATAATCGAGGTTGGCGAATCCTCGCTGCAATAGTGAGATGCAGTTTACCCTTTGATAAGTAAGGAAGGGTCCTTCTGGGGCGTGTGTCAGGATGTTGACGTCCTGACAAGCAGGAAATCCAAGTCAGGATGTTCAGTCTTGCTGAGCCATGCCTGTCGTGGCTTCCTCTCTGCTGTCCTGCCAAAGGAAAAGACAACACAGAGCCGTTGGTTCTGCACGACTTTATCTTAGAGTCTTTCTTAACATTTAGCTGGCGTTGATATCTGGTGTTAAATGTTAAGTTCAAGGGACGAATCACGTGAACAGATAGTGATAGTACTCCCATTAGACCCAGAAGGGTTTTCTTTTCACACACATCTGCATAATAAAAGGCTGCACAGCTTTCGTAGCATTTCCCCTGTCATATCACGTCTCTTGGAGGGGGAGGTCTCTAAAAACACGCTATGAGAGGAGATTGGAAGGTTTACAGGAGGAGTGGAACCTCTAATGTTCTCCCCACCAATCACGTGTGAAGCTGTGAGTCACAGGACATTGTCCATTAGAATACAATGGATGAGGGGATCTGGCCATGAGAAGGTACATGAGTAGTTAGGAGAAGCTGGAATGAGATCTGCTGTGGGGGTACATTAGTTAGGTGAGTGCAGACCTTTAACTTGAGTAAACAAACTTGTGCATAACCGATGGAATAGTAGCTGTATTTTTAATTTAACCTCTGAAGAGTGATTAATTTTGCCTCTTGGATGCAACCTGCATGGCTCTACTCAATAAGTTATGAGGATTTGGTTGTCAACCAATTGTACGGTCAGATACTTCATGTCACCCCTGCACAGACACCTTACTCTTCTTAACATTCCATCCACTCCAGCAGGATGAAGAATCTCCTGGTCACTCCCCTCCAGGTTCCCCTCCTGCTTTCCCTGAAGACGACCCTGAAGCTGGCATGCAGTTCCGTCGGCGTGCTCACACCTTCAGCCATCCACCAGTGAAGAAACGCATCTCCTTCGAAGGCCAGACAGGCCACCAGGGGAAGCAGGTTCCCCTGCTGCGTAGACAACAGTCAGTTAATGCCGAACTCTTGCAAAGCAGGTAACAAAACACACACACACACACACACACACACACACACACACACACACACACACACACACACACACACAGTCCAAGCGTGAAGTCCCCACTTTTGTACAGAGTGAATTGAGACTTTAGGGGTAGGAAGGACCAAAACTAACATTGCTAAGAGAATTATAAAATTTAGCTTTTCTTTTCATCAGTTTAATACGAACTGAATATTTAGCTGTCAACTCTGTTGCACAGTAATCAGTGTGCAGCTCTTTGATCAGTCCTCCTACTATCTTTGAACAATCGCAGCACAGGTTTCCTGTCTCGGTGTTGATCCTTCTGTGTTTTCTGTGCTCCGACCAGTTGCTCTTTCTTGTGTGTAACATGTCCTTTTTTTTTTGATTTGTGGGCGTTTTCATGTTTGGCTCACCCAGTCCTGTGACTGTCTCGAGAACACGCAGTTTATCGGAGAGCCAGTCCTTCAGCCTCCCCTCCTCCTTCTCCACTCCCACTTTCCTGAAAAGCATATACCAGGGCTCACTGGGCTCCCTGGCAGACAGTGGGAGCCTCAAGAGGTGAGAGGGGGTTCTCAGCCGAACTTCCCCTGCTCAGATCACAACGTATCAGGGTCTTGACAAATGGGATGAGATGGGTTGGAGGGAGGAACTGTTCTTTGCTGGGATACATGTTGGCTGTTAAAACCTTTTAACACCCAGCTCTTTTGTGTACACTCTTCCTGTCTATTCACAGAAGCCTTTTATTAGTAAGACTTTTCTCCAGCTATTTCTATTTTTTCCAACCGGCTCTGCAGTGAGACCCACCTTCTTCCTGTTTCACTCAGAGGTCGAAGTGGATGCTGATACACCCCTCTCTTGTCGCGTTTGCATGTGGATATGAAGCTCTTATGCACGGCTACATTTAACCTGCAGCCTTCTAACTGTTCTGCCATCACCTTTCCTGACCGGTGCGATTCATGGCGGCCCGCATCAGTTCAGCTGCATATTTATTTTGAAAAGTAATTATAAAATAATGTCGAAGAAGAAAAGATATTCAGCAGCATTTGTGTCTGGCAGCACTACATGAACAGAACTGTTGGTGTGTGGCTGGCAGAATGTAAAGGTTAATATATCCATTATGAATGAGTCAGCAGAGCAGACGTGATGTCATGATGTCATGGATGAGGCTGATCCTCATTGTTTAATTTAATCGATAATAAGGACTCAATATTACTTTACCTTTCAACAAAAAAATGAAACACTAAAACACAGCGAATGTAACCTCAGTTTAACAAGGTACTTTATGTAGTAAGGTCAAGATTTTACAATATTATGGCGAGAAACCAACGCTTAGAGGAGGAAAAACTCTTCTAAAAAGAAACCTCAGACAGAACCGGGCTTGGTTTGGGTGATGGAGCTGGAGAAAGAGAGTAAGATAAATGAGACATTTTTATTTTGATCATTATATTACAGACTGACTGGTTGCTCACATGTATAAACAAGAAATAGAACAAATACTTTCATGCGAAGACAAGATAATATGACGAAATTGAGAATTATCATGGTCCAAAAACATTCCCAGGAAATATCACGGTTTCACCTTACATGGTTTTACATAACTATAATTATTAGAGTGAAAACAGAATGGGTTTTGTTCTTTGGTTAAAAACAACAACAACAAAAAAACAGAACTGAAACTTGAGCCGATTGTTATACTACGTGTAAAAAATCAAATCAAAATAATTTAAAAATGTTGTTTTAGGAGGAAAGATAGAAAGATTAGCATATTAGATGCCCTCTGTATCTTCAAAATCAAGATTTTAGATCTGCTAAGGCTCAAATTGAGTTACCTAATAGACAACTTTTTGGGTAATCCACTTATTTGCCACCTTCCCCAGAGCTAGACAAGAAGATGGATATCCTTTTCACCTCTGTATATGCAGGCTGGCACTAGTTAGCTTAGCACGATGAAGACTATTGGGTTGGCATGCCTCTTTTTTTCTCACAGCTCGCGGTTTCACCTGCTGATAGAATGAGATGCTTTTTGCTAGTCAAACCTAGAAGACTTGGATTACCTTTCTAGACCTGCAGGGGAATAGACTGACCTGTCACCTGATCATCGTGTCATAGCCGGGTCGTCCACCTGAGCGTGAAAGCTGTCAGTCCTCAGGTGATTTAAACTGCAATGTGACTAGAAAAATCTATTAATAAAAGAAGGTAAGAGATGCCAAACGATATCATTGTCACATTCATCATAATAAAATCTGGCTGCTGACTAGGCACATTAGTAACCACTTTGTGCTTCCTGTTGTACTGATTATGCTGCACTACCGAGTTGGCGATTGCGTGGTGCGACACCTCTCACTCTTAACCACAAGGGCTTTGTTTGAAATCTTACACCACAAATTCAAGCTATACACAAAAAAATCCACTTTGTAATATCTAAATAAAATATTTTGCATTTTCAATGAGTTAATTTTGTGAATTATTATCAGTTCTGATCATAAATATCAAATATTGCTTAATTTTCAGAATTTTAACCCTTGAAGACAGAGTTTTTGTTTCTGTCATGATATCACAAGGGAGGGGGGGGGGGGTTATTTGATCTTTAGCACAGGAATATGCTATTGATCTAACTGTAGCCACACACACACACACACACACACACACACAAATACTCATGACAACCAATGTATTCTTTTGACAAGCAGTGCCCCTTGTGGAAGTAGTATGTATGTCATTTTTATAGGAACTGAGGTTGATTTCCCAGAATCCTCCCAAACACACAATCTGATGGCATAATGATGAGCACAGCCAAGATGATAAAACATGAACAGGAAAGAAAAGCACGTCAAATGCGCTTAAGTGCTTTTTAGAGGTTTAAGAGGCATCGTGAGCTCTTGGTGATTTGCAGATCTATGTAATGGAGACTATAATTTGATGGGTATGAAACACAAGTGAGACGAGCATATATTTTTCAGTTGCTAATCAAGTCTTCTTCACTCACAACAGCCCCACACCCCCCCACACCCTCCGGACAGACTTTTGCCCTGGCTGTGTGTGTTTGTGTCTGATGTGTATTTGTGTCCCTGTGACTATCTGCTTCATTAACATCAGATATTCAGTGGCTGCCACATGCTTTTTACCAGTATGTTTACGATTCACCTTTTTCTGATTAACTCTGACTCCGCTTTTCCTGACAGGCTGGTATACAGTTTCCTCTGTTAGTCTGAGAGGTTAGACTACAGTATGTGAAGAAGCACTAATGGACGTGTGCATGCCTGCAGTTGTGAACGGGTGTTGAAAGGAAGTGTGTAAGAAGACACCTGACTCTTTCATCGGGTGTCTCTGACGCTGCTATCTTATTGTAGCAATGGGGAAGGCAGGAAACGGACCCTGTCTGGCTGCAGCAGTGACTCTGTGACCGGAGGTCTACCGCCAACCCCACGCAGGGTCTCCTGGAGACAGAAGATCTTCCTGAGGGTGGCGTCGCCCATGAACAAGCCATCATCCATGCAGCATCCAGGTCCGGCAATACAATCACGAGTGAAGAGTGAATACGCTGTGACTAATCCACAAGCGCAGGAGCATTGGATTCATTTCAGATATGCGTGCATATTTTTGTAATTATGACTGCGAGGAACAAGAAGTCAACTCTCCGTGCTTCTTGAGGTCAATGTAAGAGTTTGACTGATAAAACTATTGCTTATGTGCTTATGCTTATGACTATCAAACTTTGCAGTCATATTCAAGAAATCTTTTTATATCAATTCCAAATTAAGTTTGTATATTTTATATGAGAAGAAGTCTTTGTTGAAGTATTCTACTGCCTCTTTAAATGTTGGCAAATTAATCTCCCATATCATCCGTGGAGGGAATAGTTCTGTCCATATAATATACTTTGATAATCCCACAATGCAATGTACCCCATTTTGTCAATGTGACTATTATCAACTCTTAAAGTGACAATTAGGGATGCAGGATAATATTGGCAGCTCATGGATATCGGCCGATATTAGTCACTTTATATGTATCAGTTTGTACCGAATATCCATGGTTTCCTCATGATAATCGGCATTAAAAAGATCAACAAATATCGGTCCGTTTGCCAATATTTGTAAAACAAGTATTGGTCCAGCAGCTGATATCTGTTGTCCACTGTTGAGTAAATAACAACAAAAAGAGGATTAATGGGCTTTTCTAACAGTTCTGGTAAAAAAAAAAACATCCATCAATTTTCTATACCACTTATCCGTGAAGGGTCGTGGGCAGGGGGGCTATAATCTATCCCAGCTGACATTGGGCGAGAGGCGGGGCGATGAGACCTGCATGTCTTTGGTACTGGCAGATATTGCTCTTTTTAAAAAAACAACAACTCAATATCAGGCTGATGAGAAACTTCTTTGCTGGCCATCTGTTGATTGTTGTGCATAAACAAGAGATGAAGTGTGTACATTTCCAGAAGAAAAAAAATCCAATTCATAGTTTATTTATGTTTATCAGTCTAGAAAGAAATGTGACCTGTCCCATAAACCTATTTTTACACAGATAATATCATCATTGTCATTTGGCTACTGGAATAAACAGCTATGAAGTTTCAGATGTCCGTGTACCCTAGGAGAGACAATTGTCCTGCTGGTTCCTGATTTGTCTCGAGCAGCTGGAAGATTTTAGTTCATAATAGGTAGCAACCATTGCTACATTAGTTCTGTCTGCTTGTCCTGGAAGAGTCAAATGAGAGAGTTGGGACTGAGGCACAAAACAAATTTGCTGCACAACCGAAACAAAAGTTTAAAAAAGACTAAAGAGCTGGAAAGTCAAGTGCTAATTCTTCATGTATTCTTAATATGAAAAATGGTGTTAAACAAGACACTTGATGATTGTTTTTTATTGATATATTGTAGATCACTCTGATGCCAGGGAGCTGTTGCCGCTCTCTCCTCGGGCCTTGCATCCGAGTCTGGACGTGTTGGGTCACCTGCTGCCCCAAACAGGTGACCTACTGTCTGCAGAGAGGCCTAAGAGAACCGGCGAGGACTACCGGGCCCTTTGGAAAAATGCAATCCACCAGCAGATCCTACTGCTCCGCATGGAGAAGGAGAACCAAAGGCTGGAGGGTAAGTTGCCGTTACTACTAGCCATAGAAAGCGTGATTCTCGCTCGAGAATGAAGCCTTTCTGCAGTCACATGAATCTGAAGAACATGATGTTCCTCGTCCTGTACCCAGATCTCTCAGGATCTCTTGATGTCGAGTGTGTGCCCTTCCCTGCTGACACTGGTGCTACACATAATTTGTCATGAGGCCGTCTGTAGTGGTAACTGTTCACACTGGGTCTTATTGTTCAGGTTTCTCTGCTGTTGAAAACGTGTATTAAAATGGTGAGAGCTCTCGCCCCATGCTCCGACTTTCAAAGTCTTCTTGTTCCTGAGGCTTTTTTGAGTGGATGAGGATATAATTAGCATTTGTGACTCTGCAGCAGACCAATGAGTTATATCTAGTGTTTGAGAACCCACGGTAGCCTGCACATTCAGTCACGTATGTTGCTCCATTTGCCAGAGCCTGGGTTCTAAAACTTCTCAGAACACAAGCCACCAGCAGCCCCCTCATTAAATTTGAAAAACTAAACAACAAATAAAGAAAACAGAAATAACTGTGCGTTCTTGTGTGTTTGCATTTTGGGGTGTAGAGTCTGATATAAGAGTACGGATCATGTGTCGCCTGGTTTGTTTTGTTGAGGGGAGATGTGTGTGTAATGTCGCCCTGTTGCTAACAGCCCTGCTGCAATGCGGGTTGCAGAGAGGTTATTTTGACCACACTGGTGTGTTCTAGACGCCGTCGGGAGCAGTGAAGGGATCTGGAGTATCTTCATATTGCCACGTCTCAGTGAAACTCTCACAGAAGTCCCTCTGATGCCTCACTAGCTCATTCATCATGAAACAATCTCACATTGCCTCTAATAATAGAAGATACAGTACAGTTAATGCTTGTGTGGAGCCGCCCAGCTCCTCTTCCTCGTCACTGTATTCCTCTTCTCCACCCTCTGTGTGTCCTAATTCCTGGAGGGGTGTTTGTTGTTTTAGTCAGTATGCCAGCTGGCTAGCTCCAGTGCTGTGAGTTGGTCCCTGGTGTAAGCAATCTGAATAAGGTGAAAAAGTAATATGATATAAAAAACAAAAAAAACATTGTCTACTAGTTTGTTTGGAGAGGGAGTAGCCTAAAAAAGAATGACAGAAGAGATAAGAGGGACAAAATACCTGCACCAAAATGGGTTTGTGGTTTTGTAAGGTCAGGCCAACTGTACAACATGGAAAAGACCAGCTGTCTACAGTGGATGTAGAGGACTCCTTCTGGGCTAAGATTATGAATACCCTTTATTTTGAGAGGCAATCTTGTTAGCTTTCATGAGTGCTAATAAGTCAGTGTTGGTGTTGCTCATCTCGCACGGATAAACATACACATATACTCAGACAGACAGACACAGATTTGGTTAAATTGCAACGTTTAAGTTCGGGTTCAGGGTGAGAACTTTTGGTAAGAGCGCCCTCTAAGGGCCGGGTTATTCAGGGTACATCCACAGCTATTTTTTTTTTTAGCTCTTCTCCTTTTCTGTCCTCCATCACCGTCAGTTGTGGAGAAATATCTTTTCATCATTTGTGGATCTTTAAAAGAAAGTGGAATGAAGTAAAATGTCCCAATCTCTAATACTTGTCAATTAAATTTACACCAGCATTCGACTTTAACAATAAATATGAGAGTTCGACTCTGTCACAGTGTACAGTGTTTAACTTTTATCATTATTATCATCATTATTATTATTATTATTATTAATGTCAGTTCCAAAAATGAAACGAAAGGAGAAAACATTTATAACTGAAACTGAAACAATTTTTAAAATGAAACTGATGGTTAGTATTTTTTAGTCATGGCCACATTTATATGCAGGTGTGCCCAGTGTAGCTTTGGGATGCACTTGCTGTGTAAAGCTTTTACAATCACAACACCAACGCATCTCTTTTCCTCTGTTTGTTACTATGACACCAATGCTGGTCAGAGGACCTAACTGTGAATAACCATTTTCAATAGAAGGTAAGTCATTTAAAAGGGGCTGTCTGGATAAAGACCAATATATTGCATGAGCTTTGGTGCTGGTCGTTCGTTTCATTCTATTCAGTATTCTTGTTTGCGTGTTGGGTGATTATCATGCTTTATGGTGTCTCTTTTGTCCTGTGTACTTCTACACACCGTCTTGATCTCACCTCTGCAGCATAATGGATTCCTGCTGTTAATGTGGTTATTGTTGATGTTGTTTATGCGGAGGGGTTTCCGTGGTGACGAGCGGGTGCTGGGGAGAATATACTGTATGTACAAATATGTCTTTGATCGTCAGTTGAATTCTGCTGAAGGGATGGGTCTAGGAGTGTCTTCTATGCACAGCTCGATTTCCTTCTGTTCCATAGAATCAAAATGAGCTGTAAAAATTCAACCTTTTTTCAACAGTATCGTGTTAAAATGGGCTCTGTTATTAAAATGTTAAAATGCTCAAAACTACATGTCAAAAAGTAATAAATATATCTTAATTACTGGAAAATACTAAAAGAGTGCATTCCTCCGCCAAGGCGAACCTTCAACCCCTGACCACTTGTTTCAATTCCGTGTCGCATTAGGAAATATCAAGATAAGCTGCCTCGCTATGACAACATCATTTAATAAAAACTGTTCAGAGTCGTCACAATAACAGATCGTGGTGTTCTTGACCAAACGTTTGGCCAACCCAAGTGTGAGAGTACATCAAAATGTAAAATAAAAGAAGCCAACTTGCCAAGCCGAGCCAATTTTTCTTGTTTTTCTTCACCTCTTCTCTCTTGATCTCTCTCTTTGCATGACCGCTACCAATTTTCTCTTTCCTTTTTCATGTCATTTTATATATCTGGTCTGGTTTCTCCTGTCATTCCTTCACTACTGCCCCCCCGCCCGTTGGTTTCCCCCAACTTCTACCTTATTTGTGTTCTACATATTCTCATATAATTGTTTCAGTCTCTCCTGCCATTCTTTCACTTTTATTTCCTGTCCCTCCTGTCGTGTCTTTTCTTCCTTTCATTTTCCAGTCCCTCCTTTTGTTCATGCCGTTCATCTTCTTTTTCTTTCTTTGTGTGTTCCACCTCTTCCCCCTCTTGTCCTTTAACAATTGGTCTTGGATGTCCCTGTATGTGGGGATCAAAGGAGTCTGAGATCAAAGTGAAAACTCTTGTCAGATAGAGGTGATCAAAGTGGTCAGGTATTAAAATCAGAACACCAAGATCACAGTCAGACATTACACAAAGATTAAAGGTAGATCAAAGTGACCTTTCTACCTTTATATGTGAATGTCATTTTATGTTGTTATGGTGACAAGAATTACATCACGGTACTTTTGAATTGCCAGACCTACTAGGTATATAGATGACGTACAACAAATTGATCATGATACAATATTTACCACCTTTGCACCTCTGCCAGCATATACACCCATTCAGACAAATCAAGAAAGGCTACATTTGTCTCATTCGATCAGTGTTAAAACTGCTGACTGTAGTGGATCTATCAGCCAACAATTTTTATTGACATGTACTTTTTTTTTACTCCAATAGATATGTTTCGGCTGTGCTCTAAAGCATATTAAAAGGCTGCTTACTATTAAATGTGTTGTCTCATCTCTCCTTATCTCAACGTTTATTGTGTTGCAGCAAGCCGAGATGAGCTGCACATTCGTAAGATGAAACTGAACTACCAAGAAGTGGGGCAGGACTCCAAAGATGTGCAGGCATTGTGGGAGAGGAAACTGAAGGCCCCCGGCAGAACGACAGTCCCACAAGACAAGGAGGAGATTTACCGTGCAGTCTGCCAAGGTGAGCGAGCATACACCGTATAAGGATGTACCTTTGATTCTGTGCATTTCTGAATGAGCTCGTTTACTTTCCTCTTTGTGTGCAGGTGTTCCCAAAGGTCGGCGCGGGGAGGTCTGGTTGTTACTGTCCCATCAGCACCGCTTGTGTCACAGGCTGCCCCAGCGCCAGCCTGCCCCAGACACCCCCTACCATGATCTGCTGAAACAGCTCACCGCGCAGCAGCATGCTATTCTGGTGGATCTAGGTGAGCACATGGTGGAGCATTTTGGACAGACCCTCCGCCTCACTAAACCGTAACCTGACATGTTAGAGAAATATTTAGTCTATATTGAGATGCATCTCCGTGTCTGTCCTCAGGCCGGACCTTCCCCACCCACCAGTACTTCTCAGTCCAGCTGGGCCCTGGACAGCTTTCCCTCTATAACCTCCTGAAAGCCTACTCTCTGCTGGATACAGAGGTACTTTTAATCCTGCGAACAGGACAGGCACTTGAAGCCCACAGTGATGGTCATGGTCACATTTGCAGCAGGTAATGTGCTGCTTTGTTGCACACAGGTCAGCTACTGCCAGGGTATCAGCTTTGTGGCCGGAGTGCTGCTGCTGCACATGAGTGAAGAGCAGGCCTTCGACATGCTGAAGTTCCTCATGTATGACCTCGGCATCAGACGCCAGTACAAGCCTGACATGGTCTCTCTGCAGGTATGGGCCAGGGATCACTACAACCTGTATGTGTTGCACAAGTTAAAGTCAAGAAATCCTTTAAATTTCATCTGTGCAAAATAATTTGGGGGTGAAAGTCAGTGATGAAGGGACTAGATTCTGTTTTGAAAGATTCAAATCAGAGTTCTCATGAATTTGATCTGTGATACTACGTGATAGAACATTTTAGATAGAATTAGCACCCCATCCCTTTGTAAAGTGAGCTCATGATGCATTCGGTGCACCTTGTAAACTCTGAAATCTACACTGAAATGGCCGCAAAGGTTTTTTTTTAAAACAAGAGGGTTCTTAATTTTTCTCATTATTTCCTTTTGTCAGCACCTCCTTTCACTGCAACAATTTTATTAATCTCGTCATTATTCAAAATCATCACTTCCAGTCTTAAAAATGACGTAATACAATCAAATCAGCTTGTTAGCTGCATTTTCTTGTACGGCAGGAAATCTCTGTGACGATTTCTCTCCTCTTGATATTTAGATGCCGAAATCATTAACTGTAATATCTCACTCACAAATAAAACAAATGAGAAATCTGATCAAATATGTGACTTGATGGTTTTAGCTGGTGTATGTCACCAGCTTAACCACCAACGTGAAAATATGCCTGAAACTAATTTATCTATTTGCTGCCTGTTAATGAGCATCTGTAGTGAGCATAAACATACCAGGTTGTATCTGTTCTTCAAGCTTTCTCCTGTAGAATCTCGGATGCTCAAAATAAGGATAATGATAATAATATTAAAAAAATACACACACACACAGACACTTGGTGTCTAGTTGATCAAGTTGGGACTTGCTTGAGACTCTAAGGTTATTACTGGAGACTTGCACACGTGACTTAGTCCCACCTCCAAATGGGAATACACACCTTTGCCGTGCAACACTCAACGCAAACATGACTATGTTTGTTATCAAGAGTTCTGCCGTTGTTCTGAATATATATGCCAGCAGAATATGTTTATTGTCACATTTATTTCTAGCCTACTGTATTGCTCACCTTCTTTATTTACCTTTCCCAGCAGGTAGTTAGATATGGGAGAGTTATTGCAGGCAATGAATAACAGTAGCCAAGAGGCCCCGCCTCTTATTCAAACCTCACTTGCGTGTTCTCTGTTGGCTCCAGTTAAACATCAGCTGCACTCATCACGGTGAAAGCATCAGCAGGTGTGGTAATATTTAATCTATACGACAGTTTACTGCTAGCTAGCTCTCTTATTGTAATATTTCCTGGAAAGACTCACCCAGAGTTTGTAAAGAAAGGAGGAACGTGTACAGTTTTCTGTTGCGTACGAGCAGGTAAAGCAATGTCTGGTCTTTTTAACTGTCAGGAAGACTATCGGAGTCGAAGTTCTGCTTCTCCTGTCTGTCTATAGCTGATGACTGTGCAAAAAATTATTTTTTTTAGAGCTGGAAACTTATTAAATGCTTTGACTTGTGCATGTCTGAGCAGGCTCCCAAAATTACCCAGTCGTATTTTTCTGGGTACAGTTACAATACCTCAATTGTCCTATGTGTTCCAATGCAAATCCAGATCAACCAGTTTCCTCATCTGCACTTACATGTTTGTGTGTGTGTGTGTGTGTGTGTGTGTGTGTGTGTGTGTGTGTGTGTGTGTGTGTGTGTGTCTTTTCATAGATTCAGATGTATCAACTCTCCAGACTGTTACATGACTACCACCGCGAGTTGTACAATCACTTTGAGGAACACGAGATCTCCCCGAGCCTCTACGCAGCACCGTGGTTCCTCACACTCTTCGCCTCGCAGTTCCCTCTCGGCTTTGTGTCCCGCATCTTTGGCATGTTTATTGAATAATGGCCAAATGTTTAGCTTCACAACACTTGTTTTTTTGTTTTTTTTTAAGTGTGTGAATCATTGCAGTTCTTAATATTGTTTTTATTTTGCCAGATTTAATATTCGTCCAGGGGACTGAAGTGATCTTTAAAGTAGCCCTGTGCTTGCTGAGCAGCCATGAGGGGGAGATAGTGGAGTGCGACAGCTTTGAGAGCATTGTGGACTATCTGAAAACGACACTCCCCACCCTCACACGGACACAGATGGAGCAGACCATTGCCAAGGTACGGAGAGAAAAGTTACACAAAACACGATCTAAACCCACGTGTTGTGGTGTTTCCCTGATGGTTTTTGATATCAGTGAAAGTTAGAATGTATTTTTAAGTGAGTAAACTGGCCTCGGATTTCATGAAATGATTCTAAAATCTATTTCAGTGATCTGAAATATTTTTGTCACTGCGAGGGCTTCCCTAGTCTGGAGGAAGAAAAGAATTGAAAAATATTAAGGAATAGCTTATCCACCATCAGTTTACTTTCGGTGTGTATTTTCATAGCAAGTTTTATCTTTGATTTCATTTATAGTGATACTGGACGGGTCTTATATTCGATTTTTTTTTCTCCCTAATATAGAACACGCCCTGTAATGACATATAAAGTCAGAGTGTGACATGTCTGTTGCCAGGTAACAGAAATGGACATCTCCAAGCAGCTGCATGCGTACGAGGTGGAGTACCACGTCCTGCAGGATGAGGTGGTGGACTCAGGACCGCTGCCCGATGAGTCCGACCGGCTGGACAAACTGGAAAAGACAAATTCACAGCTGAAAAAGCAGAACATGGACCTGCTGGAAAAACTTCAGGTATCATATAACCTTCAGAACTGTCTTGAAAAAAAATGAAAGTATTAAACTGCAGGAAATATGAAATGCCAATTTGAAAATGTCTCATTGTGAAAGAGTGGTTAAAAGCTCTGTAGTTTCATGTGACATCTGAAGTTGCCACTGGTAATGTCTGGGACTTCCTGTAGATGGCACTAAAACACAACCTAACATAGACTGAAGGCCGGCTGCTGTCACCTGGTGGTCTTCACAAAGTTCACATATGAAATGAGCTTCTGTGTCGGTGTTAATGGACTCAACTGAACTTCCACTGCTTCTGTGTCATTAATTGCACTTGAATGTTCAAATGTTTTGTTAAGATTAGAATATATTATCTTACAATTTTGTAATTTGTACCATGCAGCTACCCATTACTGAGCTGAGGTGTTTGTGTGTTCCAGGCTGCACGGCAAAAGATCCAATCGCTGGAGACGAGCATGGAGAACTTACTTTCTCGAGAGAGCAAAATGAAGCACATGATTCGCTCTCTGGAGCAGGAGAGGGCAGCTTACCAGAAGACCATCGAGCGCATGCGCTCGTACCTTCCCCCTGACGCCCTGACAGATGTGGAGATGACCCAGATCAAAACAGGACCCAACGGGAAAACCAAAACTGTAGCCAAGAAGCCCTGATGGCAACCAGGGGGCTCTGGGCAGAGAGTGGAGTGAACAAATGGAGTGTACTTCAGTGAGAGGCTGCTGAGCACCACAGCTATTGTTGTTGTTGAGCAGTGGGGTTTTGTAAATGTCTGGACTGTATGGGAAATATTTACGTGGTGTTTGTCAGCAGATAATAGAGTGGTGGGTGGATGGTTGCTGTCATAGTAGCACTGACTGTTCCATTAGTGCATCAAAGCTACTGTCTCATCTGTTTCACTGCCAGTTTGAAGGTGAGATCAAGATGCACATCCTCCGCTGCTCAGTTCTTTTGATAATCATGGGGCTTTTTAAAATCTGACACAGGTGAGAAATGTGGTCAATTTAACGCCCGTACAGAGTTTTTAATGGCAACTCAGCCTCAGGCTAATGATGTAGCTTTGTCATTTCCCTTTATTCACTTGAAACTTTCGTGAATGTATCTTTCCTCCAAAGAATTTTTTTTTTCTCCAAAGTGTGAGATGTTTGCAATGCCTGGCTTTAAATTTAAGCAGACATACAGCCTTCATGTGAGAAATTTGTTGAGAATTGCACTCGCTGCTTTTAAGGAGGAAGTGTTTCTTCCAAAGCTCAGGCAGGATGTGAGGTCGTCTGCCTTCTCAGTTTCCTGTGTGACTGACCGCAGTGTCGCCTTGTTTTAGCACCATGTACAGACACCAAGGCAGGGTTCACACTCCCCAGGAGGCACAGAAAAGGTGTGGGAGGCATCTGATGCTACTGCTTCTATGCTTTTGTTGATCAAATCTCTGATGCAGAGGTTTGACTGAGCTAGCGTCTTCTCATTCCGTTGATCCTGAATGAGGCAATGCAAGCTTTTCGTGTACAACTCGTATCATGACATGTACTGCTGTTGGTCACAGGTTTGCAGTGAACCTTTAATGTTTGGGTGAGTAGAGACCACAAAGGATGTAAGAGGAACTGCAAGACACTTGTGTTTCTCGCTGTGTCTGTCCTAAACTTCACTTATACATGTACACACAAACACAAGCCGTGCAGTCAACTGAACAGAGAGTTCAAATAAGATCAAAGAGCGTCCCTGGCTTTCTCCTCAGTTTTGTTTTTTTTCCACCTCCATGTCTGACTCACCTATTCCAGCTCTGATTGAAAACAAACAATTCTGGGTTCAGCTTTCAGCAAACACATTATGAACCAAGGTGATGGCTTGCAAGTACCTGCTAACACCGTCTAGCAGCCTTTCTGTACCTGGTGACACATTTGTGTCGGTTTCATGGTATATTTTCATTCTCATTCAAAGCAGACGTATCTTGCATGTACAAAGATGTTACTGCTCAATATAAACTTTATCCAATAAGTTATTTTACCCTTTCAATTTGTCAGAAGTAGATGTCTTAAGCTCACTAAGATATTTTCCTCCTACCTCACTTCTTTGAGACCCTGGATTATGTAGATGCATATTTAGCTTGAAGCTAATGGCGACTGATAGCTAACAACAGCTACAGTAATAAAGGGGGAAAAATGGCAAAAATACCATAAAATGTCAGTTTAGAAACTCTCAAGTGCATGAACTGGTATAATCCACATCTGTATCTTCCAATTAGCACGGTTATCCCCAAACACTTTGATTTAAGTTAAAAACATATTTCATCCCTGTCAGTTTGATGCTAACATGAACGTTTGTGGATTAGCATGAGTGGGTAGCACAGAATTTTAAGTGTTATGTTTTATTTATTTTTAGCTCAATTCAAAGTGTTTGTGGATTACTGTGCATATGGCTGACTGGAAAAGACTTGAATTATACCAGACTGTGATTTACAGTGCGTAGAGAGATATTTTTGGGCAGTTTTACTGCTTAGTTGCTGTAGCTGGTATTAGCTGTCAGTCACTGTTAGCTTCAGGTTACATACACCTGGCTGTCACTTTCTGCATTCTGGAGTCAAAAAGAAGTGACACAGGAGGGAAAGATGTATTTGGGAGCTCAATACACCTATTTATGTGTACTTGAAAGGCAAAATACACTTTTTTTTAGTGAATTATCTCTTTAAGCAGTTCTGTATAGCGTCACTAAGCTACAGCAGCTTATTCATATACCTTTAATTTTTCTAGCCAGGGTGCAACATTCTTGATTGAGATTAAAGTTTCCCCCCAACATCTCACTTTAGTTCATCAAGTAACTCATTTTAAAGTTTGTCGCAAAGGATATGTAAAATACAAAGCTTTCTTTCCTGCATAAATTGATAATCAAACCAAAGGAGTTGGTTCTTTTTTTTTTTTTTAAAGGAATGAATGAAACCTGCTGTAATATTTGTATATTTTCGATGTGATGATGTGTTTGTTACTACACCCACAAAGAACTTTCAAGTTTGTACTAATAACTTGGAAAAATAACCAAATACTGGCTGTAGAAACCAACAAAAACACCATCGGCTGACTTGTTTTCTCTTAATTCTCATCTTATTTTTTTGGTGCCAAATGTGTGTGATGGCCTCTAATCTCCATTAATAGGAGATAAAAGTCCATTTTGTGGATGTGAGACACACCCGTGAGGGTGTTAACATCAGGTGCTGTCAGTCCTGACGTCAGATCATTCTTGTATCACTGTGTTTCACTTAAAAAGACTGTTCTGTCAACACAAGGGCTGCACGAAGCAAAGAAACTGTCACAAATTCTTCAATAAACCTCACCTTGCCTTGTTTTGTGTCTACTCATGTTCGAATGTCTTTTCTACCAGCTAAGATTTCATACAGAAAATAAATCCTGCACCTTTACTTCTCGATAATGTAGCACTTTTGAGTGTAATACATAGCTTAAAGCTGGAAAGGTCTTTGTGTAGATGTGTTATTGCACACAAGGCTAAGGTAGACTGTCAGTTTCGACAATGTCTATTTAAAGGCCTTTCAAGAAGTGTACTTTTGTTAACGCCTTGGGCAAAAAGATATACAGCTCTCCAGTGTAGGGAAATAAAAATCCTATGAGAAATTCTTCTCTGTAAGTCCCTCAATGAAATGTATACTTGCAAAAAATTAGACTTACAAGAAAAATCTTTATGAATAAAATCAAAATATAGAGTTTGGTCAAGGGTTTCATGAAAAACAGCTTTTTAAACTATTTGTTTCATCTGTAGTCTATGGATATGAATCACTGAGAGACAGCTCTCCATCAGCCAAGGAGGAGCTTTGAGAGATAGCAACCGTAAGACCAGTCATTGTTTTCCTGGGAGGGTCTTACCCAGAAAGGATTGTTGAGTGTCTCTCTGATCTGCCTCTGCCAAGCCTGCAGCTTGTCACACATAAGACACACAAATGACCGCCAACCAGGAGCATATCACACACTCAACAAAAGGGGCCACATTCCTTGCGTATTCCCACACGAGAACCCATCCTGCAGGAGGGGAAGACTGGGACACGAGGGAGTCCACTGGGTATTGGCTGAGAATGACTCTTCCTCTGCCGAGGGTCTTATCAGCGCTGTTTGTGTTTTTTTCCACTCCGTCTTTACTCTCTTGATCCTTCAATCCATCTCGACTTCCCACTCTGCTTCCTGTGCTCCTCATCCTCCCTTCGGATTTGCAGGGCTTGAGCTGAAGTGTTGGTGTAATATTTACCGGTTGCTTACTAAAGAAAAGACAGCAATGCAGATGTTCAGACAGGTATGTCAGGGGACGACAAACAAGCAAACCGAAAGAACCACTGGTGTTTGACACGTTTGTTGTTCTCAAGCAATCCTTAAAGATATTTGTACATGCAGTATGTTTGTGTGTAGATCTCAAGGGCATTAGTTCATGGTCTCAACAGAGAGGAAAGAGCGAGTTGACAGAGCTGGTTGCAATGAAGGAGTGAAGGGGAAGAAGAGAGAGTGGAGGAGGAGGAGGTTAGAAAGGGTCCTCCTGCCTTATATGGGAATTCATACTGCTCTGCTTGTGGCGCAGTCTAAAAACTGTTTCAGCTGAACACAAACCATCAGTACAAAGTATTACAGGTCACGTAGGAGCTCAAGTTCTACTTTAGCAGTATCTGCAATTCAAGTCAATAAAGCAGGCAAAAACAAATATTACACAACAGCAGAGACACAGTAAATGAGCTCATTTAGGCAGCAGCGGCAGAGCGAGTTTGTCTGAGTTTAGAGGAGAAAATGGGGATGGAGAAATGCCTTGGAGGTAGGGAGCGAAACAGCTGGAGGGGTGGGATCGAGACTCAGATGGGCTCAGTTGAGTCCAGAGAGAGAAGTTGGCTCCCCTGAGACACACACACACACACACACACACACACAGACATAGACATTTCACCCCATCTCACAGTTAAGATGAGCCTTGATCCCCCCTCTTTTTTAGATTCACTCTGTTCCAGCTCTTTGTGTCTGCCTTCTCTTAAAACGATAAAATAAACTCTTTACAGAGGCAGCCTTGGATTCTAATCAGCTATCCACTCAAACTCACACACTTGTGCACGACACACACACACACACACACACACAAACACAAAGCATGAGCACTGACATGTTTTTGTGGTGTAGTAGTGTGGTAACAGATTTAGTTCCTGTATGTGTCTGCCAGAAGTGCTGATGGTACGAGGTCAGAGCGGGTAACAACAGAAGGAAGGGGGCAGTAATGAAGCCACAGAAGAAACACTCATAATTCTTATCCCCCTCGTGTCTAGTCTAGTTCATCACTTTTGTTCTCTCCATGAAGAGCAGGTAAATGCAGTCTGGAGAATCTTGTTATTAATGACAAGCCTGTCACGAATGAATCATCTTTTCCCTGACAAGAGCCACTCTCCTCCCCCCCCCCCCCCCCCCGCGGTCTGGCAGATGCACCACCTCTATCTCCCTTGGGGCCAGCTGCAGCCCATACTGGGGAGTATCGCCCTTTACCGGCTCACCTGATCCTTAGGTACATTCATCCATGGAGACTCTGGACGCCTGAAAACCACAAATATATACTGTATGTTTGCACACACTCATGTACTTTAAAGCTTTTCCCTCTGGGCTTTCTCCACACACTGTGACAGTGAAAAACAAGGTTTAAAGTAGAATGATGCTCACACACTGAAACTGTTTTCCACCTGGAGACAAATGTGACACAAGTCCCAGGTGATAGGAATGATCAGGGTTTGTGCCTGAGCCCTTTCTAATCACATTATCAACGGCTCTGCCTGGCCCACATCACCTCGACTATGATTAAGACAAACACAGGCGAGAGAGGAGGAGAAGCGAGAGACACGGAGGGTGCTGGCAGGCTAGAAGGAGGGGGTGGTCAGACAGACAAGGAGTGAGTCAGAAAGGCAGATATCCTCCTACATGTCGGTCCGTCCAATGGAAGTGCAAAGAATATGCAAAAGCTCAAGCTCGATGTGTGTTTGAGCTGACTTTATCTGTTTATGTGTTCAGCCATGAATGGCCTGGGTGCATGTTATCTGCCATAAGGGACTCTGGGTGTGAAGTGTGGCTGGAGAAGTACTCCTGACATCATGCATCATCCTTTTCACAAGGCCACCAGGGCAAAAACACAAAAGGCGAGGTGGCAAGTGTGCACACGTATGACTCAACGTGTGCAGAACAAAGTCTGACGTCAGCCTCTGGAAACTCGATGAAAGCGTATGTCCAAGCAGAGGTTGCCAGAGGTTCAAGTGTCCACAACAACTAACTCCAAAAAAGACTCTCTGAGCGTCACTGGGATGTGTTCCAGAAACTCTACTATCTTGAGGCAGAGATGATAGGTTCCAGCGATTCACTGTTCTCTTATTTTTTTAATCTTTTCTTCTTCTTTTTTTTTTTTTTGCCAAACCACCCAGCTGTTCCTGCGAGCACAGACCAACACACTGGCTTTTATTGTGCTGATCTGACATTGCTGAAGTTGGGAGGGGAGACAGCTGTACATGTGTGGCCCTGGGCGCCCCATCATTAGTGCCAGCCTGACTCCAGCCCTCCCTTGTTCCAGAACTCTCTCCAACATTGTTTCCAAAACAACACCACGCCCTTCACTAATATTTGCTGACCTCATTTCTGCCAGTGCTCCCACCTGTCCATGTCCACCCATCTAAAAGAAGACACTGTACATCTTCATCTCCCCTCTATCCCCCTCTGTCTTCCCAATGTGTTGCTGCTATGCTCAGATTTGTCATGTTTTCCCTCAAAACCCTTCCCTTGTGCTAAAATGATCTCACACTGATATGTTCTGCTATTTATGTACGCAATCAGATTCCAAAAGTTGTATGAGAAAGCGCATCACATGACAGATGAAAGGGAGCGTAACCAAGAGTAAGAGACATCCAGGAGGTGAATGTACCCTGTAAGGTGGAAGTGATCCTTGTGATTGGTGACTTGTCATGTGAGATCAAGTGAGATGCGTGGTAGTTCCATAGAATCATCAGAACTAGTTCAAAAGATCTGTTTAGTGAATCATTTATTGCTCGACTGGAACTCAAACAGTGTAGTCCGAAGCACTCAACTGTACACTGACTAACTAGTTAACAGAGAAGCCAGTGAAAAGAGTTTTGTTGATAAGGAAACTGTTAGCAAACTGAAAGCAGTGCTACCCTTTATATTTCTTACACATAAGTCGTTGCAACAGTTGGTACTGTTAGTTAATACTTTGTGGCAGGATTACGTAAAAGCAGCCTGAACTCAAGAATAAAGGCTAAAAGTAGCCAAACTGGCTAACTTAGCTACTTATGCTAACTTAGGTTGTAAACCTCAGGACTGTCTTTGAGATTAATCCTCAAAAGTTACTTTCCAGCAAAGTGTGTCTGCACTAAATCTGTGGATTTTCTATTTTACCTGTTCTTTAAGTTTCAGCACCTCCTATACTGTACTGTATACTGGCCAGTCGTGGGCTGGAGGCTTTACATTTTATTGTCTGTTTGTAAGTTTCATTATCATTATTGCAGTAACTCAGGTATTCAAATTTGGCACAAACGTCCGTTGGGATTTGTTGTACCCTAGAATGTAAGTCGACAATTAACCTGACAATATCGGACCAAACGGCATCTGTCTCTATCAGCATAGTTAATGACTATCGGCGTATTGCAAACAGACAAATGGCAACCCTGAATGACATACAAAATGAAAGGCAGAGTTTTGGAGATATGACCTCTGACCTCAAGCGGTTAGGCCACTCAGGATTTAGGTCCAAATTAGGGACTGAATAGATTTAATAGAGGCAAAGAAAACTATAAAGAAAAGATTGAAAATTTAAAAAAAAATCCCACTTCCTTTGTATATTTTTTTTAGCAAACTAAATATAACTCTTGTAACAATACATTATTCATTCATGCTCTATACTGCTTGTCCTGGAGCCAATGACACTGAGCCCATTAAACTACTACTAGAACTACTTTGAAGTTTTACAGAGGTATTTTTTAATGCTTTTAAATGTTAGCAACCATAATATCCATCCTTGCCAAGGAAGTCACGTGATCGCCGGTGTTCGTCATTTAGCAGGAAAACTGAAACGTTTGAGAATGGATTGTGATGTAATTTAAGAGAATGATAGAACTGAGGTTTAGGAACAGTTGGGTTAGATTTTGGAAGTTTTGAATCCAGAGCTTGATCTGATTATGTCATATTGCCTGAGTACCCTCTAGTTCAGTTGTGTTACAGGACTTGAGCACAGAAGGTCAGGAGTCTTTCCATGCGCAACAGAAGGGTTTTAGGGATAAAATCAGAATGTGAAATCAATAAATCATGCTCTTAAATTTAAAGAGAGGGGAGAAAAAAAAAACTCCATGAAAATGCATTGGAGAGAGAGAGATCATCTTTGTGCATGAAATAAAGAGTGTGTGGACTAATCACAATGAGTGAGGTGTAATTAACGTTTCACTGGTGCTGTGTGTGCATGTGCAGCCGAGGATCGTGGGTGAGAGGATGTAGTGTGCGGCCTCTCTAACAAGCTCCCACTCACCCCAGTGGAGGCAGGCAGGGAAGGCTGGAGTGACTGCGAGGCTGTTAGAGCAAGTGGGTTGCGTTGGATGTGTCCATTTCTGTGTGTGTGTGTGTGTGTTTGTGTGTGTGTGCGCGCGTGCGCGAGTGTGTGAAAAGTGTGCATGTGTGTCCTTTTGTGTGTGCTGTACTGGGATGTGGAAATTGAATGGAGCCTTTCAGTTCTACTGCTCGTCTCCCCGGGGGTGAGAGACTGGTTGCCATGGTTATCCTGGAATCCTGCCGCTAATGGGTGGGAGTTTGTGTAGCTCTGGCAACCTGGCCTGTCTAGGGTGGAATATGTGTGCGTATGTGTGTGCAGCGTATGTGTGTGTGCGTGCGTGTATGTGTACCGGGGGGGTGTGGTTGGGTGGAGGCAACATTTTAGGACACAGCAGGTCATATGTGAGAACACAAGCTCCCATTCCTGTACAAAAAGACTTACCTCATTCATACCTTCCACTCTACTGTAGATATTTTGCATAGTGGAGGTTCCATCTGCATATAAATGAAACATCCACACCCACTGACATATCTCCAGCACTGTCCTGCTTGATGTAATAGTTAAAGCTTAATTGACTGTATCTCCCAATAGTCATACACTATTGCAAGAATCCTTCATTAAAAAAAAGTCAAATTACAAGGATATCATCATAACGGGCTGATGAAATAATCTTCTACTTTTACAGCATTATTGCAAGTGTAGAATATAATGCAGTGAAATAGTTAAGCCCTGCTCTCCCTTCATCCCCGTCACCATCCTTTTACCCTCAGGCTAGTGGGACTCTCAACTGGGCATAGAGACCCCACTGAACAGGAACACAAGTGGATTGTGGATAATGAAAACCTCCACACCGAGTAGATTAGTGTAAAGAAAGCTAGATTCTCTCCGAGTGTTGACTTTGTCACGGAATTATAGATAAGATTAGAAACGCCTGTCCACAAAAGAGTTCCACCTCACTATTTGGTGGGTGCACATGCTAATTGGGATGTATTAGTCAAAAATTGCATTATGAATTTGACACTTCACTGATAGCAGAGAGGCAGGGCGTGTAGTATTGTGCAGACAGTATATGCCTGTGATATGCAATGCGACCAGATAATCCTGGTTTTCCTATTCCCAGTGTTCTGGTAGAGGGGATCAGTCTCTGATAGTCACACAGATGTCTTGGCTCCTGTTCCTCTTGGAAGGCTAATCCATATGCTGCACGAACCCCTTTGGATTTAAAGGAACTTGGCTGAGGAATTTACTCTCCTCCATTCCAGTCATTATGTATGGCCAATTCAGTGTGCCTGGAAACACTGGGGAAAATGTAGCGCTTGTAGAGCATCCAACGTGCATACAAATACAAAGCAAAAGCAATATTGTCGTTATGATCATGCATGATACTGTCAGTGGATGAGACAGAACGAGCCAGAGATGAAATCATTTGTCAGGAAACTTGCTGTTGACAAGTTCACTGTGGTCTGATCTATTTTGTGTTTCAGAGCTCCTCAAAAGCGCAGAGAGATTGAAGAATGTGGGCTGGATTTGCGGTCAAACCCAGAAAGTCATGGGGGGTAGAAGGATCGTGTAGAGCCGCCCCTCGCTCCTTAGCCCAGATTTATGTGAAACCATTATATAATTCAATAAACACTTCCAACTGTGTTGCTGGACCGCAGCCACAGGCACCCAGAAACCACATGATCAGCATTTCAGTTGTATTTTTACCAGTTAATTACAGCGGTATTGGAAAAAAATAAGCAAATGTGACATGTCTTGGCTGATTGTTACTGATTTATATTACAGCTGCAAATGCACAATTCTTTGAGGTTTTCTTCTCTGTTCACCTTAAGATGACCTGCCAACACTTCCTCAGTTTGTGTCCTCATCCCTGATCAGTGCGTTGTTGTCTCTCTGCAGCGATTCTCATTCTCAGTAATTATTACATTTTCAGTTCTATAGAATCCACCCACATCCATATGCTCACTTTCCCTCCCTGAAACCTTCTAACCAGGTCACTTTTTGTGAGTTTCCTCTAATCCTGTTTTTTTTTTCTTTCCCCCACCCGTCCCTCCCCAAGCCTTTTTTTTTTTTCCAGATTTCCACTCTCAAGCTCAGACAGCCTCAGCCTTGACTTGGGGCCACCCCATGCTCTCACTGTCCAACTATTTAACTAACCACAGTGAAACAGCTTTAATTTCAGTTTACTGCTCGGCCCGGCTGAATGCAGCATCGCTTGGGGGTCTTTCTGGAAAAGCGTGGTATGGGGCCCAACAGGCCAGGCAGGCGGGTAGACGAGAAGGAGAGAGAGAGAGAGAGAGAGAGAGAGAGAGAGAGAGAGAGAGAGAGAGAGAGACAGCAGCAGCAGCCCTGTACAGTTAGACCCCCGAGACGCATACGTCAGTCAGAGCCTCCTCCCTCAGGAGTCATTCAGTCAGTTACGGCTCTAACTCACTGAATGTCTGCACCTCTGCTCTATACATAGAGGTGAGAGTTACTGGGTAGCCAAACTGACATCAATTCAAGGCTCATCATCTCTTAAGTGCACTGAGTGTATACGTAGGTGTTTACTGCATGGACATAGGGGATTTGCAACTACATCTCCCCCCACAACATACATTAAGGCAAATTTTGCAAATCAGATAAAATAGTGTATTTGGAAGTAAAAGCTGATGTAATATACAAGCATGTTGTGAAATCCGTCAGCCACATTGTGAAAGTGTGTAGTTGCAAACTTTAAAGCCCTCTCTTGAAGGGTTTACATGTTGTCATAGAGCTGACCCCTGAAAGTGTCTGATTTGAGCCCCCCCTCCCCAGTTCTTCAAGTTGAGAATTTGTCTGTGTCAGATTTGCCAGCATATCATTGCTTGGGATTCACTGCAAAATAATTAGTTTTTATTTGAGTTATAAACGAGAGTTGGCCGCATGATCATTTATGTGTAGTTACCCATCAAGAACAGGAAAAACTGCCACTACTGTTAGCGTTCATTTGAGGTATATTTCAGGTATTTAAACCTTTAAAATATTTATTTAAATGATGCCTACAATTTGCCAACTTAACTTGCTGTGGCCTGTGAACGTTGACCAGTCACAGCAGCACAGTAGCGATGCTAAGGCATGCTAAATTAATGTTATCCCTCCCTGTTCGAAGGACATCACATCTCTGACAATGTGACACTTAACCACTACAGAGACATGTGAGGCAGCTGCAAACCTCAACTTGATTCACCCATGTGAGTCTATTACGGAACATCAACGACGATCACTCATTTGTACACAGCCAACCAGGCCTGCTAGCTGCAGCCACAGTGTCCCGTGTTCTAAATAATCCCAAAATTTGCCGCTAGCTCAGATGTCCCCCAAAGCGGTTACGAATGAAATATACCGTAATTCATTTTCAGTGAAACAAATACTTCATTGAGCTAACTAGCGCTTCCTACTAGCAGTGCCTCAGCGCTCACCAGCTGCAGATAATCTGTTTTTCTGAATTTGCTGAGATTATGGCCATCAATAACAGAATGTTTCTTTTCAGTGTGTTATAAACTGTGGTTTGAAAGAGGAGAATAGTAACCAGAGAACAGTCTCGTGATTTTTATTTGCCCTCATTCAAAGAGAAACCACCAGGAGAATGCAAATCTTCCATTACACGCAGCTGTCTTTTATTGATTTTTTTTTTTTAGATGAGATGACAAAAAAAATGAACAGTTGAACCATCGCGTTGAGAAAGCAAATCCAGTTTGACTCGAATTCTGCTGAAATTCTGATTTGCGCACAGCCCCTGTTGCACTTGTGATGACTTTTGATATGATCGGCAGTGTTGCACCGCAGGGATTTTACATCAGAGCAGCAAGTTGAGCTGTTACGCCATGGGAGGTTAATATGTTGTTGGTTGGTCTTTATTTGTTTGATAAAGTGGAGTATTAGTCATAACATCTATCTACTAAAGTAAAGAAACTCTGTCTGTGTATTTTCCTCACTATGAGATGAGGAATCGCAGATTAAAGTTGGCTGAATGAGATTTCTGTGAGTTTTGAACAGGTGCTGAACGACTAAAACCTTAATGTTACTTCATCAGACTGGTGGCCAAAACTAGACAAATGAGATCTCGACAGTGAAATATTTCCTCTTGAAAACAAAGTACAAGGAAAACAGAGCAAGAGAAGTCAATGTTCCAGCAAAGGTTGAAGTGTGTGTGTGTGTGTGTGTGTGTGTGTGTGTGTGTGTGTGTGTGTGTGTGTGTGTGTGTCTGTGTGTGTGCGTGTGTGTGTGCATATGTGTTTTTGCTGACACAGTAGACTGGATTTGTCTGGATGAAGGGGAATACATTTATGGTTTTTGAGGAGTGAGGGCCCACACTAGCCACCCTAGGGTCTTGTTATCCTCTCCTATGCCTGTGCTCTTGGGGCGACATTAATGAATACTCCTGTTCCAGCCCTCTTCTTGCTCCAGTCAGACTATCTACAGGGCTTCACCCCCCCCCCCCCCCCCCCCCCCCCCCCACAGGACGAAGGAAGATGGAGGTGATCGTACTGAATAATTGATGAGTGGAGTTCACTCTGGAACACCCCGAGAGTTTGTCTGAACACACTGACCACTGTTTGTACACCTGCTATCCACTCCGCAGAGTCGA
The DNA here is from genome assembly GCF_037954235.1 of Aulostomus chinensis. Classification (NCBI taxonomy): domain Eukaryota; kingdom Metazoa; phylum Chordata; class Actinopteri; order Syngnathiformes; family Aulostomidae; genus Aulostomus; species Aulostomus chinensis. Next base: position 13,611,659 of record NC_141331.1, on the reverse strand, counting down.
TTTTATAGCTCAGAATGTGTGTGCATTTGCCAGCACTACAGTTCAATTTCTTACCTCATATAAAAACTAGGATTTGCTACATGTTGGTGAAGATTCCCAGCCATCCATGTCATGGTATCTTTGAAGTGCTGCGTTGAAGGATTTGCTACTTTCAAAAAGTCACTGAGTGAAACCCGATGATGGGATCAAGAACTAGATGAATCTAAACAACGCTGTACAGAGTGAAATCTTGGCTGTTGCCAGATCTACTGCCAGAGAGAGCCAAGCAATGAATGTTAGGGCACCATGGATAACTAGACCTGACAGTGCAAACTAGCCAAGAAATATGAGATGGTAAAATGCAGTAAAATGTTTCCACCAGGGCTGTCACTAGGACTGATAGACAAGAGGAGGTAAGTTAGCACTGTTGAACATTAGAGCCCCTTGTCTCATAGTCAGTGAGCGGGTGCTAACAAGTGGCTAAATGACACGACTAATGTTGGTGTGAACATTTAATACTGTCAGGCCAAAAACAGAGGAAGCCCAAATGTAGTTGCTGAGAAGTCAAAATCATGCGGCTGCACACACACACACACACACACACAAAAACACACACACACACACACACACACACACACACACACACACACACACACACACACACACACACACAAACTCAACACTTTTGGAGGCCGCCAGAATCAAAATCCCCTATGAGTATAAATCATTAACTTTGTCTTTTCTCTGAGGCATCTTGGACTCCGCTCTCTCTACCTTCCATCTCTGGCTGCCTCATAACCTCTCCCTCTGTTTGCATCCTCATCAGTCTTATCAGCAGGACGCTTTTGAATGAGAGGTTGAGTCCCCCACGTCACAGCAGAACTGAACACAAACAGCAGCTACTTTTTTTAATGCTACTAGAGGATTCTGACCACTTTTTGATCTTAAAAAAAAAAAAAAATCATCATCTGGGCCCGACAGCACGAGTGTCATCCAGCTTGTCTTTGTCCATTCCCGGACATGCCAGACTAACAGCATGGCTGACGTCTTGATTCAAGGGTGGAGGTGAACTCATGAGGCTTTAACATAATGAGGTCACAATTAACAGTCTCAAAATCATCATCAAATTCTCACTTCACTTAATTTTTACGCAAATATTTCTAAAAGATATTTTAACGCTACCAAACCATACAATCCAAGTTATCCCGCTTCCCCATCTGCAAGACTTTTCAGTTGGTTCAGTAGAATTCTTTGACAGCTCATCCTCATGTTGTTATCGCATGTTCTTGTATTTGCAAATGCAGATGGGGATATGCAGGCTCTTGGAGCTCTTCATGAATCTGTTTTGTTGTTGTTGTTGTTGTTGTTGTTGTTGTTGTTGTAAGAGCAGATGCTAGTATGATAGACCACAGGCTGAGTGGAGTAATGTGAGGAATGTATTTTCAATATATCCAATTTTACATGTCTAATTTGAGTTGATCTTATGGGGGCTTGTCTCGCAACCCATAACCCTTAACTGATTAGCGGTATAGAAAATGGTTGGATGGATAGAATTAGTGAAAAAAGCAAGAAAGCTTTAAGTAAATACCAACCAGTGACAAACTGTTAAACACTTCATCTACCACAAAGACACCATAATACAAATACACTCAGAAAAAGATCCAGTACCTCTGAACCTTCTGAAATGCAACTAACGCCCAACTGACTATAGGCCTAATAACAATACAGGAGATAATCTTTCTATGCAATTACTTAAAATTTCTACGTTTTGTGCCTTGCTTGTATTGGTTTTTACCTTGAAATTACTGCTGGATTTTACAGCAGAAAGGAGTGCATTTACATATATTGACCGCTTCCTTATTTCTTTCTGTACTTCCCCCCTGTGCCACATTCCGTTGACCTCAGACTTCTCTACTTTTCTGTTTATTCAAAAAAGTCTTCTGACAGGCCATCCTCCAGCCATCCATCCATTTTCTACTGCTTATCCTGTTAAGGGGGGGGGGGGGGCCTATCCCAACGGCTTTCGGGTTCACCCTGGTCAGGTCACCAGTCCATCTCAAGGCCAACACATATTGTACAGACAGATAACCATTCACACTCACAGTCACACCTACGGTCAATTTAGAGTATCAATCAGCCTCGTCCCCTCTTGATGTCTTTGGACTGTGGGAGGAAGCTGGAGTACCAGAAAGAACCCACACAGGAACAGGGAGAACATGCAGACTCCTCACAGAAAGAGCCGGGACTTGAACCCAGAACCTTCTTGCTCTGAGGCGACAGTGCTAACTACTGCACCACCGTGCCGCCCAGGCCATCCTCATGCTAAAACAAATGGTATGTTTTTGTGTTTGCAAATGGACATGGTAAATAACAGTATCTTTACACTTTTATAAAGACAAAGTAAATATAAAGTTAGCAATTTTCTGTGATCACTCTGAATCACTGATTATGAATTATTCAGGCCATTGGAATTTGTCTCTAATTGTATAGTGTAGAATAGAATATATCTAAATAATGGTGTCAGTGATTGGACTGTAGCATGATACACAGTAACTACTATGCACATACAACACCTCAGGTGTAAGAAACATTCTGTGGTTTCTCTTTATGTGGTCTGCTTATATCACTTTACAATAACAGCTGCTGATCCTATGGTAACAGAATTCGGTGGGAAGACATCCCAATGTTTCCTGTGACCATAAATATTTAATTTGTCATTTATTTATGGTTTTAATGCAACCAAAACAACAGTTAAAGCTTTCTGTATAATGTTTGTTTTGGAATCATTTGAATTAAATTACAATTTTAACATAATTTCTGTATTTCTCCAATTTGAAGTGGCCTACGGACTCTAAACCAGTTATTAGTACGAGACCATAGATATTGAACACACTTCTTTTTAGTACCTCATATCGCCTCCTACTGTAAATTTGATATGAAAATTTATTCTATATTGTATTTTGTCCATTTACTGCAAAATGTGACAGTTTTGTCGTCTTTTACTCTGGATTCTGAACGGGTTCAGGGTATTAGTACTTCACATGGAATACAGGACACAACTCTTTAATTTCATTTCATTGCCTCGTATATTTTATATGAATACGGCACCGTATCTCCCAATTGTGATCAAAAGAAAGAACATGTCTCCCAACTGTTCGCTATAAAAGTTACACTCCAGTTGAAATGAGACGGTGAAACCTCATAGATGAAGTCAGTTGCAGGGTGAAACAACAGCTGTTAGTACATGTGATGTTAGAGCAGAAACATGGATGTATTTAGGGGACCTCCACTTGACTAAAGGACAATTGTGGGTCTTGATTTGATTTGATGCAGCAGAAAAATTGTATAAAACGAACCTATTTTGGGTGAAAATGATTTCTAATTTCTTGCGTTTTTCGGCTGAGAGTAACAGCAGTGTGTCTGCAAGTGCTGCATGCATGCGTGTGTCTTTGAATGTGGCGAAGGCTTGGAAAGCTAACACTTCTGGAATGCCCCCTGCAGAGTTAAGACTTCAGGATTGGACGTGTGTTTATGGGAGCGTTTTGGCAGGAAGAGGCAGGGACCCGCTCCAGAATAACGGAACAAGAGTGGAATGTGGTACAGCAGGGAATATCCTGAGTCAAACACAAGGCAATCCTGGGGTCTGAGGAGGAGCACTTTGTGGCAAGACTTATATAAACTACATTTTTAAAGCCAGATAGATGTCTGTGGCTGACAACGCAACATGGATGCCTGCAATCGCTTTTCTTTTGACTCTTTTCATTTCACACCATAGCTAAATTAGAAGACCATGTCCCGTGGAATATCTCTCTGTGACTCATTCACTGAAAATCTCAATCCAAATGTGAGAGCCTCAACTGTGGCGGTGTTGAAGTCACAGTGAATATGAAGTGTTAGTATTTCTCTCCAGGCTGTGCATTAGGCCGGATGCCGCGCACCTTCGCCCACATGCCTCCCACGACCCAGCGCCCATATATAGAGGGCAGAATCGGAGCCCAAGCTGCAAGCAGGCAGATAAAGACAATCTCATTGATGTAGGAGCAGCTCACTGGTAAAAAGAGACATCTCTGACACAACTCTGCCTGCGTTAGCTTTGCTACAGAATCAGATTAACCACCGCAAAAATATTGTGCTTAGGCTTGAAGGCGTAGCGTCTGCTTTTACATACATATCATATCAAACACTATAGTGTGAATATACGTGGCCATACACCTGACTGTTGTGGAGAAATACCTTTACAAGCAGCTTAAAACATCAATACCTTCAGGGAACCAAGTTTAATGCTTGTAATGACATAAACATGCTCCGTGAAGCTTATGTTCCACCCAGGAGCCGGTCTGCAAACTACAGATTTTTTTGCACTATGTGGGTTTTGTTTTTCTTGGTCAAAAACATTCATATGCAAGAGAGTTCAAATGTAACATGTAACACATTTCTTTTGGGAAGCAACACTCACATTCCACCACAGAACAAACACGACCAACATTCTTGTGCTTATTTTCTTCACGAACCCAAAAGGTGCTCCACCTGCTTCCAAGGTTTTCTGTCATTGTGAATGAGATTTTGAAGGAAGTATGATGAGCTAGGCTGCGCTGGCTTGTTTCGTTCAGTATCACCCCACCACCACCACCACCACCACCACCTCATATGCTTTCTCTTTTACTCTGGCTCCTGCTCTCACTCCCAGTCTGTTTCCTCTCACTCTCTTTGTCTTTCTCTTGCTCTCCCTCTGCCAGACCTCTACTTTGCTGAGCTACCCGCTCCTCCCTCCTTCCTTCTCTCCCTCCCCTCACCCCTGAAACCAAGTCCTTGGCAACCAGTTTCAGTGTCTCCCAGAAAGGTAGACAGCCTCTCTCGTGGTGCCACAGCAACCCAGTGCAACATCAGACAGCAAAGCATGCTACATTATTAACCAGAGACAGCCGAAAGGGGCTGCAAAGGACAGAATCGCGGATAGGAAGGACATGGAGAGGCAGTAAGACAGCATAGTGGAAGTAATCACAAGTGGTGGTTGTTGCTGTATAACTTTCACTGGCAGGACAGAACTTTCAGCTTCACCTGGATGTTTATCATCATACAGGAGATCATTCAGTAAGAGGCAAATCATGTATTGAATACTGAATAGAGAAATGCACCAATGCAATGCTAAAGATGGTGGTTTTAAAACACATCCCACTCGTGCACAGTTTTGTCTCACAACAGTCTCAACTCTCGAGGCAACATGGACTAGCAGGTGTAAGCGGACCTTGAATGAGCCCCATAGTTGACAACTTTCCTCCATATAATACAAAAAAAATCCAACATTCATCATTAGAAGCTGCTCTTACTCTGAAAAGTATCATCATTTAGCAAATGTGCTATTTCTGGCATGTTTAATTGATGCTCACTGCTGATGTGTTGATGAATGTGCACTGACCTTATACAATAAACTCAATACATGAATAAAAATAATTACAAAGATGATGAAAAATGTACAATGTAAACAAAGTCGGACAAGTATGTTGGAGGGATAAATGCCACCATGGCATTTTAAAAAATCAGATGTGACTCTTTACATCCAGGACCTCCTTGTGATCCAGAGCAGCGATGGCTCTTGCTCAGTTCATTTGGATGGGTTGTTAGTCCATGATAACTGCTCCGAGGCTTTACCAAGATGGCTGCTGAGGGGCCAGACTTGGACAACACACATGCACACTGCAGAAGGAATAAGACAGACATTAGGGAGCGAGTGAGAGAGAATTTTTGGAGCGGTTACATTCAGCCATATCCACAGGGGGATCAATAAGGAACATCTGGGTCTGGGGTGGACAGGGCAGCTTTTGTTTGCAGGCAGCACATTGGCCTGACACCTCACCCAGATTCTCTGGGAGGGAAGGAGGAGAAAGGGCTGGGGGGTGGGGGACAAACCTTGTCTGTTCCAAGGCCAAGGATATATTACCAATAATACCCATAACAGACAACTGCTGAGAAAATGTACACCATACTTTTTATGTACAATTTTTCTCTTTTCTATTTTCAAGGAGTAACTTAAAATGCATGATTCTTACTCCAGACTCTACTGGATTGGTGATCCGTTGAACAAATATCAAGATGATGATTTGTTATGCAGACCACTGTCTCACACACTGAATACACAAAAGTCGAAACTGCACAATACAGCTCACTTTTTAAGCACCGTTGCCGATTTCCTGGAAAAATCTGTCATCTTTTTCTCAGTAATTTCAGTCCGGAAAAAACTGGACATCCTTATATCTATAAAAAATAGTCATGTTAGTGTATCTGGGAGGCTGCACTGGGAGAAAGTTATACTTTTGCTAAACAACATTTGATTAAACTTCAACTAACTGGGTTTTGAATAAAACAAGAGATGTTCATTCTTGTGAACACAGTAAACACCACCCTGTTTGAATACAGCAGTTTACATCATGGTAATGCAAGCATGCCAATGTTTTGCAGATTTAGTAGTTACGGCTTCGAAAAACAATTTAACTATAACACGAGCTAGCATTAAAGTTAGCAGCACTAGCCTAGCCACTGACCAAGCAAGCGCAGCAAGTGTCAGTGCAAATGAATCCACTTGAGTAGGATGTCACTCTGTTGTGGCTTTTTTCTTAAACGGAACATGAGAGGGTTCAGAGTTTGAACTGAGAGGCAGAACTGTTACGAACACTGTCGTGTCTTCATATAAAAGGTCCACTTTATGTTTGTTATATCTCCTTTTTGGAGCAGTAATAACATCTTATGAGAATTGTCCACAGATGTAAAACTTTCATAAGATGTCTTTTTTTTTTTTTTTTTTTAGCTGTAATCGTCTATGCTCCAAAAAAATAACATCTTATGAAAGTTTTACATCAGTGGAGACAGAGGAGGTAAACAGACAGAGGCTGTATGTTTCATTTAGTGCAAGATTTTAAAAAACTTCTGGGAACTGCTGGACTTAAGTAATAATCTAAAGCCTTTATTTTTTTCGGAATGTCTGAATAGTGAGAAAGTTTGAAAAAGTCTGCGCAATGGAACAATAGGGTAGTATTCCACAATGCAATGTGTCATATTTTAATAGATGCAAATAATTACTCCTTTGTGACTCTATACGTGTCAGTGATGACTAAAAGTGAATAATATGTGTCCAAAAGCTCACTTTTTTACAAAACACTGGGGATTTCTATCTGGGAGTGGCGAATGAGTAATCCAGTGAATTATTTTGGACACAGCTTTTGTGTCCACTCCTCCTGGATGATTTATCATTTGTAATACAATGAGAGAGAGAGAGAGAGAGAGAGAGAGAGAGAGAGAGAGAGAAGTGTCGCCTCTAGATATTCAAACTCCAACACAAAATGAAGAGTTATCAAGGTGAAGGGATTACTGTTGGGCTGATGATGAGTGAGAGGCACTGAGTGAGAGTACAAAAGCTATTTTGGAGGTATGGTATGATAACAGAGAATATAACAGGTAAAAGCCAGATAAGTGGCTGTGAGCAGCACAGATGGTGAACTTTATGAAACCATTCACTTGACGAGAAATCACAAATAGTCCCTGTTACATTGCATGTGTCCAGGTCTGTGAAATGAAATCGGTGGTCTGTGGCTCTCGTCACCAAGGTTCACCTTGATAGTGATGAGAAGGTCAGGGGGTTGGAGATAAACGTCCGCGAGACCTTCCTCGATCCCCCAACATATTTTGATTTGCATTAGAAAAGGCTACAGGAAATGACAATAAGTAGATAAAAAAAACAGCAAAAAAACTTGCAAAAAATATTTTCAACAACCTGAGGTGGCATTAAACTGAAGATAAACACCCCTAATGTGAAAAATCTCTGACATATGACTGACCAGCTGTCTCTGCTGCTCTCGTCTTCACCAATATTCCTAATCTTTGTCTTCCTTTCCAACAGTATGCAGGTACGGCCAATGCAAGCTGCTTTGTAGGGCAAATTACAACGTTACCCATACCGTCGTATCCTCTTGGCATTACGTTCCTATTTTATTTGCTCCAAAAAGGGTGACAGAAACACACCTAATGTGCATTTCCATTTTTTTGTTTGCAACAGCACAATTCAATGTAAATTAGCTTGAAAATGAAACGGATACACAGTGACAGATGTATTTGTAGTACTCTTGTCTCCATTCTGGACAGTTCTTTGCCTTACCTTCTCCAATCTGTTGGACTTTACAAAGAGGTTGATAATGACACCAAAACGAATAGCAGGTGGGGAGTGTGACGTTGAGAACACTTCATTGTCTTCTAGAATGAGACAGAAAGCTGCTCCAGAACACGCTTCGTTTATTTAGAGTGTGGAGAAGGATTTCTATGTTTTACTTCACATTTCTGGAGACTCATGCTCTGGATATTTACTCAAACCCTTTTGTCTTGTGCAGAAGGCCATCAGCATAATTATACAGCACGAGGTACGAGTTAAGCTGAACAAGTGAATATTAAGTGTTGTGGAAATATAACAATTTACTCTTGTTCTCTCTTGTAGGACAAAGTCACCACACTTGTAAGCGTTAAGCTCTCTGGCTATGACCTTCAGCCATGTTGGATTGATTAGCCCTCATCACGCCAACACAGAGTGCTGTCAGTTCAATGAGGATGTGGAATCATCAGTTATGGGAGCTTAAGATGGTGACCACCATCATTGTCAATTCTGAAGCAGGGAGGTCTGGTATTGAAGAGGTCAGACAAGATCCACCAACTGTGGAAAAAAAAAAGCTCAGAAGTCGGCCAAGACAGCTTAGGAGATGGAGGTGGGAGAGGGCCAGGAAGCTGATCCATTTGGTTTCACAAAGCAGCTGTTTGGGGCAAAAGTGCAATGGTCTCTTCTTCCTCCTCCTCCTTCTCACAAAGGAAGAGGTAAACCACTTCCTGCACAACGCTCTGATAGAAAGAGTTCCGCACTGCCTTGTTGTACAGTATATCTCTCATGGTGTACTTCAACTCCAGAGAGCCCATCTGAAGGAAGTCCTGTTGGTGGTTACTTCTGCCAGATCCAGCTCTCCTCTGGGGGGGGGGGGGGGATATAAGCACTGCACAGAGTTCCTAAGAATCTGCAGGAAGTTTCTGTATTGTGTTTCAGCTTTGAAGAAAACAGAAGTTAAAATTAACCAAGGTTGAGCAATTTAGTTCCAGCTTGCTTCTCAGTGTAAAGGGAAAGTTCTCTTCAGTGTCCTATCAAGACTGCTTCCTCTACAACGATTCAGACACTGACACCTCTCGACAGAACAGTTGTAATATTCCACTGGATGTTTGAGGACCAACATAATGCAAGAACCTCATCTCTAACTGTGGAAACATCAGAGAGTACAACGTCAGACTGTCTCCAAAACTACATTCACCTTCTCTTCCCCCTTGCCATTAATATGGTGGTCATGGCAGCTGAAATTGCAGAGGATCCCTCTTCCAAGTTTTTTTTTTTGGCAACTTCCCACCACAGCTTTTATGGATGACCTCACTTTCACCACATGATTTGGGCCTGACGGTAGCCAAATCCAGAGCCATGGTGTTGACGAGGAGAAAAGTGGTGGACAAGGTTTACTTCTTTTTGAATGGCACTGCAGTTCAATCCATCACTGAAAAACCAGTGAAGAGTCTCGCCCGGGTTTTTGGCTGTAGCCACAGGAAAGCAGCCGCAGTAGTCCAAACAACCATCACAGAGCTTGAGATTTGGCAAGTCTGGCCTACCTGACAGGTTCAAGGCTCGGATATACCAGCGTGGCATCTTACCTCAAATGGTCTTCCCTTCCCTGTTGTACAGACTCATCCTGTTCTTAGATGGCTGGTTCTGCTCTGCAGCCAAAGCACTGCATCACTTTCTGAGAGTGCAGTAAACTACAGCTCCTTATCAGCAGGCTTGATGAGGAGTTCAGGGTTTCCTGCAAAAGGCAGAGTCTGCTCAATCTGGTCTCTGGGGACTCTGGGGTAGAGGAAGCAGAAATTATTTTGTGGGCAGGCAGGAAGTGGAGAGCCCAAAAGGCCTTGGAGATAGCACTCTTGGCTGAGCTCTGGCAGGCAAGGTGGAAACTGGATGGGCATTGTTAGGTGCCATTTCACAACCTGGCTATGGTAAAGCCTATGGCAAGGACAGATGCTATTTAGTCCTGGGGGATGTGTGGGCAGGTGTTGAAGAGGAACCAACCAGCAGGAGAGTGAACATGCAGCAGCAGGGAGACAGAGAACGAACCGATACACCCAATGACCTCAGGAAACATCACTGATGATGTGCCCAAGCCCATCCCAGAAGATACACTATCTACAAGCTAGTCAAGCTTACCCTGCTTCGTGTTCCTGAAGTTGAATCTCGTCTCCTCGCTTACTTTTAACAGGAGAAGTACACAAATGTTGAAATGGGTAAAGATTGAAATGGAGGAAATGTGGTTGGAGATAAGCGAAGTGGAGAAAACTAAAAAAACCACAGTGAGAGACAGAGGGTGGTTTACACAGAGAGGGAGAGAAGGGGCACAGGGAGTAGAGGTAATGAGGCCAGTGACTAGCTTTACACCTCATCTCTGTGGAAACTAATTGGGAGAGAGCTGGAGGGCACTAATTTGAGCACTCTGCTGGGTAAATGTAGTGCAACGAACTATGAAGGGTAAATCAATGTACTACCTCTTGCTACACCCCCACCCCACCCCAAATAAAATATCTATCTAATAAAAATTCCATTGACTTCGACTATGCTTGTGGGCATAAAGTTATCGACCTGAGCTGATATCGTACGTGCTACGTTGGGCATGGTGCAGCTCACCGCAGCTAGTTAGCAGGAATAAAAATACTCAGTCATAATATCTCTGTTGAGTCAAACACTGAGGTGTCAACATGTGGTCTTATTTCCTGAGAGCTTGAACACACTGTCATGATAGCAGGCTGGTAAGGAAACGTTTCCCAGTGGTTTGGACATGTATTGTCTTTGAATGTAAGAGGGATATAACAATCCAAATGCATTGATGCACAGAAAGTATAGTATGTGTGTGTGTCGTCTCCCAGGACAGTATGTTGTCTGGTGGGAGAAAAAGAAACAAAGTGCATCAGTACCCCCTGTAGAGAGCCCACGGGTGGCTGAACAAGGAGCTTGCCAGAATTTGGGAGGTCTAAAGGAGAATTATACTCACCCTCAGGCCTGGGGGGGATACAGCAGGTCTTTCAGCCTCACATAAGAGAGGAGCCCTGCTCTTGTCAACAGAGGGATTCAACAATGCTGAGAGAAAAATACGAAACAAAGACAGAGCTTGGATAAAGAGGGGAGTTTCAGTTATTCACAGCATATCTGATTTAAAGGCCATACATATTACTGGTCATTTCTGCTGCTCTACTGTAAATAGACTGAAAACATCATGTAATAATAATAATGCACTAATAAGAATGCACCACTGCATAGTTCACTTCAGTTCAGTATTTATCAAGATCCTATACTGGGTAATTTGATTGCAGATAAACCTGAAAACATACAAGAAACACTGGATAAGATAAAATTAGAAAGAGCATTAAGATTATTTAAAAAAAAACACATAGGGCTTTAAATATATTGTGTTTTATTCAACTCTTTAATAACTGTGTCTATTTAATAATCTGATCACACTATAGTGAGTGATCATATGGGATTGTGTAATTCCACCTTTCATTGTGGTACTTGAAGGATGCTGATCTGCTCTGCTCAGCGCCATCTGCCCCCTTCTCTCGGCGACTGTGCCTAGCAGCTCGGCCTCCTGGGAAATAGCTGTGGATAAGTTATTCAATTAGAGGGGCATTATTGGCCCGCTCTCTCTGAGGACAGAGCTGATGATGCTGTGATTATACTGCTCTGCATTCCTTTATGAATCTCAGAGCGCGCGCGAGCTGATGCCTGCAATCTTAAACATACACACTTTGCAGAGAGTATGTAGAAGTGTGTGTGCGTGTGTGTGTGCACGTGTGTGTATTGCTGCAAATCAACGAATAATGTTTGTAAGGTGGCTGAGGTAGGTGAAAATATCAGAGATGCTTGGGTGATTTCAAATGAGCCCATCAAAGTTGGAATTGAAACCATACTCTCTCACACATGGACATTCACGCACACACACACACACACACACACACACACACGCACACTGGCCGACCACATATTATCTCAGAGGGAGGGAGACATGCCCTCTGCGCAATCAGCGTGAATTGGAAAATCTCAACAACTCTCACGGTCAATTATTAGCTCATTTTCTATCATCATTTCATGCAGAAACGATCAAAGTTACAGTATGAGTTACCGTGTCATGAAAATGATGATTTCCTGATTCTGGTGAGCAACAATAATTCCTTTTGTCTCTGAATTCTGTTGTTTGAAAAAGAAACAATGTCGCTTGAGACAACAACGAAAGGAGAAACATCTCAGCAGGCCAACATGGACACCCACACACCCAAATCCAAACACCCCCTCCAACACGCGCGCGCGCACACACACACACACACACACACACACACACACACACACACACACACACACACACACACACACACTCAACGGACCAGTGAGGTGGTCTTTAAAGTGTTGCCATGATGGGTCTGCCCTATCTACCCAGTGCAGACCCACAGATGCCCTCCCAGGGGGACAGGCTAGAGGGGAGCAGGGCAGCGGGCCTGGAGCCTCATCTGTTCTGCCCAGAATACAAATAGGTCAGTGTGTGGTTAGAGAGGAGGGGCACAGGGAGGGACACACACTCACAAACACACACACACGCACACACACACACGCACACACACTCACACACATTCACACACTGACCATGGACAAGAAGGGGTTCTGCCAGCTGAATTCCTCCATTAGCCATGATGGGAAGGGCCATCTGGTATCAATGTGGTGGAGCAACCAAGTTTAGGAGTGCACACACACATTCACTTCGTGTACTCACAGACACAGACACACACACACACAGACACACACGCGCACGCACACACACACACCGTGCTTTCTCCCTAAGAGACTCAGGGCAGCACCTGAACATGATGTCAGCAACCTCTCGCTCGGTGTACTTCTCACCTACCAGGAATGAGACACATTTACACCTTTCAAACTTGGGCCTTTGACTTGGGCACACACACAATGTGGAAGTCACAGTAATAGGGGATCTCTCCTGATTTAGTGAGGATGCTCCTCCCATTGTCAGACCAAAGAGGCCAGGCTCATTCCCACTCTCGCTTCACGAGGTCACATTGTGCTTCTTGTTGCTGCCATCAACTATCATGTTAACAAGCAATCAGAATCAGAGTCCTCTCTACTGGACAAAAACACATTGGTCTTGAGGTAATGTATCCACCGTCTTCCTACTGTAACCATAAAACAAAACCAAAAAAGTTAATCTTACACTCTTAAAAAAAGAGCACATCTGCTGAACTTTCTCTCTCAAGTTTTACTCATACAAGACCAAATATTCATGTTTTTTGGTATTCCGTCTCCATTGATAAAATTTTTTCTACCCTCTCTGAGACAGATACTTGGAATTAGTTTACAATGACTCTTAACTTCCATAGATCTGAGATCCAAACACCCCTGGACAATGTTGAATCCATTTTTTGACCCTGCTTTCATGGCCACGGTTTGAGTCAATTCTGGCAGCTCTAAGCTCAAATCTTTCAAGTTTCTCCTGTTTTGGAAATCCCTGGGAGTAAGAAAAACTTTAGCCAGGGTAAAAATAGACATTGTTTAACTATGATGTAATGCTAAAGTTTCGCTCTCTTTTTTTTCTTGCCGGTACAGGCTCAATGTATCGGCGAAAAGAGAAACTGGCTTATTTTGGCTTTTTATCAAAACCCTGGCCTGATGAGGGAAGGCTTTTGCGCACAGTAAATCAAGTAGAAAATAAGCGGAGTTGAATTATTTTCAAAAGCCAGCAAACTATGAAGCCAGCCAGCGCAGGCATATGGCAGCAGCTCGTGAAAAGAAAACATTTTTGAGGGATTTCTATCATACAATTGCTTGTTTTCAAAGCCATCACCTCTTAGAAGATATCAGACAGACACTGAGCACTTTAGAATGCCGCAGAGGTGAATTGAAAGACCCCTGTTTTACAGTGGATCTGCCGGCAGCAAAGTACGGGCAAATTAGAGTTGAAGAGGTCTGAATAAGCACTACTGTTCATGTACTTTGTTCTGATGTTCCAGTCTTTCTGAGGTGTATCTGGAAATGAACCTTCAAAATCACATTAACAGTGAGCTTGGAACAAGGAATTGATTTGGCTCCCAGACATTCACTTCTTCTCACTGACACTCTGCATTTGAAATTATTATGACTTGAGCCTTCCCTCCTGCACTTGCATTAGTGAGATAAGTCCTGCATCATGACCCACAAATATCTCAAGCATCCTTGTCTCCACCCACCACAGTCTTATGTCTGCACAAAAAAAAAAATCATTTGTTGTGTAGCAATGTGCGTCTTTTTGATTAACACCCCCATTCTAGTTCCTTGGCGTGCCCGCCTCACCTCTCTTTCTTCCTCCTCTTCTCTTTCTACGCACATCCATCTCTATGATTATTTAAACGGATGCCAGAAAAACACTGTGACACGTCTAATTTGGGCTGCTTGAGAGAGGAGAGAGGGGCTCTGCGATTCTCCACACTCCCTTTTACTGAGTGGGGAAGTGGCGGGTGAGAGAGAAGCTGTTGCCATGGCTACCTGCTGGCAGCTTCTGTCCTTGTGTTTGGAGAGCACTGGCTGTTCTCTCTCCAGAGGGGAGGGAGGTGAGGTGAGGCAGAAGGAGGTGAGGGGAGGAAGAGAGAGGTGAAGGGAGGGGAGTCAGGGAGGGGTCAAGCTGCCAAGGGGGAACAACCCGAGGTTTCACCGCCACAAAATGTTGTCGACTGAGAAAAGAGCAATGGCGAAGGCTCTGGTATGGATGATGGTCCCTTGCTCCTCCACACACATGTTGCTGACAGGCCTGACAGCTGTGGGAGATGAGGAGGCGTGGCACCGGATAATTATTTCACTACTGCGATACAATTCAGGTGTCGCCATGTGAAGGGGCCCCTCTCTTAGACTCCGCTCACTCCATCTTCTGGATGAAGCACGCCACAGGATCACGTTACTGTGATTGATGTGACGGTGTTTCCTATTACCTTTCATAATCTTTCTTGAAGGACTTTCTTCCTGTGCACCAGTAGGTCAGGTGTTGGAACAGTGGCTTGGATGTTGTGTTCTCCACCAGCGGCCAGAAAGATGATCTATGTCACCGATAGTCCTGGAATGGACATAATTCAGAGCAGCCAGTTATAGGACACACTAGTCTCCTTGTTACTTTCATCTACCTTCTTATTTTCTTAAAGAAACACATCAACTTTTTTTTTGAAAAGATGCTTATTGTTCATTCATTGAGAACTAGTCTAGCATGTAGCTTCTCTACTCTCTGCTTACATTACAAAGCTTTGGACCACCAATGGCTGACTGCTAGTTAGCTTAGCCACAACGAATGCTAGTGGTGCCGCACTAGAAAAAAATAACCAAATCGACTTTTATACAAATGGTCTTTGCCTGCATGAATAGAACTAGAGCCATCAGCCATCCAGTGGCAGGAGAGACATTTCTCCATCTGCTTGTCTGGCAGACAGTAAGACATTTCCCAAAAAGTTGGTATATTCCTTTAAGCTCGGGAGATATACAGTATCTACTTCCAATGAATTCCATATCTTTTGCCTTTTTCTTTTTTTATTTGCATATTTGTGTTAAAAATGTGGCTGTCAGCATTCCACTCAATGAATACGCCCATCAGTGTCTGTTTAAACGCAGCTCTCTCTATGTATTGGTGTTAAAGTTCATTCCACGAGTGTTTGTGTACAAGCTTTGCTGTTAGACACATCTTGCTGAGGTCCCAGTGGTCATGCTGACGTGTCCCCTTCCCCTTCCCTACCCCCGCCCCTGCCCCCCCTGGCAGGAGGCTGACCTTGGCAGGGCCTGACAGAGAGATGGCCTGGAGGGGGATCCACAGAGCTCCACACCAGCCCACTGAGCCAACCCACTCAGTCCATGCAGGTGTACTGACGCCTGGACAAACACTCGGCACCCACACACACACACACACACACACACATGCAAATCCACTGGACCAGAGGAGGCACCCTGAGCGAGCAGATGTGCTAACGCTCTATTTCTCTCTCTCTCTCTCTGTTATCTTTCTTCTGCTTTTCTTCCTTTTAAGTTTTTGGTGGCTGTATTCTTGATTTTGAATGTACTTGAAGCTCCTTCGCTTATTGGATAGTGCAAAATAAAAGGAAAAAAAAAACACAATTAAATGTGACATTCTACAAGGTAAATTGTAACAGATATTTCTGTCTACTTTTTTTGTGTGAACCAATCAATGTCACTGTACAATTGCGGAATCTATCAGTTCACTGTTTATCAAACATTTTCTTTGTAATTCCTTCTTGCTGACCACTCTCTTAACAGCCCTTTTCATTTTTGACATTTTACACAGCTTAACTCACATTCCACTGCAGGTGTGCAACCCACCTGCCAGCTTTTTCATCCACCCTGTGAATGAATCACATCATCAGACCGTAATAATAGTAACAGCAAATAAACCATATCATTATGGTGACGTATGCAATAATGTCCTTCATTTCCTGTATTGTATAACTCAGTTGTCAAAAGTCAGCTTAATCACTGTATGGATTTTTATTATTGAAGTTTTATGATTCTGGGGTAAAATACGGCTGCTTTTTTTCCCCCTCTCTTCCTTTCAACCTACTGTAAGAGGGTATTGTGATCTCTGTGACCGTGAGCTGAACATCAAAAATAAATATATTTTTTTGATTACATTTGCAAGACAAATAGGTAATATCACAAGAAACAAGACCCAAATCAAGGCTGCACGGTGTTGCAGTGGTCTGCACTGTGGCCTCACAGCAAGAAGGTTCCGGGTTTGAGTCCCGGCTCGGGCATGGGATCTTCCTGTGTGAGTCTGCATGTACTCCTTGTACCTGTGTGGGTTCTCTCTGGTACTCCAGCTTCCTCCCACAGTCCAAAGACATCAAGAGGGGACGAGGCTGATTGATACTCTAAATCAGGAGTCACCAACCTTTTTCAAGCTGAGAGCTACTTCTTCGGTACCAATTAATGCAAAGGGCTACCAGTTTGACACACACACACACACACACACACACACACACACACACACACACACACACATATATTTGCTTTTTTAATCTGTATATAAAAACCCATTTTATATATAGATAAATCTGGGACAGGCCTATTGTCATTTTCAAATTCACACCAATGCAAGTGTGATTAAAAATAGCGACAAAAAAAATCAG
Organism: Aulostomus chinensis; assembly: GCF_037954235.1. NCBI lineage: Eukaryota > Metazoa > Chordata > Actinopteri > Syngnathiformes > Aulostomidae > Aulostomus > Aulostomus chinensis. The sequence goes on along the minus strand of NC_141331.1, from coordinate 13,594,412 downwards.
ATGCAGCTCACTGGTGAGTGGTGCTATGGTGAACTATTTTTAGAACAGGCCCACGGGCGACTCATGTGGTCCTTGCAGGCGACCTAATGCCCGTGGGCACCATGTTGGTGACCCCTGCTCTAAATTGACTGTAGGTGTGACTGTGAGTGTGAATGGTTGTCTGTCTCTATGTGTTGGCCCTTCGATGGACTGGCAACCTGTCCAGGGTGAACCCTGCCGCTCGCCTGAAGGCTGCTGGGATAGGCTCCAGCCCCCCCGCGACCCTTAATAGGAACAAGCGGAAGACAATGGATGGATGGATGGAAGACCCGAATCAAATTTTAGATCCTGAGGACTATTTTGGTCGATTGGCAGGATATTACTTTTAGCTGTATTTTGTGACATGTCACTAGTGATTTTCAACTTAATTGTCACACATATGTAATATTCTTGGTAGGGAGGAAAAATTACATACAGACTTTGATGATTGCTCATATTCTTCGTCCTTGGTGGTGATATTCACCCTGTGAATGCACCTTTTATTGTTCTTTGTGTTTTGTTTTTTTTACATTTCAATGCAGTTCTACCAAGTAGCCCCAGGGATTCACATACCCCCATTTGAGATAAGTTCATGGCAGACATACATGAATAAATAGATGTCTCAATGTATGTATGAATCAATAATTTACTGCGTTATTGCTCCCCTCACTAGTGTTCATTATTATTATAATACCCATGTACCCATGTAACAGAGCACTGTATAACTTAAGAGAGGCCAATCCATCTGGGAGCTGCTGATGCCGAGGTCCCTGTGGGGGTATAAACTTGCTACTGTAGTCACTTATTGGCACTGCAGCTGATTCCTTGTCTCATAAGTAGGTTGTACTAACGACCAAACTTACACAGAAGTACCTCAAAGTAACAAAGACACTGTACTCTATAGGAATCAGATGTAGCACTTGAGAAAGGTAAAGTCAATTTCATGTATATGTCACCAAATCGCAGCACAAGTTATGACATTTAACAAATTGAACATCTTATTCTTTAGAGTGATTTAGTTTATATCAATATTTCATCCAAAAAGTGTATTTTGCAATTCATGTACTCACAAATAGATGTTTTGAGCTCACAAAGATGTTTTTTTTGCCCCTCCTGCTGTACGTCTTTGTGATTTAAGGATGAATGAACAGCCAGCTATGTACACTTAGCTAGAACTGACAGCTACTTGAAAGGCAAAATACACTTTTTGGCTAAAGTACAGCCCATAAGAAACTCAACGGTTCCCCATGGGCAAGCTTTTGGCGACTGTCAACAGAAATGGAAAACATGTTTGTTACTGTATACCACAAAGTGATTCGAGGGAGTGAGTCTTTCTGGACTGAGTGACGTGCTGAAGGGGGAAAAAAAGCACACGTAAAAATGTATTTTTAATACGTCAGCTTTTGTAAAAAGAGGAACTTCAATAGAACGCAGCTTTGAGGTGCAGCATTTGCCCATACTTTCCTCACACTTCCAATACCAAGATGAAAACAGATTTTAGAGCAACCATTAAACAATGCAGTTCTATGAAACATTTCAATGCCATTAAAAATAATACCTTCAATTCCATTTTTATGCCCAAATCATGACAGACAGACAGACAAGTAGACAGGCAAACATAAGGCTTCTTTTATTTAATTTTGCCAGAACAACACTGAGAGGAAGCAAGCTTTTTTCATTTATCGTTCATAGAGAAGTGAAGAGTGTAGGATGGCTGGAGCTTCTGAAGGTTATCCAAGCGGAGACCTGACAGTGTGAATATTCGCTTCTGTCCTTCTTTCAAGGTTTTTCGGATTTGTTTTTGTATAACTTAAAAAAAAACTATTCTCAAAGCTGTGAAATACTTGAAAAGGGCCTGTTCTGTTTTTTTGTCCCCTAAGTGTGTTTTCTCACCCAGAGCGGAAAGGAAATGAGTGACAGCATAAAACATGTATGTTTTTCATGGATACTTATTGATTATATCTCACTCGATGGACAGAAGTCTTCTATTTCTGATCCCTCCCCCCGTTTTGTGTCTAAACTTCAGCCAGAGACGCATCAGCATTTCACAATCCCACACTGAAGCTTCCTTGGACAATAAGAAGGCTCGCCCCCTCAGTGTAGATATTTTAGTGTGACTAAATAATGAATGGTCATACAATAATTTGATGAGATTGGGTTGGATGATGCAAGCATGAAGAGTGTAATGATAATGCTTCTCTAGCTGTCTTACAGCTTACTTACCCCCCAAGACACCCACACCTTCTTTGAACTGCTCCCACCCTTGGGTGATGCATTAGCAGCCTGTCTAGTTGGCACAACCTTTTGGAAGCTCACGCGCCTCAGGTGTTTAATAAGATGGTGCCTCATGCACCTAACCCCCTTTGCATACCCGCACCACCGCCTCCCACGACAGTTCCCCAAGACCATCACCATCCTCTCTCTCTAGCTTCGTCCCCTTGTTCCCGTCTACACACCTCCCTCATCCCGGCTCATCCCGGGGCTCATTTGTGCTCCTCTCTTCCTTTTACACATGCCAGGACTCCTGCAGCAACAGTCAGTTACACAACGGCCATGTCATTTGAAAGAGATCCTCAGGACGTCATTACGAGGATCATCGCTCAGCCTTACGGCTGATGTTTCATTCCATCACACACACAGACTTCAAAGAGCCAATTAGCTGGACAGTCTGCTCATTTGTCAAAGAGTTTTCTGTGTTGTATTGATCTATAATTGACAATTGTCATATGTCCATGCAGTTTGAGCTGGTAAGATGAAAACTATGTCCTTAATTAGGATTGTTTTTATGCAAATGTACAGTATTGTGTTGATGAATTAAAGGAAATTACGCTAAATTGACACCCTCCTCTGAAGTCAAGGAGATAGATGCCCATTTCTCCTTTGAGATGCACTGGGGAGCTGAGACCCAGCAGAGACTGGTTAGCTGTTAGCTGGCCTATCACAATGAATAGTAATGGGTTGGCAAGTTAACATACCTCTGTCTCGGCTGGTGGTTACAAGAGCACTGTGATGGTCATCACTGTACATCACTTTAAGAAAGAGGAGCAGCTGATGAGAAACTCCAAAACATGGGAACTGGGACCGAACAAACCTTCTTAGCTCCACGTGATGCGAAGGAATTCGCGGGTAATCCAAGGAATTCCAGTGTGGAGGGGACAGAGTAAACTGGGAAAGACCTTTCTCAGGGTATATTAAATGGGTTTGTTGTGGTAAAATACTGGAGGGGTAGATACTTACTGCTCAGTCAACAGAATGTGGCACATTGTACTACGTCACAGGGTTACATGTGTAACATGGATAGTGTTGCGGCTCGGCCTGCCGTTTGGCCTCCCCTGCGTGGGCACGCTGCTTTCCCCGAGACATCTGAGCGCACCGCTGCGGAGTTGCGAAACCGGCAACAAGGGCAGGCGAAGCGCATGTCAGGACACACCTGCAGCTCATCCGCTCGTTACTCACCTGCATCTAATCAGCTCCCTCTGGCTAGTATAAGTTTGTTGGCCTCCCAGTCCTCAGATGCGAGTTTGTCCTGAAGAACACAGACTAGTATCCTCAGTCTTCGCTAGTTCCCTCAGTCTTCGCTGTCCGTCGATCCCCTTATTTGGTTAGTGCTATTTGCGTTCAGACCCCAAAGGAACCGTTTTGAGTTTTTCTTCCTTAAAGGGAACACTGAAGTATTAAACCCTCGCCAGTTAGGCAATCTCATCTGTTGTCTTGTGTTGTGCTATTGGGTTCAGTCTACAAACCCTAACAGTACAAACTCGCCATGTCGAACCCAGCCGACACAGACAATGTAGCAGCCAACCCCATTCAGGCTGCCCTTATTAAACAAGTCTAGCTTACGGCCACCCACAGCCAGCAACTGCAGGAGGCCTCTGTTGCCATGCAGGTGCAACCCCTCCAGGCCTCAGTGGAGTCCCTTTTTGCCCAGCAGGTGGCCCTCGCGAGCCAACAAGCTGAGATCCTTCAGCAGTTGCGGACTCTTACGGTGGCGCTCACCATCCAGCAACCTGCCCAGCAGGCTGTTGTTGACCCTGCTCCACCGGCGCCCGTGGCCGCTGCCCCAGACAACCCTGTCGGGTATGTTCCAGAGTCCCCAGAGCCCTGTATCGCCAATCCCTGGCCTTTTGATGGCAACTTTGAGACCTGCGCCATGTTGCTCATGCAGTGTGAGCTGGTCTTTGCCCATCATTCCAGGAGGTTCACCACCAATGCTGCCCGTGTTGCTTACGTTACCAACCTGCTGACTAGCCGCGCAGCTCAGTGGGCCACTGCTTCCTGGTCCATGGGGGCCAGTTTCTGTTTCTCCTACGCGGACTTAGTGGCTGAGCTTCGGAAGGTATTCCATCATCCCGCCTACGGTCAGGATCCCGGTACTCGGTTGAGTAGGATCCAGCAGGGCAGTGGCAGTATCACGGATTACTCGGTCGAGTTCAGGCTGGCTGCGGCGGAGAGCAGCTGGAATGACCAGGCACTTCGGGTCACTTTCCATAGGGGCCTCAGCGACGCTGTCAAGGATCAGCTAGCCACCCGAGAGGACCCTACCTTCCTCGACGACCTGATCAGTCTTGCCATCCGCATTGATGGACGTCTCCGGGAGAGGAGGTGTGAGCGAGCCCTACGTGGATCCATGGCTACCGCTCAGCCGTCCAGGACTTCCGAGGGGGGCCCTTCTCCGGCACACTCCACTCCCCCTGTGGCAGGCCTCTCCGCCCCCCAGATTACGACGGAGGAGGAACCTATGCAGCTTGGACGCACACGACTGACTGTAGCTGAATGTGAGCTGCGGTTTAAAGCAGGCCTCTGTCTCTATTGTGGTCTTAAGGGACACCGGATCAGTAACTGTCCGAAGCGGCCAAAAGACTAGGCTCACTGGGACCCCGGGAGATCCTGGTGAGCCGTTTTTCCTGTTCCCGCAATCCAACTCCAGCTTGTGAGCGTCACTCTGGCTTGGGCAGACCAGCGGCTCACTGTAGGCGCACTCATCGATTCGGGGGCTGATTGGTGTTTCCTGGATTCTACGTTTGCGGCGCAAGCCAACATCCCACAGGAGAGATTGGGGAAGCCAGTGGAGGCTTTCGCTCTGGATGAGCGCCGTCTGGCCAGTGTAACCCAACAATCCTGCCCTGTATCTCTCACTATTGCTGGGAATCATGTGGAGAGTCTCCAGTTCTTCATCATCCAGTCTCCGTCAGTCCCTGTGATCCTTGGGCGTCCCTGGTTAGCTCAGCATGAGCCACACATTGCTTGGGCCTCTGGCAACATCCTGGAGTGGAGCTCCCTCTGTCATGCCTGATGTCTTCAGACTGCACCTTGCCCAGCAGTCCGGACAGTCCCCAGTGCCTCTCCCCCCGATCTTTCCTCTGTCCTTCCCGCGTATCATGATCTTGGGGAGGTCTTCAGCAAGACGCGGGCTCAGTCTCTTCCTCCACATCGGCCTTATGACTGTGCTATCAACCTCCGCCCGGGGGCCCCTCTTCCTAGCAGTCGTCTGTACAGCCTTTCTGTCCCCGAGAGGAAGGCTATGGATGAGTACATTTCAGAGTCGTTGGCAGCAGGGCTCATCCGACCTTCATCTTCCCCGGTGGCAGCGGGTTTCTTTTTTGTAAAGAAGAAGGATGGTGGTCTCCGGCCCTGCATAGACTATCGCCAACTCAACGACATCACCATCAAGGACAAATATTCCCTACCTCTGATGAGCTCCACCCTCGAACCCCTTACCCAAGCTACTGTCTTCACAAAACTGGACCTCCGGAATGCCTACCATCTCGTCCGGATCCGGAAAGGGGATGAGTGGAAGACAGCCTTTAAGACTCCCCGTGGTCATTATGAGTACCTGGTAATGCCGTTCGGCCTCGCCAACGCCCCGGCGGAGGTCCAGGCACTCATGAATGACATCCTCCGCGACATGCTGGACCGATTTGTTGTGGTCTACCTCGAAGACATCCTCATCTTCTCCAGGTCCCTCAAGGAGCATGTCCAGCACGTGCGGCAGGTTCTCGAACGCCTCCTTTGTATCCGGCTCTTCGTAAAGGCTGAGAAATGCCGGTTCCACTCTGATTCCATGGAATACCTGGGCTTCATCGTAGAGGGGGGCAAGACTCGAGCTGATCCTCGCAAGATTCAGGCGGTGGGGGTTTGGCCGGATCCTAAGTCTCGAAGGGAACTGCAGAGCTTCCTCAGGTTCGCTAATTTCTACAGGAGGTTCATCCGGAACTATAGCTGTGTAGCAGAACCCCTCACCCGGCTAACCTCCCTCTCTCAGCCGTTTGTCTGGTCCCCAGCTGCCTGCTCTGCATTCCTGTCCCTCAAGGAGAGATTCACCAGTGCCCCTTTCCTACTCCATCCCGACCCCAAGAGGCAGTTCATTGTGGAGGTGGACGCTTCAGACACCGGGTTGGGGGCTGTCCCAAAGGTCGGAGGCTGACCAGAAGATACACCCCTGTGCTTTCTTCTCCCGCCGATTTCTGCCTGCTGAGGAGAACTATGATATCGGTAACCGGGAGCTGCTCGCTGTTGTTGCCGCACTGGAGGAGTGGCGCCATTGGCTGGAGGGGGCAGAGCAGCCATTTACCATCTGGACAGACCATAAGAACTTGGCATTCATCCGGGCTACCAAACGCCTCAATGGTCGGCAGGCAAGGTGGGCAAGCTTCCTCAGTCGGTTCAACTTCACACTGACCTATCGCCCCGGCTCCCGCAATACCAAAGCAGACGCTCTTTCTCGACAACACCTGAAGGAGCCTGTTACTGAGGAGCCAATCCCTGTCCTCCCTGAGACAAAGGTGATTGGTGCAGTGACCTGGGGCCTGGAGTCTGTGGTCAGGCACGCTCTACGCTCCCATCCAGCCCCGAGCAACGTACCTCCTCGCCGGCTATTTGTTCCTGACTCTGTCAGATCTCGGGTTCTCCAGTGGGGCCATGCCAGTCAGTTTGCTTGCCACCCTGGAGTCCATCGCACCTTCACCTTCCTGGCTCGGAGGTTCTGGTGGCCTACCATGAGGAGGGATGTCAAGGAGTTTGTCCTGGCCTGCACCATCTGCGCCCGCAGCAAGGCCTCTCACCAAGCACCCGCTGGTCTGCTGCAGCCCCTTCCAACTCCTAGTCAGCCCTGGTCCCATTTGGCATTGGATTTTGTCTCTGGACTCCCTCCCTCCCAGGGCAACACAGTGATCCTGATGGTGGTGGACCGCTTCAGCAAGGGAGTTCACCTGGTGGCTTTGCCCAAGCTCCCTTCGGCTTCAGAAACCGCTGACCTCCTGATATGCCACGTGTTCCATTTGCATGGCCTTCCCAAGGACATTGTCTCAGATCGAGGGTCTCAGTTTGTCTCCCGGGTGTGGCGAGCTTTCTGCAAGGGTTTGGGCGCCTCTGTCAGTCTCTCATCAGGATGTCATCCCCAGACAAATGGACAGACTGAGAGGATGAACCAGAGTGTGGAGTCTGCTCTCCGTTGCGGAGCCGGTTTCTCCCCTGGGTTGAGTATGCGGTCAACTCCCTGGTCAGCTCCGCCACCAGTCTCTCACCCTTCGAGGTATATCTTGGGTACCAGCCACCCATCTTTTCGGCGCAGGAGTCTGAAGTGGCTGTTCCTTCCGTTCAGGATCATCTGGATCGTTGTCGCCGTGTCTGGGAGATCACCAGAGCCGCCCTGCTCCGTGCTACAGAACATGCCAGACGAGGAGCTAACCGTCGCCGATCTGCAGCACCGGCTTACCAACTCGGGCAGAGAGTCTGGTTGTCCTCCAAGGATCTCCCGCTTCAGCCCACTGCCAAGAAGCTGAATCCCCAGTTCATTGGACCCTTCGAGATCCAGCAAGTGCCCTGCCCTGCAGTTGTGCGTCTTAAGCTTCCGGTCTCGATGAGAATCCATCCTGTCTTTCATGTGTCCTGAGTGAAGCCAGTCTCCTACAGCCCGCTAATGCCTCCAGCCCCTGCCCCCCCCCCCCCCCCCCCCCGAGATTGTGGATGGGCATCCACAGTGGAAGGTTTGTCGATAGGTGCCGGGGCCGGGGCCGGGCACCGGGGACGGGGGTTCCAGTATTTGGTGGACTGGGAGGGGTACGGAGGAATTGGAGCTGGGTGTCCCGCCAGCTCATCATGGATCATGGACCCTGGCCTACAAGTTGTGTAAAACAGCCTGTCCAATAACACTAGAAGGTGATATAGATTTTTTCAACTGTATTCAAACAATTCATCTGAAAATCTGCACAAAAACTGTAGCTACACTAATGTGTCTCTTTGTCAAAATGCTTGCAACGACGGCTTTAAAGCAGCATCTATCCATTCATCCAAACCTATTCATCCATTTTTTTCTCCTCCCAACCTTTTCATTCCATCCTCTTGTCTCCACTCAGCCATTTCCTCCAAACATATAGGAACACAGTAGACATACAATATCTGAAGTGAAACAGTATGAATATTAAGTTGGAGGCAGATGGGCCAGACTCATTGTACAACTGTAAATAGTAATACGGTGAGGCCCCCCCCCCCCCCGGCACCCACCCACCCAACCTTACCCCCACCTCTATCTCTTCCTCGCCCAATCATGGTTGTTGAGCTCCACGATAAGCCTGCGCCATGTTAAGTGGTACGAGCTCCATCAGCCATGCAGATGAGTCCTGTTTCCTGTACCTTCATCAGAGCTCCCAGAGGACCGACAGTGGGCGCTGAGCAGCGTCAGCCTCTTGTACCACAGAAATACTTTCATCCAGCCACCAAAACACCAGGAGGGAAACTGCCGCCGATACACATGGGCGCTGTATATCATGTAATTTAGAAGCAAATATTCCAGCATGTCACTTGAGGCTAGGCACCTCAACCAATCACTTCATTTGTAGTACAATTTTTTAAACCTAAGATGGCAAAAAATAAAGAAATGAAAAGACTGGACCTTCTCCCACAGTGCATTTACATATTTATTCTTTTTTATATTCCATACGTTTATAGTTTTTCATACACTTTGAGGATTTTAAACTGAACATCTTCATGCAGGTTCATGCAGTGGCGCTAAGAGCTCAAAGTCTGAGGCAAACCCATTAAACCCATTTTAAAAAAATGTGCTGCAAATTAACACAACACAGCACATTACAAAAAAGTGTGTGTGTGTGTGGGGGGGGGTGTCAGTATTAAAATAAACCAATAATGCTTCTGTTTCGCTCACTTTTTAAGGCACTTGCTGGGGAGTGGACATCAATAGCCTCATGCTCATCCTCTGTGGGGGACATTCAGTAGAGACGGGGGATTTTTTTTTTTTTTTGTCGAACAAAGGTGTCGGTTACAAGATCCCGCAAAAGTTTTCATTCAGGTGAACACCTGAGCTGTCAACCACATCTGAAATGAAAGACGCACACTGGTGCTAGAGTTGGGATTGGCCTAGAATAGCTTCCATACCTCCCAGAAGTCATTGTTTTCATATACATGAGAGATGATTGAAGAGAATTAATAACAAACCGACTGACAATATAACAAAGCTCACAAAGTAGGCTAGCACTGTTTTTTGTTTTAAACTGTTAATTTTGGTGTCTTGAGCTCCAGAGAACCCAGAAGTGTTCGTCACCTTTAATTGCCCTCTCGAAACACTTCCATTTTTTTAATATGTCCCGTATGTGTTGTGTGTTCTTAAAGACAGAAAATAGAAACGAAAACAACTCTAGTATTCTGTGTCAAATATTTCAAAGTTTTTTAAAGCGACCCATGTGTTGTCAATTTTTTTTTTGTTTAATTTGTTTGTTGTGTTTGTTTTGTCTATTTGCATGTTTTCCTTGTGTTGAGTTCTCAGGGCTACCTGAGACAAAACAAAGCAAATATGATGGAAATATGACAAGTTAGGGAACGGTAAACTTTTTTTTGGTTCTCAAACTCTTTTAAGTTGATAAATATGTCTCACTAATACTACTATCATAATCCCCATGAAAGGAGGATTAATTGTAGGGATTTTTTTCTGAAGTTCCTAATAAATTGGCACTTACACATTTAATGTCAATTTATTATTTGTACAAAGAAATTTGCCACTGTTCATCTGATTTCCTGTCCTCACGCACACCTTTCCTTCCTCCGTCCCCTTTAAACGGGGAGGTGCTCCGGTGCTCACCCCCAGCCCGGGGCTCCGCTGCGCTGCGGGAGGGGTGGTGCAGAGGGAGCTGGGGCTGCCTGTGAGCGGACTGTGTCGGAAACCTCCCCGGATGGGCCCCGTGTAATTCGATGCATGCTGTTAAAGCTTAGACTATATTGTCTTCCCTTTGCTTATGAAGCCTCCACCCACCGGCCCACCCTACATTTAGCGGATCATGTGATTCGGGGTAAGTCATTTGCAAGTACAACAGAACTCTGTGCGCTCCCATTCATTTCCTGAGAACTGCCAGAGCAGAGCAGCTGAGAGGCAGAAGGGGAGGGAGCTGCTCACTCACACACACACACTCACATGCACACACACATGCACACACATACACACACATACACATATACATACACAGAGAGTGATAGGAGAGAAGAGGAGAGGGAGAGGAGACAGAGAGGACTGTAGAAAGGAAAACAGTCTCCTAGTCTCCACGGCTCTGCAGCTTCTGACAAGGTCTGTGCATTTTCTGTTCCTCTGCTGCTGCTGTGTGTGTATGTGTGTGTGTGTGTGTGTGTGGTTGTGTGTGTGTGTGTGCTTGGTTTGTCACGTTGCCGGGCTTTGTGCTTGTGTTCACTTGCATGGCGTTCAGCTGTCATTGCTCTGTCAAAGCAGATGACAACTCAGATCACCTATGGCATTGTGTTTGGTGTTTGTCGGCGGGGGGAACAGGAGACACTGCATGCTGCTGCTGCTGCTGCTGTTGACTGGACATGAAGCACATATTCCCATTTAAGTTCTCATGACAACAGTCAAAAGTGATGACTGTTGGTACGAGAAGCATCCTGACGCCGCGTGAACCTAAATCTCTTGTCTCACACTCCTTTACCTTAAAAGCAACTTCATAGCACGGAGTAACTTTGACAGACAGCACCACAGTCTCTCAGCATTGAAAAGTTTGCTGCTCCTCAGAGTTTAGTGCATGTCTTAAGAGAGTTGTGTGTATGTGTGTGGGTGTACATTTGTATGAGGCATTGTGTGTGCCACAGGCTTGTTTGCTGTTCATAGCCTACTTTGCCAGCTTAGAGACGGAGAGACAAGGATGTTAGCAACGGGTTAAACATTAGGAGGCTCGGGTAGCGGAGGAAGGACACGGGGGGGGGGGTGTTTGTGTATGTGTGTGTGTGTGTGTGTGGGAGTGTTGCAGGGCTGGTGTCTTGGATGACATCGGCAGCGCTCTCACTTCCAGGGTAATAGTCATTGGTATTGATGAGTAGCTGTCAGAGAGGCAGAGAGCCACCAGGCTGGAGAGAGTGGCCAGGGGCTGGCCCTTGGCTGTTATTTTCAATTACAAGGGACCGGGGCAGAGCTGACAGCAAAGGCATTTGTAAATCTAGCAAGGGGGAGGAGGCGGAGGAGGAGGAGGAGGAGGAGGAGGAGGAGGAGGAGGAGGGTTGGGATGGAGCAAGAGAGCAGGAGGGAGTGAGAAAGGTGGGAGGGGGAGATGAGACTCTGGCCTCTGCTCCTGGGTTTGATGTGGAAACTGAGCACTGACCTCTGTGACTTTACCCCGGCGTTGTGGAGGGGCCCTGCCTCGCCTGTAACTGCGTGACAGCCGTAGGGTGTATGTGTATACATGGATGTGTATGTGTTTCAGCAAGAGTTTCAGCCACACACATAAAAACAACCAAAAAAACTGTGTGGATGAGACCCCCTGCAGCTCATGGATGTTCAGCGAGTGAGATTAGCGCCCATTTGAACTCTCACTTAAATCCATTTACAAAGAGGCCTTCACCCTGTGCATGAATAGGCAGGCTGATATTAACCACTCGCTGTGCATGCATATCTGATACAGGCGCTGGAGAGGACGCGTAGTGGAGCTACTTAACAGACAACATATAAATATTTAACATTTAATCAGAAGGTTGTAATTAAAAAAGCGATCGCACACTCAGAAATACAATGGTCAAGTAAGTTTGAAGTCAGGCTGCTCTTAGAGGTGTTCATTACATGTATGGATAAATTTGGACTGACTGTTCTGAATCATAATTGTCACTGACCGAATCTGTGGCTTCTAACAGTGGAGCTTTTCTCACTTGTGACTCAGATCACAGTTGTCAGCTCAGCCGTGATACACAATACGTTACTTCCCTGCTAAAAGATAATTAAGAGACAATGAAAACGAAACAATCCTGGTGTGATGACTCGAAATAGTTGCCCTCGTATCGACTAGTCTCATTGAGCGTAACAGATTGAAGCAGCAACGGACTGAATGCACTACTTAACTGAGGATGGTGCGAAGTGATGTCACAGCAGTGTAAAACATGATGTACACATGCTTTTGAATGGCAATCTGACACTTTCACTGATGCAGAGCAAACCTAGAACCGCAATGTCTGCGCAGTTTTTTTCTAGCTGTTAAGTCGTCCTTTCCAGCGTCTGGTTTGGCAACGTTAGCTTCAACGCAATTTGACAACTTTTCGGTAATTTCTTTCCACTGACTTGAACTGCATGTTATGTGCAGTGTGACTTGCCAGTGTTTCTGTACACACAGTTTGTCTGCATCAGCTGTTGCTCTCTCCTCATCTGACTTCAGTAAAAAGTATTAAAAGCTTTTTTTTTTCTTTCCTGATTGTACACCTCACAAATAAACCATTTCTGACTCCCTTCCTGGATTCAATACCCTCCACCCACCCCCTTCCCCTAGACCCCATCAAAGGGGCTTATGATTGTGATCAGTGCAGGTGATGGTGGTGGTGGGGGACAGCACTCAATTAAAAAGGCAATCGCCAATGGACAGACTCTATCTGTCCATCAACACTGGTCTGCCTGGGACATTTAATTGCTCTGTAGGATTCCTCCACTAAAAGCATCATCTGTCTGCCACAGATCACAGCTCTCAAATTGGGAGCATGTTGACAGATTGGATCTCTCAGGAAGAATTTTTTACGCTCCAGTATGAAGATTCTGTCTTACTCGGGGGATGTGAACGTCCCTGTATTAGCCCTAATCAGGAGGGTTAACTGCTAGCGTATTGACTGACTGCTGTATCATTGATCCGGTTGGGTGTTATGGAGTGTATCGGCATCGATCGCAGACGAACTGCGCTGCACAAAATGGTTTGGGATCATATGGATCTCTGACTTTTAAGACAAAATGAAACGGGAGTGAACCAGATAAGAGATGCGGGGTATGCTCCAGTGCATTGTGGGATATTCTGGTCATGTCCAGAGGTATCAAACCCCCCGTCATGCTGCCCCAGGTTGTTCGTTCAGCAGCATCAGGTTATACACTTTCCTCTCACCAAGGAGGTTATAATTTCACACGCATTTCCCGGTTCATGGTGTTCTCATTCACTCTTTCTGCTACGAAAAATGTGTGCTCATTCATATAGATGTTTAACTCGTGTCATCACGAACCAGGAATCGAATGTCAGGACATTTGCACTTGTTGGTCTGGCGACAAACCGTGTGTTTCCCTAACCTTAACTGCTTCTCCGCCTGAACCTCACCAGACCCACTGACAATACAAAGGAATGGCTTGAGGTTCTCACTGCAGGGGGTTGAGCCAACGTATCGCTGGACATTCGTGGGATTGTGCATGAAAAATTGAGAATAAATTTCCTATGAATGTTTCATGAGAATGTGTTTTCTTGCCCGTCTGTCAGTGGCCTTACGATGCACACAAAACCTGCTTGAGGCTTGTAGCGTGGGGGTCAAGGAGGAACCTCGTGGAGGGTGATGGCACTGATAATGTCATAAATTTAGATTATGGTAACTGCATATAAAATTGGGTCGAAATAATCATTGCGCTTCATCCCATTTCATAATTATTTTTTTTTTGATGTGGAACTTTTATACAAACAAAAACTGCAGAGCGAGTACTCCCTCATCTTGGGTTTGGTTTGGATGCCTCTTCCTTTCCTTGCAAGCCATTAATCATGAATCAGCTCTGTGGTTTGAAGAGTTTTGTTACAATCTCTTCGACATATGGTAACACCACATCCACCAACCCCAGAGGAATTTATTAAATTTTGGGGCAGATCCGTTTAACATTGGTCACATCAGCCTTGGCAGAGGTGTGCGCCTTGTAGTATCTGTGAACTGAACGCCCCGTGTTATTTCATCATGTCAGAAGATGACAAAATGTTCCCTCCCTTTGCGTTCTCTCTTGTGGATTCAGCCTTTGACCCCCCGTGTCCAGCCCACATTTGTTTACCAAAATTGAGTTAAGGGTGTACTTGGAGTTCTAGAGCATGTGAGTTTTGTGACTGAGAGAGAGAGAGAGATAGAGGGAGAGAGAGCACGGAAAGTGTTGTGCAACAGCCGATGACTCTGAGTTTGACAGTCCGAACTGCAATAACAAGAGCTTCGATCGAACCTGGGTGTCTCCAGCTCGTCACACACTGTCAGTTTCTGCATTTGACTGTATTGCATTTTTCTTTGCTTGGATAGAATTACAACACCATCAAAAACACACACAGGGATGATGCTGTTTGATCCAAGTTGTATTTTTTTTTTTGTTCAAGTTACGACACCATCTCTAGAGTCGCACACTCAGTGCTTACTGGAAGTGACTCATTTAGGAGAACATGCCCCCAGACTCTGATTTAAGGTTGCTCTCACATGTTTCCATGGCTAAGATGGAAATTATGCCAATGGAAGGCCGGTCTATCTGTGATGTTTCCCCTGCCTACTTCACTTTAGCCAAACATGGTTTTTTAACCAAAGGAAGGAGAAAAGGAAGGAAGCCAATCTTGTGCTTTTAACAGCTTTTTTTTTTCTTTTTCTTGAGCTGGTTTTATAGGAACGAATCCTTTCAGGATCTCTATCTCTCTAACCTCAGTGCAGATTGTTTCAGCAGACCTGCTCTGGTCCCGGTAAGGATGCTGCACGGATCACTGTGATCTTTGTTTCCAGTTGTACCGCAGGTCAACTGTTAGCTGAGGAAATTATGTAAACAACATGTGGAATCCATTTAGGGGCCTGTGGCATTCCACAAGATCTTTTGGCTTTAACACAAACGAGTGTAGGTTCATGTTATGGACCGCAACTCCTCTCAGAGTGCTTCCACCAGGTATCAGCATGGCACAGCATCAGCTCGGAGAGATGGAAAGAAATAGCTGAAGTGATGGTGTGAGTAGATGAGTAATGGAAGTAAACACAGCTGCTGGCTTTTATTGAGTGGTGTTGGAGAGATGGAGTGGGTCAAACCAAGGGGAAAAAACTCAGTGAGAGAAAATAACTATGTGCACTTTTGATGTAGTAAGTGTGAGTAAGCGTGCTGGAATGTTTAGGTTGGTCCGTTATTGTCTGTTTACATGTGGCGTGTGTTGAGGTGGCTTTGGTTGTGTCAGCATAAAACGAGGATGGGGAAACTTGTGGAATCATTTTGTAGTTTGATGAGTTGATTTTTTTTTTTCCTGATGCCAATTTTAAGGTTTTTTTCTTTCAATCAACTAAAGAAATAAGATGTAAAATAATTACTAGAATTTGCTTCTTATGACACTTGGAGATGTTGGCACCGGGCTCATGTGCTCTCTGTAGACCTACTCACCCTAACGTTGCTCTGTGCTTCATTAGTGTTATAACTGATATGAACATGATTTGGATCGTGATATTAAACATGCGATAATCATGTCAAATGAAACACAATGTTATTATATTATCACACCAACCACAAACGCACAGGCTTTTAAAAGTAACACGTGGATCGGACGGAGTTAAATAAATTATCACAATTATGTATCACTTTTTTGAGTTGCATGGTCTCTACTGGCGTTTCACCGACGTTCAACTCCCCTCAACCTCCTCATCCTCCCGCTGCCCCCTGGCAATCCCATCCCCTTTTGCTAATCTTCAGAATCCACGACGGAACCACATGATAGACATGATTTCCAAACCCTGGCATTTCATGACGGAACACTTATTTTTGCGCCCACAGAAATAGCCTGTAAAAATATAAATGAGTGTGTTTTGAAGCTGACTATTTTTACGATACCAATAGAGCGTACAACAATGTGTCAGAGGTGACACTCACAGTGATGAAACCCGCAGACTCTGCAGATCCCTCTGCAGACAACAGTTTCACCTCATTATTTAGCTATCTGGCCGGCTGCAGCTTTACCATCTCCACTTTTTTTGGACAGCTTTTCAGGGGGGGAAAAAAAAATTCTATAAATCCGTTCTTCACTCCCTGTGCGGAACCGAAAAAGCAAATGCACACATTGAGGAATCAGAACAGACACATATCATTCACCAGGTAGACAGAAACACGACTTGGCTAGAGAGAACCAGGTGGGTGAAGAATTTGAACAGATCATCATCACAACCTTTGTCATTAATTTTCCTCCCAACTACCAAAAATAGGTCTTCTGGATTATGCATCACTTAGGGGTTGGGTGAAAATTTGTCTGACGTGTCTGGAAATGCCACCAAGTATGATATTGTGCCAATTGCTTAGAACAGTCTTCAGGATCCAGGATATACAGTTTAATCCGGGTTGCTTCCAGAAGTTAATCACTTCTTCCGAATCATTTTATCTGTTTTCCCACCAAATTTCATCAAAATCCATCCCTTAGTTTTTGAGATATTCTGGTAAAAACCCAACAAACAGACAGACAAACACAGCGGTTTATTTCCCTGGTGAAGGTAATAGATGATAACTGCTGGATGTGTAACACTGACATCAAGTTGATATAGCAGCTTGTCAACTTGATACGTCAGTGTTCACAACTGGTTTCTGCTCAATTTAATGGAGGTTTGAGCTATTATTTTTTTCTCTTCTTTTTCACTGGAGTTGTTTAGAGTGAATCCTGTCGATGAGTCAGTGTATTGGTGCCTGCGCTTGCTTGCATTGTACACTTATAGTAAAACATCTAGGTCGATCTCTGAGTGCATGTGAGTGCACATGTGCTGCGATGCATTCACTAGACTGGCTATTGTGAAGAGTATGTACACGGTGCATATGTTGGGAGGATGGGAGGTGGAAGGGGTTCGCTCCCACACACAAGCACGCACACACACACACACACACACACACACACACACACACACACACACACATTTAGACATAAATTACATGTTGGAACACACATGCACACATATGCACCACCAGAGCCTTGGGGGGGATAAAAGGCAGCAGCCTACTCAAAGAAACCCCCATTAGGGCAGGAGTGTACTGACATCCCTATAGAGGAAGGGAGGAAGAGAGTAAGTGGGTGGCTGGTGGTAGGAAGGATGCTAGTCCAGTGAATACCACCTCCCTGTTTAGGCAGGAGGTTACATTCTGACCCTGAGCTCCAGTACATTTGAAACGGCTAAGAGAGAGAAGCAGTGACTGATGTTGCATGACAAGGCTTTTAGCATTTTCTGCATTTGATAATGGCCAATTTTGATGTGTTTGTTCTCACACTGTGGCTGTGAGTTACAGCAGTGGGCTTGTGAGGATTATAAAGTGTGGTCACCTCGACCTGGAACCTGCACCCTGAGAGTAAATAAGAGGCTCTTTATTGATCCACTCAGTTCTTTCTCTCTGTTTTTCTTGTACGCCGTCAACCTGACAGCACAAATGCAAAGAATATTTTGTGACAAATCTTCCTGTGCTGTTGATTCCACACATGCATCCCGGTCAACTCAGCTCCACCCCACCCCCACCCACCCCCTTCTATGGTGCAAGCGAGGTTTTTGTGTCAGAGGCTATTTTAGCTACACAGCCGCTGACCCTACTGCATCTACTGAGGTGAGCGAGTGTGTGTATGTGTGTGTGTGTTTGTGTGTGTGTGTTTAAGAGAGGTCACCCGATTATGATGAAACACAAGCTTCTTGTTTTTGCCTGCTCCTGAAGCCGTTCCAACAGTGAAAAATTAACGTATTCTTTCTTGTGATTACATCAAAAATGATCTTCAATTGCAAATAAACTGTCTCAAACAGTGTCACAAATCGCTTTGACTTCTAAGTGGAGGCTGACTTGAGTAGTGCCACCTCACTTTAGAGCTGCCACGGTCACAGCTTGTTTAGCTACGTCTCCGCTGCATTTGAGGCACATGATGCAAGAGGATGTCAGACTTTTCTGTTTACCTCTCTCTCTTTAGAGCAGGAGGAGTGTGTGTGTGTGTGTGTGTATACTGTAGGTGTCTGTGGGTGGCTTTTTGTGTTGAATGAGCATCTATAGTCCTTTTTCTTGAGCTATCGAGAGACATTTGTGCGTATGTATCGGGGGAGGGGGGTTCTGTGTGTATGTGTGTCTAAACCTAAGATAGGTATGGTTCATTATGGGTGCAGGCAGAGGTCATAAGGTTTGTACGTGTGTGTGTGTGTGTGTGTGTGTGGTTGCCAGATTGTTGAACAGAGCAGCGACTCAGGAAGTAAGCCTTATAAGAGTCTGACACACAGACGGAGACACAGAGAAACCAAACAGACACCAACTCGTCTTCTTGCTTTGAGTTTTGCCTCTCAGAATGAGTAGCTTCTTCATTTCTCACAGTTCTCAAAAGCCCATAAAAGGGATGGAGGTGGTACTGGCGGAGGTGGGGAGCTTTCACAAAGATGCCACCGGAAAATAATAACACCATTCACCAAATGTTTTCCCCTTTGTCATGTGACAAAGATGATCTTTTAGAAACAGCCAAGGTTATATTTTTGGTGGTGTTTGCGTGTCAGCAGGATTGCGCAAGTCTAAAGTTCACACTGCAACTTGGAGGAGGGGCGAAGCAACGGCCGTGGGAGAGACCTTTAAATTTTGTGGCAGATCTGTTGAACATTGTGACATTAAACAGAGCTTGGTGGTGACTTCAGTTTCATATCTTGTAGCTGATACACTCTTGATGTTCGTTAAGCTTTTATTAGAAATTTTACAATTGTTTGATCTTGTACCGTACACACACAGTGTCAGTGCAGCTCCTGTGTTGACTCATTAAAGTGTGCGTGCACATGGAGTTATAGTTGTGCCTCATTCCATTTGGGTGTGTCTTTGATCAGACAGAGAAAATTACAATTAAACATACAGTATGTTCTAATTTTGTCTGGAGTGCGTTTCATGGCGACGCGCTTTCATGGAGGGATGTACCGGCAGAGATTAGATCGAGGTTAGACATTTCAATATTTTATAGAGTTTCGTTTCCATTTATGGTTGTAAGTCACATGTTTCACCGTGAATCCCTGTCACATCGATTCTTTGAATGATTCAAAACAACAAAAATTCAGTTTCACTATTTATACCTACAGCTTTGGAAAACATTGACAAAGAATAATTCATGTTCACGATGAGCTACTGGTTTATCTTCACAGGGAAGAAAAGACAACATTTAATAATATCATGTTCCTACGTCAAAAATGCTTAGCACCGTATTCCGTACTCAACCCAGATAGGTAGGCCAGCACTGTAAGCATTTATTGAGCTACTGACAAAAAATAGACATTTTAAAAGGAAGTACATTCAAAATGGTTATGTCTAATGTTAGCCAGCAATAAAAAAGGAAGCCAAATTGTTCAATAAGCACGGCAGAAGAAAACGTAAGTAGCAAGCAAGAAAGTAGTGCTGTTATCACGTCATGTCTAGAATTATAGATCCTCAGTAAAGTATCAGGTTGGCAATCAAAACTGTAAAAACTACTGGGCTTTGGAAATACTCACCATTTATCAAGCGCTGCCCTACAGCTGGAGTAACCCTACTAGCAATGAGGTTAGAGGCAAAATATCCTATCATAAATAGCTCAATCGGATTTTCTGATTGGCTAAAATTGTGTGGATAATTGTATTTGAGAGTAAAGGCAGCGGGCTGGAGCTGCATCCGGTGACCTCATCCCCCTCATCCCGACAGGATTACTGACACAGGATCCCCCTGCCCCTGGCAGAAATAGCAAGGACCCAAGGGCAATCCAGCAGAATATGGGAACTTCCGTGTGAGTGGGAGTCTGTGTGTATGTGTGTGTTTGTGTATGTGTGTGTGTGTGTGTGTGTGTGTCTGTGTGTATTTACATGGGTATCAATTCTCTACACACAGAGCTGGCTTCCTCCTCGGTACAGTCTCTCACAAACCCACAGTACTGTGTACTTGTGTGACGCTTTGGTCTTTTCTCTTGTTTTAGCATACTAGCATGTATACAGGAATGTAATGTGTACAGGAACTTACATAATGAGGTCATTGTGCAGGGATTAGAAAAACTGGCAGACCACAGTGTTACTGAGGCCATTTCCATGTGCAGATACTGTATCAATCCCTATGAAACCAGGCCTGTTTAACCCCTTGTGTCACTCTGCATTGCATAAAATAAACTTGTGACACAAAGAAAGGGAATAATTACAATTCCATCGTGTCAGTTCCTGAATCACAGTTCACGTGTCTGTGCTAGAGGTTTGTTCCACATCAAATTCAACAGAAAGTGACGCTTGAAAAGAATCCGACAGACGGAGGATGACATTCAGTTCACTTGATAGGACCTGATAAGCTCTTGACACTGGGTAGAATGTCCGAGAGATGAAGAGATCCAAGACGTGAGACGTGTATTCTACCTAATAATAGTTGTGTTCCTGAACAGATCTGTGTTTTGCCTCTGTGGAACTGATTTTTTCCCATGAGGAAAGACACAGGGTGTTTTTGAGGTAAAGTGCATCAGTTGAGTGCATCTCTAAGGGGGTTTTAACCCTAAGAGGGAAACAACTCTGTTTTTGTTGTTGTTTTTTTAAAGAATAACGCCCAAACTGTGGTTTGATGTCACTGTGCTTATCAGTGGTGAGAGTCCACGCTTCTATGAGCAGAGAGGTAGCAGCAGCAGTTTTTTTTCCCCTCTCTCTTGAGCCCTGTTCAAAAATGTCCCAGAAGCATCCAAAAGACTTCGCTGGCTGCTCTTGCCAGGGAAAATATGGCTTATGAAATGGAAATTCTGAGACCATTCACTGAGTGCCAGGAACGATGTGAAAAAAATGTCCATGTCAGTGCGTACAGGAGTGAAGGGAAAACACATCTTCACCTTGCTCACACTCATTAATAAGTAGTGTTTACCTACTATTTTGGGTGGCTTGGAAGCCAATTTGGTGATTGCTTTTAAGCAGGATTTTAATTATCATGGCGGTGCCTGCAAAAACAATTGTGTCCCCTATGCCTCGCGAGACAGCTTAGTCAAATCTGACAAAACACATGATGATGTTGACGATGATGCGCAGACCTCCGTGGGTTCAAGATTTATGTGTGTCAAACCTCCGACCAGACAAAGTGCCATTATTTGCCTGGTTGCAGTTATTCTTTAACCGTGCAGGGAGCGAATGGGTGCTCAGGAGCAGAATAAGGGCAACAGCATGAGGTCATGGAGAGACAACAGACTGTGGCTGAGAAAAAAATCAGCTGGGGCTGCAGTTCATATTTTTAATGTTTTTTTTGTTTTTTTTTGTTTTTAAGAAAACAGACCCTTTATTTTCAACTATCACTGACTTGACCAATTACTAATCTCTCTCACTCTCGCTCTCGCTCTCTCTCTCTCTCTCTCTCTCTCTCTCTCTCTCTCTCTGTAATGAGGATGTTCACTTCTGAGGGTTGCTGAAGTAAGTGACGAAGAGGAGGAATAAGCGAACAGTTGTAGGCTGGTTATCAGACCAGTTGGGGTGCAGGGGCACAGAGGAGGGTTGTGAGTCACAGCAGGACACAGGAAATCCCAGTGTCACAAGACCTACAGCTCTGCCATTACCTGAGGTTCATGTTCCCCTGCGTTTGTTTGATTGTCTGTTGGCAGGTTGACGCAAAAACTACTGCCCCATTTTGACCGAACCTGTCGTACTACATTTTAGAGATTAAAAACTATTTGATGTAGCAAAATACTGCATTTTCCTCTACATTAGCTTTGGTGGAGGTATGCAGTCTAAAGGGCCCTTCTAGTTTGTGTGTGAGAATGATAATGCAAAAAGTAACTGCTCTATTTCTGATGAAATTGGGTGGTATAGGTAAGACTGCAAGGAACAGGTGATTCACTTTTGGAGGTATCTGGATCAAGACCAAGGGTTCTGTTCCGGGCCATCCGCAGGATATTATTATTTCTGGATATGTCATAGAGGAATTTCCATCAAATTCTTTGGCAACGCATATTCCGGAAGACTATTTTTGGCGGTCAGAAAGACAAATGTATGACAGATTCCGATGGTACTGTAAGTTCCACATAGCCTCCGTGGGGCAGGGATGCAGGTACTTTCTAGTTTTCTGTGACCCGGTGGCCGTGTATCATTTGTTTATGTTTGAAAATGTTTTCCTAGTTGCTTCCCTCTCTTTCTATCATTTTTTTTCCTGGTCTCTTTGGTAGTGGACCGGGTGGGAGGGGGTCTGTTGGCATTCTTGCACCGTGTGCTTTGCGCTTGACCGGGCCTTGGCTCTGGTCCATATCCCCTCTCTACCCTCTCTCGCTTCTCTGACTGCACGCCCCTCCTCCTCCTCCCCACTAAACACCCCCCCCCCGCCTCCTCCTCCTCCTCCACCTCTTCAACTCCCCTTGGTTGCCTTCCTGCTACTCATGCCAGCACCCCCACCCCCTCACCCACCCAGCACACACTTCTCTTGCTATCACCTTCCGTAATCCTTCCTCATGTATCTCTAATCTATCTAATTCATTGCCCACACCCCACCCCACCCCCCACCTCCCCTCTTGCTCACTCTCTTCCATTTCCATGGTGGCCAGTGGCAGCAGGTCCAGCCTCTGTGACAGATGCACCCAGTTGCCCTGGGCACTCGACATGGGAACAAAGCACTGATGGAGCCTGTGTTGTCCAGTCTGTTTCAGGGTGTGTGGTATTCGCATGTGTGCAAGTACATGAGAGAGAGAGAGAGAGAGACAGAGACAGAGACAGAGAGAGAGAGAGAGAAAGTACAAACAGGCTAGATATTAAATCTGGTTTCATGAGTTGATTCAAGCTTAACTTTCTCGTCTCATGGCTGTGCGAGCAAACACCCGGAGACAGTAATAAGCAGACTCTTCACACCTGCATGTGCTGACAGAAGACAGAACATGGACTCACAGGGATGTACACACTCAACCATCACACACACCTTTGACTGTCTCTAGCAATCATAGTCACGAATAATGGCTTAAAAAAATCTGATTAAACATTAATTTAGTCTAATGACAAGACTGCTGGAAAAGTGCAGACTAGTTTTAGTGGCTTTTAGAATTTGTAATCATTTTTACCTCTGGCAGTGATGTAATGTGATTGGTGCCATGTGTCCGCTCGTGTGCAGGATTATGTCAAAACTATGAGGGTGATTTTCGCCAAGCATGGTGGAGGGCTGTAGTGTCGACCATGAAGGACCCTACAAACTTTGAGAAGATCCTTTTAACACTTAGTGAAAAATTGCATTTTTTTTTTTGTTTGCTTATGTCACCATGGCAGAGATGTGCGCTCTTGTTTGTGTCTCCTCGTCCTTTTGAAATGGCGAGTGTGCATCCGTGTGTACATGTGTCATAAAATGATGTCACCTGCAGTCAGCGCTTGGTCTCGGGGGTCGGCAGGGTTCGGCGTTTTAAGCGTTTTTAAGCTTCGTCACCTCCTAATTGATCCAGCCAGACTCGGTCAGGGTTGGTTCTGCATTGGCTTGGTCTTAGTTGCTGATGGTGAATTTTAATACACAAAAAAAGATGCAAACCAATAACTGAACATATCAGCAAACCAAAACATGCCAGACAGAGTTCGTTTTAAAGTTTTACTACTCATTTTTAAAGCCCTTCATGGATTATCTTGCTCTCTCGGACCTTATCCTCCTGTAACCCCCACCACTACCTCTACTCCCCCCTCGGGTAAGGCAGGAGAACACGCTTTCTCTGTTGCGTGCTCTCATCTGTGAAACAGAACTACCCCACCATATCAGATCAGCACCTTCTATTGTCTTTTTCAAAGATTAGCTCACCTACACTATAATGAAGGGTCTTTTCCTCTTTTTAATTCTTATTTTTGAACTGATTTTTTTTTTATTAGTGGTTTGAGTGAATAGTTGTTTTTTTTTAATGTGCTCTTCGGGCACTTTGGTTATGTTGTTATAAATCTGCTATAGAAATACATTTGACTTGATATATGGAGCCTTTTACCTGCTGTAACTGGCCTTCACCTTCTCCCTTCACCTTTTTCCTTACAATGGATTTAGGTGGTGGTGGGAGCGCGAAATAAAATGTCTCAATACTCCAGTGCCCTCCTCTCTCTGTCCAAACTCCCCCACACACCTGGGATGGCCATTTCATTTCAGAGTGCAGCAAATGGAAAGGTGATCTTAATCTACCCTGTTTCCCTCTGACCACCCCCCCCCCCCCCTTCCCATCTCCCACACTGTGCTGACGGACAAGAGACTGCTGGTTTCCTGCTGCCCGCGCACAGAATTTAGTGTTAAAATATACATGATGGAAATTATTTCACTTCATTCTTAAATCACTCTTGTTATTTTTTCTTTGTTGTTGTGTTGTTGTTATTGCTGTTTTTTCAACGCCATCCTCTCACGGGAGCAAAAGCAGGTGACAGCTGGCTTCAGTCAAAGTATTTCGACATGACCTCCTCGGTGCACAGCGCCCCTCCATTAGCTCATTAGTCTTTGTTAGGCCTCTCTCACTGACATTTGCTCGTTGGTCATTTCAGCCCCAAGCAGAGGTATGCACTGGCCATTGATTTCCTATGAATAGCTTGCTGCTGGCCAGTTCATTAGGAGGGTGCGCACAAACCACTGGATTAACTGGACCACAGACACACACGGAGAGGCTGTTTCTAGAAATCACAGGGCTTTTTTAACTTTAATTTGAATCCATGTTATAAATGTACACCTCTTGGGGGGTAAAAAAAAATCTAGATTTAATCTTAAATTTGTTCTGGAAATTATGATTTTGTTTTTCTCTCAGGAGGAAAGGCTGCCAGAATGATGGTCATTATCAGGAAAACAACCGCTACTTTCTTCCTCTCCCAGTCCTTTTCCTTCTTCTTCTCCTCCTCAACACATGGCTTGAGGCTGGACTGAGGCTGCAGCTCCACCCGCCCTAACTGTTACTATGGCAACGCTATCTGGGCCTACCAAGACCTGAAGCCGAAGGACATCCTGGACAACAATACAATAGCAGCACAGCCAGGGTACCTGAGGGACTTAGACCTGAGAGGCGTGATCTGGGGGGTTGCAGATTGAGGGAGTAAATCCTCCCTCTCTCTCTTTCTCTCTCTCTCTCTCTCTCTCTCTCTCTCTCCCTCTCTCTCTCGCTCTCTCTCTCTACCTCCATCACACACAAACACCACCAGGATTAGCCCTTGTGCTTGAGAATATAAGAAGTGGTTGGAGCAGTATGTGGCATTAAATAGTTGTGCTGTAATGAAATCGGTTCAAAGAATTCTTTTTTTTGATAAAGTAACTTGAATGGATTTTCTGGTGAGTAAAAGAAAAACTTGGCTAGGCCACACGGATGTTGTGTAAGGTCTAAAATGTGTAGTGTAGTTGGAATGGTCAGGAGGAGAAAAGTGTATGTTATTCATGGTCGGCTGAGGTTTCGTTCTCCACACGCGTGGTCATAATGGCTACAATGCCGCTGGTGCCAGCAGCGGAGAGTAATAGAGATGTTTAGAGTATGTTTGCCTTGCTTGCATTCTTCCATGGACTGCTGCTAAAATAATAAGAGGGAGTGTTACTTCAGGTCGACTCCAGCTGAGGGATACGGAACATGCATTGTTGTCATTGGCTCCATGTGAGTATCCCTCTTAAAGCCACAGCACGGAGCTGAGGAGCTGGGCATGACTGCCCCTCGCACAGAGGCAGCAGAAGGGAGGATGTGTGTGTGTGTGTGTGTGTGTGTGTGTGTGTGTGTGTGTGTGTGTGTGTGTGTGTGTTGTGTGTGTGTGTGTGTGTGTGTGTGTGTGTGCCTGTAAGTGTTTGTTATGTGGCATACATTGTAAAGGAACATTGCAATGGAATTAATAGTATCTGTCTGGTTGCCATAACTATATATAAAAGCTTGTATTTGTAATCTAAAGAGGATTTTATTCAGTATTATGAAGTGTTATTAGCCCTGCAGCACCACACCAGGCAGCTGGAAATCTCTATTATGGTAAAGAGGGAGCCGTGCTGTGCGCTCACTGAGCTGGTGCGCATCTTATGTCTGTCAGCTCTCTGATGGTTTTGAAATTTGTGTCCATTTAAAATGTGATTATTTCTCAGTGGGTGCCAGTGCAAAATTGTAGGTGTCCAATAAGTGAGTGTGGGACCTGCTTAGTCATGCTAAAACACCCATCTGACACCTCCTCTGTGTCCCTTTGCAGGCAACCGAAGAAACAGGATGTTAATGCTTGACGGAATGCCTGCAGTCCGAGTCAAAGCTGAGCCCCTGGAATCGGAACAAGGGGTAAGAGAGCAGTTGTTTTCCAGACAATTCCTTTTTTTTTTCCTCCCTGCTTTCCTTCCCCTCTTTCCTCCTCCCGGCAATGGGCAGATAATCACTCCCAGGCCTAAGCCAGTGAGTGAGACAGCGAGTGTGGGGGCTAAGAGGAGTGGTCGGAGAGCATGGTAGTGAGTAGAGGAACCAGGAGGAGAGCCACAGCTGGAGCAGGAATGCTTTGGGGGGGTTGTGGGGAGGTGACTAGGGCCAGCAGAGTCTGTACTGTGGCTGGGGGTAATTGGCAGATGTAGTCACTGCAGTTGGGAGGAGGGGTTGGGGCTGGGGGTGGGGGGTGGGGGGTGTCACATGAGAAAATCTTATCTATCTTCCTTTTCCTGCTTTTTTCCAGTTTCCATTCATCCTTCCTTGCCCCTTCTTCCTTACATGAATAATCTCTCTCCTGCACACACACACACACACACACACACAGACAAACACACATTCGCCCTTTGCAAACAGCTCAGTCTCTTCCTTAGCTGTATCTCTTGCGTGCATCTACTCTTCATGGCTGCTATTGTGTAGATTCTATCACAAAATTTAAGAGAATAGAAGTTAAATGCCACCATTAAAACCCTGCAAACATTCGCATCATTGTGTCTTATCTTTGATTGAAAATGTTTAACTCAACATTTTTCAATTCAGTGTAGAGTTTCAATGCGTGTGTGTATGTGTGTGTGTGTGTGTGTTTTGACCATTTTAGGTATAATAGAGTTACCTCATGCTGGGTTTTCATGGCCCTCATACAGTATCAGTGCTCTCTGGTCTAACATACCTATAAATAAAGTGGTCTTGTTATGGAGAAGCTGTTGCTAGGTTACAAGGGCTTTGTGTGGCTGCCATAGCTGTGAGTGCAGTGGGTGCCGGCCACTATATTTTTGTACCCGTGATGAATTAGAGTTCAGTTATCATTGATTTCCATTCATAACGTATCAATAATTTCACCTCCTCTGATATATTTCAGCGGGAGCTGCTGGAGAAGGGCTGAACGGTTCGTGTTGAGATGAACCGCAGCACGTGATGAATGAGAAATAGTTCCACTTCAGGTTATCTGAGGTCTGTGGAGAAGTGTTGGGTTATGTAGGTAGGAAGTGAATATGTCTCTCTACCTCTTGAAAGACTTGACAGAAAGTCAGCAGGTGGTCACTTTTATGGGTGTCACTCTCTCATCAGACCCTCCTCCTCTGTCACCTAATATCTGGGGCTTGAAGTCAGTCTCCATACGTACAGTGATGTCAGTCACAGACAGGATGTGAGCACTGCAGCCCACACAGCTTTTGAAGTGAACCGAGATCCAATCTTACCCTTAACTGACTGAGCTTCCCTTTAGAGCACAGACACAGACAGACAGTTTAGACTGCTGCAGAAATGTGGTCTTGATTTGGGTGGCGGGGAGCCAATGGCTGGCTGGAAATGGTCCGCCTTGTTAGACTATTCACCCGCAAGGGGCTGGAAAATCTGCCCTGCTAACCAGTATCCCCTAATAAAGACAACGACGTGAGGATGGAGGCAGGCAGTCAGGCGAGTCAGGCGTAGCTGTATTTGTGTGAGGTTGTGTAGGTTTGAGTATTTGTATCAGTCAAAATGAGAGCGGGGGAGGAAATGGTTTTCCATTTATACTGCAAGTTGCATGAAAATACAAACTAGTTTCTGTTTTACACTTTTGCATGATACTGAATAAGTAAATAGATACTCCTTACTTGTGGCGCCCTCGTTCAGATCATACTCAAACACGGCCTTCATTTTAATCTCAACCACGCACCTGTAAAATTTCATGAGTGCTGCATCTGGAGCAGTCTGTATGCTATTGCGGTGAAAAAAATCTGTCCACAGACACCTGCCAAAGCACTCAAAACTGCCTTTGTGGTCGTTCCAACTACAGGAACACATTTAACCTCCATGCTGCTCCAGACTCACAAGGTGAAAATTATACCACACTCACTTGTCACAGCAATAAAAAGTGGTGTGACCAGGATCAAACTAAATGTATAAAAGCAGCTTTATGGCGTGTTGCTGATCAGCATCCTGGTACTGATACCAGGTGAGTATTACTGTGCAGAATAATGATTTGTAGCGATATGAAAGCCCCTAATATTAATGCCTCAAATGCAAAATTCACAACAGTGTTTTTTTTCCAATATGTACCATCTCGTATTACATTGCAGTATATAGTGATAGAATCTTTCCCTGACCCATGAATCGTGATATGTATCGTATCATGAGGTCCCTGCACGTAAGCAGCTCTCCCAAGTGGTGCTTGCATTCTCATCTCATTTATTGTAAAAGTTGCCAAAAATGTCCGTTTACGATGCCTGAAGTGCGTCGTCTGGTATGATTCACGTGTTCTTTGTCCAGCTGTGTGGTCAGTTATCAACAAAAACTCTGATTTGCTCAAAACAAACTGACTAATATACATTGAATATACATTATGTTGTGTTTGTGGATCACTGAGATGGATACAGAGGACAGTCACCAGTTTGTCTGCTTTGCAGTTTGAATACAGACATTTTTGAACGGTTTTGCTATTGTTTAGTTGCCTTGGTAGTGTTTAGCCGTCAGTCGTCATTAGCTTCAAGCTAAATATTCATGGCTGGCTCTTTCTACATTCTGGAGTCATAAAGAAGTGATGCAGAAGTGAAAGAAAAAAAACTTCTTTGTGAGCTTAAGACATCTGTGCATACTTGAAAAGGAAAATTAACTTTTCAGTTTGACTTTGAAATGTAATATTTTTGACAGCATTCAGCCCTGTGATTGGTCCATATTGTCAACCATTTATTTTGGTGTTGTTGTCCTCTCTCACTTGCAACGGTGCAGATATTAAGTAGCTATCAACCCCTTCTAAGAGCTCCTAATGAAAAAGATAACATTTCTAAAGCACTGAGATCAGCTGCAATGAATCTAAAGGCTTCAAAGCCTTCAGGCTGTGTAGCCTCAGGCACTCTATGATACTCACATCCTATACAGACCAAGCAAACCCAGAGAGATCATGTGCAGAAGCAGCTGGATGAGAGTCTGTCAAGAAAGACTACACCAGGAGTTGATGCAAGAGATTCAAAAGACTTCAAACATAAACATTGACAATTGGCTGATCTATTGTAGCTTTTGAAATATTTCTTTCAAGGCTTGGAGCAGCAACTGTAGAAACAAGATGGCAGATATACTGCCTGCAACCAAGTTGAACGATGAAAGAAGATGGCCCGAGGGAGTGATCTATCGGTTAAATATACGAACGGGGACTCTCGAATGTGATTAATTAAAAGGGAACTTAAAGGGTAATTTGTGTTGCTTTATGTTATTTAATCATAACAGTGAGCACAAGTCATTCTTTTTCCAGAAATCACAGTGTCAGCATCACATGACAGAATCTCCCCAACCACCAGAGGTATGATGTCATCACAGCTGTAGAAAACTCACACAGTAACCAGTATTTTGCAGCGCACTAATGCACATTAGTCATGATTCCATTATCATATTTTCAGACACATTTATAAGTATTGCATTAGAAAAAGTTGGCTTTGAAAAATTCCCTCAATTTTGTAAAATGTAGTTATGCTTATCTGAGATGATTTTTGCAAGTGTTGTGCAACTTGGTGAAGTCGTATTCCAATTATTGTGTACAATACTGCAATTGTGCTATAACGCAAAATAAATACCACGAGTGTACAGTACTTGCTTGGTTCTCTAGAAAAACACATGGAAATTACTGATCATTATCACAATGTTTATTTTTCAGCTTGAACATACAAAGTTAGAAACAAGAATAAGCGCAATGCTAATTTCAAAATGCGTTATTCATAAAACACATGGCAACGACAAAAAAATCTTGTTTGGAAAAATAAAAGTACTGTAAAAAAAAAAAAAGTTTTTCTTCTCAGCAGTTTTATAATTGCTCCGGCTTACATCACATTGTGTTTCATTTAATTGTGCTGCACAAGTTTGTTTTTTTTGGTAACACCTTTTGCAAATAAGCTCAGATACAGTTGTATATTATATCCTCAAACTTTGTCAGCGTCTCCAGACAGCAGTCACAGGACGGAAGCAAGGGGCACAAAAGACCAGTCACGCTTAGACCCCACTGAAAGTGTCTCCTACAGACTTCTTTCCTTTATTTTGGTAGATGATCTCTTCTTCTACTGTTCTCTGTTACATGGTCTGGTTTGTTTGCTCCAAAGCGGCTGTCCACTTTCCATTTTTTTTTGCAACCCGACCAAAGTTCGCTCAAAATTCACTTGATGATTAAAGGGAAAAACAACTATTGCATTAGTTGAGGAAGAAGTACAAACTATAGCTTACATCAGCTGCTTCATTCTTGTTTCAACTTTCAAGGATTGCTTTGCTACCAGCTGAAAAATACTCTCTGCAGCAGACATCTCTTACTATTCTTATATCATTTGCAGCCTCAAGTAACCCCCCCACCCCCAAACCCCTGCTCTGAACTGCTTTCATGTTGAAGCTTTTGGTAATGTTGACTTAACTAGATCTTATCATTGTGAATGTATGTGTTTATAAGCCGGGATTGATCAGTTCTCTGGGGCCGGCGCTGAATCCTCCTTAATGCTCAGATTCTTTGAGAGCTCCCTCCAGCAGCAGATCTACAGTATTTTCAGCCAAAAATAACTAAATTTGCTATAAATGGTCAGTTGCATGAGGAAAGTATCTCTGAACCAACTGATTGAATGAATCATTTCAAATGAATGATGCATGAATATTTCCTCACCAAAGGACAATGGAGAGGGTTGTCTTGTTTCCGCAGTAATTTTTTTTTTTGATGTTGTGACAACGCACATTCCGACAAAATGAAAAGAAAGAAATTGTTTGTTACATAAACTTAAACTGCAGTTGAAATGCTTTGTGGGTGGTACTTTAATGTGCAATAAACCTTGACCTGACACCACCGACCCTGCGCTGAACCTCACCGAGGTTGAGGGGTCACCAGAGGGCATCTTTCATGGTGGAGGATTTGTTTTCCAACTGGGAGGGAATTGCACTGAGAAAAGCTTCTCTCTCTCTCCCTTTCTCTCTCTTTCTCTCTCTCTTTTTCGAATCCTGGGGTCGTAACATTTCCTGTAGGCTGAAAACAAGTATACAAGTCTGGAGTAAAAATAGTAGGCTACTACATAAAAGAAGGGAGGAGAAAAAGAAAAGTGTAATTCACCACAGATCCACTCTGAGCCAGCATTACATAAGGGGAAAGAAATGTGAGTGTCAAAAACAAAACTGGGGAAGAAAATGGTACAAAACATTTTTGAAAATCTGCTGCAGCGGTGATTTGAGTTTTGCTGTTTAGTTTTTTTTTTTCGTTCGTTTTTAATGAGCTTTTCCTGTACGATTAACAAAAAATCCTGGATGTTCTCTCTGCCTGATGGCCCTAAATATGACTCAGCCTCTGAAAGGCCTCCTTGTTAGGATCAACACCGCACACTCCAGCACCCTCCCACACCCTCCCACACCCCACATCCAGCTATATCACATGATTGACGCCATGACATTAGATGATCAAAACTTTGCAGGGTGAGTGTCTTTTTTTTACCCTTCTGCTTGTGTATGTTCTACATTATCTCTTCCAGGTAAAAAAAAAACAAAAGGGGAGGGGTGTTCCTGATACTTGTGCAGACAGCAGGAGCGGGTGTGTTACAGTCTGTTTGGTGTTAAGCAAAAGATACGTTGAAGGATACGGCGGTGAGCCACCAGCGTTGGCCTTAGGAGGCCTATCGCTGAGAGACAGAGAGAGACAGTCAGGAAATTGAGCCCATATGATGTTTTTCCACTGTCACAAAGGAGATTTAGGAGGGAGGGAGCCGAGACAACTGCATTTCTGGGGGAGTGATGGAAAACAGGAGGAAAGGACAGATAGACGCCAAGAGAGAAGACAGAGTGAAAGTAGATGACGAGTATGAGAGACAGTCCTTACTCCAGCTCTTCATCTGGGTATGACATCATACTAAACAAGTGGACTTAACAGTGAAATGCTTGGATGAGGAAACAGAGAGTTCTTCCAATGTGTCACTCTTCCCATTTTGTGTGTGTGTTGCAGGTTAAGTGTATTTATAAAAATGAGTCATCAATGCTTCTTTTCCTTCCACAGTCACCTAAAGTGCGCCCCTATTCTGCGATGGACGGCGTCCCCTTCTTCCTTAGCAGAGTGAAACCTGAACCTCCAGAAGACCTACTCGCTCACGACCTGCACTTCCACACACAGACGGAGCCCGTCGACCTGTCAATCAACAAAGCCCGCCCCTCCTCTTCATCCACCACATCATCCTCCCCTCTGAGATCTGCTTTCTCACCATCCTCTTTATCGTCATCCTCCTCCTCTCCATCGGTCATCACCTCAGCCTCCTCGGTGCTCACGCCAGGCCCCCTGGTTGCCCCCGGAACTGGGATGAGAGGTCAGCCCTATTTGCACATCCTGCACTCTGTGCCGCCGCCTCCGTCCAGCCCGCTGAGCCTGCAGGGAGCAGGGAAGCTGGCCAGCCACGTTCACCGAATCCCAGTTGTCGTACAGTCACTACCCCTCATGTACACCACTGCTGTTCGATCACCCTCCAGCCTCAACAACACCATCATGCTACCTCTGCTGGATGAGGCCAAAAGCCAGGGCAAAGGTGAGATCCTGCTCCATATTCATGTGGCTGAGATTCCTGCCAGGCTTTTTATTTCCAGGTGAAAACAAACACGGATCATATTTGATACAGTGGGAATACCTAAAGGAGTCATTAACACACCGACAGTTCACCTACCAAAGCTGATAAAAGATGCTTTAGGTCTGACTTTTGAAAGTTTTGAGATATTTATGAAACAAGTTTCATGTTATTGATATATTAATACACTGTGTTGAGGACTCTTAATTGAACTATCAGATAGTTTGGATGATAAATCAACATCGGGTCTGACAACAAAATTCAAATAAAAGTCCACAACTTGGTGTGCAATTTTTAAAGAAACAGTCAAGTGTGTGTTGTTTGATGTGTGTATAGTAACTTGTAGGGCCGGCGCCCCTCCTGGGTCTTGAACTTGGTTCCTCACAGTACCAAATGTGCTTGTTGCTATGATTCTCTTCTTCACACTGTTTGGGATGCATTCTCCAATGCATTTCTCCACTCCCAGGACCCAACTCTGGGGTCCCTCACACTGGGGTCAACCTAACCTGAAGGGCCTTTATCCAGCTGACACACTGGGCACACCTCCTGGGCTGCCTCACGACAAGCCACACCACTCCTGCACAGTATATCGTAAATGGCACGCTTGCTGTTGTGGTCAGTAAGCTTGTTTTCTACCTGGTGGATGCTGGTTCAAGACCAGGTGGGGTGAACTTTAAGCCTCATATTAGTTTTAACTTTTACATAGCATAAGATTGCACAACATAAACTCATGTGAAACTTAAGGTTGGTTGTCCTAAGAGGTTACAGAGAAATTAGAGGTGGTGTATTTTCGTGCAATAAGTGTTGTGAATTTTGAGTTCTTCATAAAATATAAAGTTGAACCACTCAAATTTATCTGACGTTCAAAAACGTAAACGGAGAGCCTTTTCAGCGATAAATGGAGTCTGATTATTTTCAGTCATTTGCTTAGAAATAAGGAATGAGCTACATGGTGGAATCAGGCAGCACTGGCTGTGCTACCTGTGTGTGACGAGGTTTGAGAAATCCCAGTAACAAGCTGTTTATAGTGCAAAGCACATTTGTCTTCCTAGATGTCCTGTCCTGTCTTGAGTCAAAGAACATGCAGACACAACAATGTGAAAGCCGAGCAAGTGTGTTATGTTTCAGACACGGCCCCTCAGGCAACCATCCTCCTCTTCACAGGTTGAAAGTCTCTTTAATCTTTAAGTGAAAGACAGTTTTTTTCTTAAATAGCCTGTAGTCCAGTTCTCTCTGTGAAGAAGCAAACTGGCCTTTACCTCCTGCGTATTATTGGTTTTCTCTCTGGGTGTGGTTTTACTGCCAACCACTGGGAGTGGACCTACAGTAGGTGTTCTTGTCCAACTGGGAGCCATACACAGGGCAACTGTTCGTTATAAAAGAGGTTGCTTCTACTTACTTCCTGCAGGATGGACACACATTTAGACTTCATCTCACGCCTGCGCACAAATATACATGCAAACAAACAGAGGTGAGTAATTAGGCCAGGACACTTGGCCAACTGGGCGGGGTGGTCCTCGGAGATAGACGTTTTTAAAGGAGTGGAAAGGGGAGAGAGAAGAGAAAGAGAGGGAAAAAAAGAAAGAGGACAGGAAAATAAGACTTGCATAAGAGGGTGTGGATGGATATTGAAGATGGGTGGCACTTAAACAAACACAAGCACATACACCAGTCCAGTTTGAGCTCTGCCCAGTATGGAAGGCATGCAAAAAGAAAACAAAAAAACAACAAGTGGTGAATGTTGATGTTTGGTGTGGTGGTGGATTGAGTCATGAAACAGCAGTCGCTGGGTAAACAGAAGATTGAGATACTGCATTTGCTGTGTTTAAATGATGAAATTCACCTGGGACGTATCGAAGATGTCTACTTGTGTTTGAGAGTTGATCATTTGCTCCCAGCTCTACTGATTTAAGCAGTCGTTGCCACTCACCAACAGGTGAGTCACCTGCTAGCCCCCCTCCCCAATGTGTCATCGGAGGGTCAAGAGTCACCTTGTTTGACTCGATGTAAACCTGACGACCATGCGCAGTGATGCAACTCTCAGCCATATTGAAGCTTTCAGCACAGATACAATAATGATAATAAAAAAACACTTGTTCACACCCACATCCACACACCCACAAGCACACGCACGCACACACACACACACACACACACACACACACAGGTTGGCCATCCTCTTTAAGAGAGGGCGGTTACCCTTCCTTTCACTGCTGTCTCCCTGTCTCCGGCAGGAGGTTGCCATGGAAACAGGGCATGACTGGAAACAACAGGAGAGAAAAGAAAGAAAGAAATCCGGTGCTCTGCCCACCTCTCTAGCTCTGCTCCTTTGTTACCCTTTTCTCAAAATACCCCTCTCCAGTACACGATGCATTTCTAACTAATTACACTGGTTAATTGCAGGTTTTCTATAGAGTAGGGACGCTGGTGACCACTGCATATAGTCTGAGACAACAGTTAGGAACCTTTTAAAGCAACCCTCCTCATACACAAAGTAATACCATCAATGCTGCGTCTTACTCCATACCTTTATTATAGGCCATTATGTCTACAGCCTGAGCTGAGAGGGCAGGAGAGGTGATGTTCTGATGGCTTAGAAAAGCAGCCAGCATGCATTAGAGAACAGAACTTACTGGGAAAATGTGTCAAAATGTGTCAAAGTATTTCTGATGAAGAATTCTTTGGA
This sequence comes from Aulostomus chinensis, assembly GCF_037954235.1. Classification (NCBI taxonomy): domain Eukaryota; kingdom Metazoa; phylum Chordata; class Actinopteri; order Syngnathiformes; family Aulostomidae; genus Aulostomus; species Aulostomus chinensis. The sequence goes on along the minus strand of NC_141331.1, from coordinate 13,558,647 downwards.
ATCAAGAATAATGTAGTCATCGCTTTATCTAGATGTATCTTAATTGGTTAAGATTGATGGTAAATAGTAGAAAAGTAGTCTTTGAGTGACTTTGTGTGTGTGTGTGTGTGTGTGTGTGTGTGTGTGTGTGTGTGTTGATGGAGTCAGACACGACAGAATGGCAGCAGCTGATCAGGGGAGTAGTTGTCACAACTTGTGTACTAGATGTAACTGAGGAGACGGAGCCCTCGGTGCTCTTGGGGCTGTCTCTCACTCAAAGTGTGCTGGTCACACTAACTTCCATGTAACGCAATGAATAAAAACCCAACTAGATTAGTGATTATATTGTAAGTGTGTGCTTGAAAGGAGATGCTGGTGTTGGGGATTTAAATGTCAGTATTAATCATTAACATGAATCTGAAATCACTTCATGTCACATGCACATGTAGGGACCCAGAGCTGAGAGCTATTACTCATGCACACTTTTGACTCACATGTTTAATATTCAGTATACACACACACACGCACACGCACACAAAGGTCTACACAAGTCCTTTTTTGATTTTGAAATGGTTAGAAATAAAGAGGTCTAGATGATTGTAATGTGTAGACAACACAATAACTTTTTATTCTTTTCAGTTTCGTGTGTTGGTGTGTCGTCCCTTTCTAACCAGTGAGAGCACGTTAGCTGTCCCTGGCTCTCCTTGACCTGCTAGCTGACTATCATGTTGATAACAGCTTTAGCTTTCATTGAAACATTGTGGCTATGGTCTTCTGAAATGTATCAAATAAAATTTGGACGAGCGCTCTCATCTATTGGTCCTGAATCTTGGCGGAATGTATCTGTGGTCAGAAGGAAGTGGGACTCGTGAGACGACTGGCTGCTCTTTTGTCCTGGGTCCCGGTTTAAGAGAGAGCTAGGAGAGGTCATTCCAGGTTGTAGCTGCAACTTTGCTGCACCCTTGAACAATATCTTGCATTCAATTCCCGAAAGAGTGAAGCACCCCCAATTATTATTGTTATTACAAATACTGGTCTTAACTGGTTTGACGACATGCAAGCAGCAATTTAAGGCAAAGTAGCAACTGAATTAATGATTGATAACCTTGTTTGGGACTAACACTGTCTGCTAGGCTATGGTGGGGGTCTAAATGAATGAATGGCATTAGCAAGAACTCATCGTTTAGCTGCCTGGAGCACAGGGCTTCAGTACACCCTCCCTGAATCACCTGCATTCCCTTTCTGCAATCTGTCACTATACTCTGCATATTAATATAAGTAGCTTTGTTCAAAGTGCTTTGTGGTGCCTCTGGGTGGTCAAACAGAATGCTTTTTGATGGATGCGAAAAACAAGGAATATCAATCCTGGTTCAAAAACTTCAGTGACAGACCAAGGTTTTGGAGTCGACGTGCAATATGAGTTTTAAAGGCCAGCCTTATTTGTGTGTTTATATTTCACATGGTCTTCTGTGTATCTATTGGACACAGTATCGTGTAGAGCTATTGGGTTGACTCCACCTTTACTCATAGAATCAGAGTTACAATACATAGAATAAAATTTTGTCTTAGAGTCAAGAATTCATTACAAGTCACATCGACTCTTAAAATTACTTAAACAAACATGTAAGTCTGCAGCAACAGTTTCAGTATCATGTGTCTGACCACTCTGTGTGTGTGTGTGTGTGTGTGTGTGTGTGTGTGTGTGCGCGTCTGTGTGTGTGTGTGTCATCCTCACAGCACACAGCGACCCCAATGGCTTGTCGCCGAGGCAGATCAAAAGTGACAGCGATGACGACGACCTGCCAAACGTGACCTTGGACAGTGTTAATGAGACCGGCTCCACTGCACTGTCTATAGCCCGCGCCGTACAAGAGTGAGTATTGTGAGATATATATTTCCTGTAAGAAATGTTGTATCACCTCCAGTGACCTAAGAAAAATCCTCAATAATCCAAATGGGTTTTTTTTGTTTTTTTTGTTTGGTCTTTGCAAGACTTCGTCCTGCCCCAGCCTGCTGATCCAAGGTTGTGTGTCTGAAACTAAAATTTCACAGGGGATAATACAAGAAAGTAGATATAACTGATAGCAGAAATTCAGACGTACACTGTAGAAACTCAAGAGAGGCATTTCAGAGAACAGAGGTCTACTAAGTTTTCCCCAACATTATTTACGTACAAGTCTACTTGGTGGTTTTGTAACTGCTTCTCCAAACATGGATGCATCTGTGTGGGTGTGCAACTATATGGCTCAGACATACTCAGTGCCCTGTTCGGCCTACAGACATTGCAACTCCTGTGGTGCCAGTCCATCTGTGTTTCATGAGAAGACTTCCGTCTTCAGTGGATGACAGCTTACAGTATTCGGATCAGAAACAGGAAATTAGATGCAGAGAAGCACTTTGCTCAGCTGTGGCCTTGTATCTCACTTCCCAGAGAACAACCTGGCAAGTTAGAGTTATCCTTCACTCCCAAAAAATGTATTTTACCTTTTAAGTAATCAAAAATATGTTTCCAGAGCTCACAAAGATGTATTTTTTTAACCTCCTGCAATGTATTTTCTACTCTTAGATCTAGTGCCCGTTCATGGAACCACTGACCGAGATCAGCTGGTTCATTCAGTTGTTCAGTCACAGTCATCCGTGCGTGATCACGGTCGCACAGAACCATACGTTACAGTTTGTTTTTAACTTAAATCAACGTGTTTCTAGATTGAGCATACAGTTGTATATAGAAGATGTTGATGATACTGGATGATGGACTTGAGAGTTTGTAAACAGACTTTAAGGGAAGTTTTGCTGCTGCTGAGTTGCTGTAGCTGTTGTTAGCTATCATGAGCTATTAGCTTCAAGCCAAGTGTGGCTGGCTCTTTCTGCATTCTGGAGACAATAAAGTCTGGAGGAATGAAATGTCTTTGTGAGCTCAAGACACCTGTACTTGCAAGGCAAAAAAAACCCTTTTGGTTGAAGTATCTCTTACGACCCGTTAGGAGTGTTCTTTATTCTGACTGTAAGGGAAATATTCCTGTGAGTCGGCTGCTAATGATGCAGCAACACTAACAAGTTTGAGCAGGATCAGCGTGTGCTCAATTTACAGAGTTTGAATTGTGGGTAAGACTTGCTATTGTTTGACTGTGTGAACTTAACCACCTCACATTGTGATATAAACTAGTTCCTCTCTGTTTAGTGGCACAAGCAGCAGTTCCTGTGTAAAAGGGAACACACACACGCACAAACACACACTCGCTGGAGGACTCAGGTTTCCATGCAGGTTATTGAAAGGGACAGGCGTGCCCCTGAGTGCCCCACGTGGCATTAGGTGCTCGGAGGAGAACAGAGGTTGGCAGGACCCAACCTTTTGCTGCCCAAGCTTTCACTATGGAGATAAATCACCAACCGGGCTTAGCAATGACCTGCCAGGGCCTGCCCACACACTCACCTCTCTGGGTGCAAGGTGCACGCTGTGCTGCGTGGATACCATGCTCCTGTTTTGTATGACTGCATGTGAACATGTCTGTGAGTGTTAATGCT